>NC_082349.1:26021062-26368562 GCF_027477595.1 Haemorhous mexicanus | reverse complement strand
GTGAGCTGCACTGCAAGGTCTCACTTCCAGTTTTAGCCATACTGTGTTTTCTCATTAAAACAAGGAGCAAGAAGTAGGTTGTGAATCAGCGGCAGCGTTTCCTAAATTGACCTCGCCTTTGGTGCCAGTAATAGAACTGGGTCTTTATGAGTGCTCATGCCTCTTCACATGCCCAGCTGGGCCATGTCTTTATAGGCACTTATGCTATTTGCATCACAGTGGCAGGACAGATGAAAAAAGTCCTGGGGCCATGCAGCTGCCATTTCTTTAAACTGCCACCACTCCAGCACGTTTAAGGCTTTAAACAAAATGTGTTTTAATGGGTTCCCTCTGTGTTCAGACTGAAAAAAAAAAGTACAAGCTGACACGCTGGACTTGAGTGCAAAAGAGTCCAGTGTACCTGCTGGGGTGGAAGGATCTGGAATATAAGAGATGAAGGAAATATTTGAGCACCTGGGCGGTCCCAGCTGCTGCTCCTGGGAAGAGTGAGCAGCGTGGACAACTCGCTCCTTCCACATGCCAGCAGGGAGGACTCTCCTGGGAATGCAGAGGGAAGATTTACTGCTTTTCTTGGTGAGAAATGCTGTTGCCCCGTGGACTAGAAGCTCTGAAGAGAGCTGATATCTGAGACACCAGGGATTGAAAACAATTCAGCAAGTCTCTCAGCGTGGGTTTATGAATAAAGCCACCAATAAGCCAAATTGCAGAAGATGGGGTAAAAATCAGTAGCACTAATAGTAATGCTGTAATAGTTGCCAACACTACAGATATTTCTTCTAATGGAGAGAGAAAAAAGTGTTTCTATAGTTGGAAAAGATCTATCTATAGAAATAATCACGCATGACTGGAAGATTTATGACTCATAATCTGTCTGAGTGTCTTGGCCAAAGGGTGTCTTTGACACTGCTTGACCCAAAAGGCACAGAAATGTTAAAGGAAAGGGATGGGAGCCCCAAAGCCTGGCTCCCTTTCCATTTCCTTCAACTCTACACTGAGAAGCTGCTCTTTGGTTCTTTTCCCATGCCTGACTGGGCTGCCATGAACTGAAACATTTTCATATTTCATTTCAACAGAAGTTTCATTCCAGTGGTGGATGAAGTGATTCAGCCACAGGCCCTATATACACCTCAGAGTTATTCTGAGATCTTAATGCTATTTTGTATTTTAAAAGCTACTACACAAATGAATTTTTTTTCCATATTAACCAAAGTCAAAATATTTGCTTATTTTAGTTGCTTTACTCTCAGTTGAGAAAACACAAACAGCGTAAATTTTGAATAGTATCCTTCCTGAACCAAAAACATGGTGTCTTTATCAAGATGTTCTGTTTTTCTTGTTGGCTTTTTCCCTCACATTTCAATGTACCATCTCATAATAACATCATCACTGTCTGTGTTAGTTATTAAATTAGCTTGAGCCAAGACCAGGCAATAAGTAAAGACTGGTTCCCTCTGCCTTCAGTAACTAGATAATTAGAAAAAAAAAAAGATGCTTATGTTAAGAAATAATACAAATTGTTTTACCTTACAGTATAGATTAATTGAAAAAATAATACATAAGAAGGTTATAAGGTTAAATTTTACCTAGTACAGAATGGGAAAAGAAGTGTTTTGATATTTCATATTAACAGAGCAAAAGAAGATTTGGGTTTCCTTTTCCTTTTATTATCAACACAGATATCAAAGTAGATAGATCCAAGAAGTACATGGATACATGAAGTGTCTTGGGTGTTACTGCATTATTTCCAGTGTGTGCAGCATATCTCGCAATCCAGGTTAAAGAGAAAGCAAGAAATTCCTGCATGGCAGCCAATAATCTGCTCTGAAACATGGGCTGTGCTTCTGAGAGTATTTTGGACTAGTCACCTTCCTGAGGGGATTCTCAGAATTAATTTTTGGGATCCTAAAATATTTCAGTTAACATGGGATTTATCTTTAGGCAAATGAGTAACTTTGACTTATTGGCTAAAATTATTTTGATGAGACTGAATAAATTGAAATATTGAAGAAATATGCACAGCAATGTCCTTTATTTTAATAAAGTTTTGTAAATTCAGTCTTCCAATGTTGTTTTATTTTAAGAAGATAATGCCTATATATCTGTATATGTGGATTTTAATGAAAAAGTGATTTTTATTTACTTGCATTGAAAAAAAGATAGGAAACACATCTTTTTCCTCTCTACAATTCCACTAAAATCACCAGATATTATATTGGACAGTGTAGATGACATTGTATTCTGCTGTAGGACAAGTTGTAGCTGTGACAAATCCATATAACTGCAGAGACAGCTCTTTATAGTGGAAATTTCTTTAGGTATGAGGAGGTTACAGAGAAGGTTCAATGTACAGCTATAATATACAATCCAAAATGTGTTGCAGGTAGTATAAAACAAAGAGATTACTGAAGAGTGGAGGATGGGGATGTGAAATGCAAAGCCTGGAAGGGTTGTTTCATTTTTTTAAAATTTTATTTAGTTGCATTATGTATTTAATTTCTTAATCCTCTGTTAGATCTCTGTTATTTTTATGGTTTAGTTTCTCTCCCTTTAGTAACTAATGGGTGATATGATAGAACTGGAGTATTTAATAAGAAAAAGCAAAGGTTCAATATTATTTTAAATGTGCAGATAGGAGAAAACTATTTGTTTAGTGACAATAGAAATTCAAAGGATTCTTGTTTTGGTGTTTGTTTTTATACAGATTTTCTTACTTGGAGAGAGAAATACTATTTAGAAAAAGAACATGAAAAAAAGTCAGCAAAATTTGATGTTATTGAAAATTATATTTTAATTGTATTCTCTTTAATGAAACAATTTTAATTTTCAGAAAAGAAATGATGTTCTTTGAAAATTAATCTTTGCTATCCAATATTGGCAGCATTGCAAAGCAACTTCTGGATGTGTGACAATTTTTAGGGCTACATCTTTGGGCACAAATGTCTTTCCACAGTTTGCGTGACCTTAGTAATAAACTTCTGAATTGTAAAGATCCTCTGAAACCACAGCAGATACCTTCCTATACCTTCCTATACATATAATGTATGCTATATTATACAGCATATATTGTAGCCTGAAATTTATCCAGAATGAAGGACTCCTCGTTTCAGTGCTGAAAGGCTTTGAAAATTATCTGGGTTACACCTTTGGAAGTGAAGAGCCTGTGCTGGTTTTTTTTTTTTTTTTGACTAATTACAGTAATATATTTAGATTTAGATTAGATATCTTAGAAATCTTTATCTGTGAGAGTGGTGAGGCCCTGGCATAGGGTGCCCAGAGAACCTGTGGCTGCCCCTGGATCCCTGGAAGTGTCCAAGGTCAGGTTGGACAGAGCTTGGAGCAATCTGGGACAGTGGAAGGTGTCCCTGCCCATGGCAGGGGTGGCATTGGATGGGATTTGAGATCCTTCCAACCCAAACCATTTTGTGGGTCTGTGGTTCTGTATTTCTGTTCATGGCCCTTCAGGCACAGTAGAACACACTAAAAATGGAAATATGTTGGGAAATGCAGTGTGGTTTTGGGGGAAGAAGCGTGGGAGGTGGTGACACATCAAGTCCTCTTGTCAGAAATCTGAATCCTGCTCTGTCTTTGCTGCTCCATCATAGAGCCAGGCCTGGTTCTGTGGTGAAGAGGTGTGAAAAGAGGTGCTCTGTAGCAGGAACTCTCCTGTCCCAAGCTATCAGGCTGTCCTGTAGCACTCTGAATTCAGATGATATTTGATGGACTTGTTAAGGCTGGGTTCAGCTTCTGGCACCTGCGTTGCAGCAGCACCTGAGTGCCTGAGTCTGGGCATTTGGCTTGAGTGAACTGTGTGTGCAGGAAACAGAGGAAATTCAGGAATGCTTTTGCCAGTAAAACCTTCAGTGATTAATATTCTTTCCTTCTGAAATGTTCATTATTTTCTTCTAAAATGCTGTGCCTTGGTCAGGGAGAGCCAACTGATTAATTCTGGAAGGTTTTCCTCCCTCCTGTTCCTGGATTGCTGTCTGAAGCCCCCAGAGTGGTGATCAGCTCTGGCACTGAGATTTCTGCCTGTGCAGCTCATCTCTGTGCACTGAGGTGGAAACACAAACTTCAGAGGGGTGTTCATTAATGCAGAAATCCTTCTTAAATGCACTTAAACTGTCCCTGAGACAAACATAGTACTTACCATCCCATAGTTAGTGACATATCTTTATTTCTGTACTTTGTGGTTCACTCTATTAAACTCCAACATTTCTTGACTAATTTTTTTATATTTGAAACAGAGAACTTGCTTATAAACTTCTCTGCATAGTGATTGGTTACAAATTTGTTGGGTCTTCCTTTAGATTTCCAGTGATATGTTAAGCACATTTTGAATATTTTCTTTAAGGATTCTAAAGATTCTAAATTCTAAATATTAATTATGAGTTAATTCTAAAGGTTTTTTCTCATTGTTTTTGATATAGATTCAAATGTTTGCTTTTACTAGCGTCTGCCATGTTTTATTTTGAAGGTCCAGAGTCCTTACAGCTATTTCATGATTCTAGTCAAGGAAAATTAAAACTGATTTTATTTTTTGAAAGATTATTATTAAATAAGTTTCCTAACAAGAGCTAGGACTCAGTGTATCTATGTATAACTGTTGAACTGGTAAACTGACAGATAGAAAACAAGGCAAAAATTAATTTTTAATTTCTGTCTTACCTTTTCCAGTTGCTTTGAGTTTTGCGTATTTTAAAAGGTGGAGGGTCTGATATTTATTTATTAATTTCCTAAATCTTTAGCTGGTCATTAGGAGCAGGAGTTTGGTCCCTTGGGGTCGTTCAGAGGAAGAAGAGATCAACAGAGCTCAGTCTCAGGCAGGCTTGGGCTCAAGCAACTGCTCAGGTTCCTGCGGAAAGATATCATTAATTCTCAGGATGAATTGGAACATTGCAGGGATTCTGGCTTTTTTGGCAAGTGCAACTAACATCCCTTTCTAACTCTGAACAATATCACAGTGTGTGCTTGCACAGGCTGCACTGACAGGGTATTCTTAATGGTGAAATGATAAACAATGAAAAGTCAGCCTCTAGCAAACTGTCAGGACCAGAGGAAATGGCCTCAAGTTGTGTCAAAGGAGGTTTAGATCAGATATTAGGTAAAATTTCCTCACAGGGAGTGTGGTCAGGCATGGTCATGGGCTGCCCAGGGAAGGGGTGCCTTGAAGGGTGCAAAAATTGTGTGTTTGTGGCACTTCAGGACATGGCTTAGGGGTGAACATGGTGGTGGTGCTGGCTTGATTTTCCAGCCTTAACAATTCTGCAATTCTGTGAAATGCAAGCATAAGAAAAAGAAGAATTTAGCTACTTTCAGGGTTTAAAGCAGCACCCACTCTACTTGTACCATAAAGTGATAAACAGGGTGATTTTCAGCAAGCTGACATTACTCTCACATAATTTATATCCATTTCCTGTTTCTGCACATGCTTTGCCTATGCTCCAGAAAACAAAGGAGTTTTTCCCAGGCAGCATTGATGGCAGGGTTTTATTTCAAGAGCAGGTCCTGTGCTAACTCCTTATCACTTTATAAGATGATCTCTGTTTTGATACATGAACAAACACTGCAGTGTTTATCCCCAGTAGGTAACTCCATCTGTTTGAGGGAAGCACTGCAGGTTCACCATGTCTCTCCTTTCTGTACTTACCATGAACAGTTTTAATCATTTCTAGCAATATATGTGCTCTGGACATTTACTGCTGTTAAACAATTTTTAGAGGACATTCCTAAAGTTTTTCTTTCAGCCTGCATGAACAGTAAATATCCTTAGCAGAGTTGAGGTTCTCTCAATTCCTTTTTTCCCCTAAATATTTTTTTTTTCCTGGAGCAGCTGATCTGCTCTTACAACATCATTATTTTTTAGAAATTCAGCTGAAAGATGTCTAGTTCCAAACACTGCAAGGGTTTTGTTGACCACTCTCAGTTGCAAATAATTATTCTGTTTTATGGACTCATTTAGAAAGGATTCCTTGCTTTATATACATTTTTCACTTGATATAATTTAAATTATTGTGATGATGTCCCTGGGTCTCCTTGAGAGCCAGATTTGATACCCTGAAACACAGTGAATTGCTTAAGCATGGCCCACTGAATTATTTTACACACTCATATGTAAATATAATAATATAGTATAATATAATATAATATAATATAATATAATATAATATAATATGGCATTATATGATATATGATATATAATGTAATATCATATTTTAATTTTATACATCTCATGACTGGAAATCTATCTGGAAAAATTGCTTTCCTTCATAGCCCTACAATAATTCAAGAATCAAAACAGATTAATTGGTTAGCCCGACCCTTGGTGGTTTTCACCACCCAGCTGAATAAAGTTCTGAGCAATCTGCTCTGACCTCAGATTTGAGCAGGAGTGGGACTAGAGTTGTCCTGAGATTCCTGAAGCCACATGCAAGAGTTTAAGACTTGAGTTATTTAATTATTTTCACCTTTTTTTTTTTTTTTGAGTATCTTTTTTTCCCCCCAGTTTTTGTAGGCTGCATTTCAAGGGCTTAATTTTCCTCAGGTCTTTTCTTCAGTCTTTCATTCATGGATTATCCACAGTGCCAGTCATTCTTGTAAAGGAAGGTGTGATGAATTCAACATTAAGCTTTCATTGCAAATGTGGTGGCAAATGTGGAATGTCTTGATGACCTCCCCTTAGTTCTTCGTACTCAAAATTACTCCCGTCTTGCAAAATCCTCCCATTTAAAAAATGCTTTATTGCACAGAGAAATGTAAATTGACCTCATGGCAAAAATAAGAAAGTGATTGTGAAAATCCCTGTAAAGCCAACCTTGCCGTTTGCTGGGCCTGTGTTTGTTCAGAGTTGTGTCCTCAGCAGGTGTCTCAGACAGGGAACTCTCAGGTGGCCTGGGTGAGCTTCAGGATCTCTTCTTCTCTAACTTCTCCATCCACTGGTCCTTTGGAAGTGGGATTCAGAATTAATATTATTGTAAATTTATTGTAAAACAGTTTCTGCTTTACAAGATTCATGAGTTTTGTGCTGTGGCAATCAATTTTTCCCCCTCTTTAACAGAATTTAGTTTTCAAATTTGTGTCTTTATTTTATGCTCATTATTTTGGCCATGTCCTCTTTTAGCTGAAATTCTGAATGTCTGTTTGTTCATTCTCTCCCCATTCCCTCAGGAGTGGGTGTGAAGTCTCTGAGCACATGGCAGCAGTGTGGTACCCCACTCTTAGAATCCCTGGCTTGGGATGGTGCCATTACATGATATTTATCTGCATGAAATTTAAAGGGATCTATCTTTAGTAAAACACATTTGCAGCTGTGACACTGCCATTTCAAGGTTTTCATCAAAATGAATCACATCTCTGGGGGAAATTGCTGTTTCTCAAGTGTCTCTGCCATCCTCAATGCTCAAAGCAAGCCCAGTGTGGAATTTTGGGTCACAAAGCAAGCTCCACCAGGTGATGATTTGTCTCTCAGCACGTAGTTTGATTAGACTGCTTCAGTTTTGTGTCTGATTGACTTTTCACAACTGCAACAGGGAGGAAAGCTACCATTTATTTACATACAACTAGCTGAAAGAAAAGTGGAACTCAGATTTAAGGTATGAAAGGTCTGAACTTGGGAAAAGTCACTGTTCCAGTGCCTGGCCAGCCTCTGGGGAAAGGACTTTTCCTAAATCCCACCTAAACCTCCCCTGACACAGCTCCAACCTTTTGTGCAGAGTTTTAAAGCTTTCCATGTGGGTATTTATTCCAGCATACGTTTCACATTTCAATGGTTTCAGAGTTCTGATGTTATAAAAATTAAATTATAACAAAATCCAGCCATTCAGTGTGATATTAGACATGAATCACAGCACCATTAAGGTTGGAAAAGAGCTCTACGATCATCTAGTCCAACCTCTGGCTGATCACCAGAATCATGCTATGAGATAGATGAAATAAAACTCAATAAGAGAGAGATAAAAGATTGTAAGGATCCTGGATAGCAAAGCTGATTAGGTTTTCACATAACAAAAATACACCAAATGAAGTAATGTATTTAATTTAATGAAAGTGAGGCTACAACCATTAGGAGACTGGGCTTGTAGTCTTGAGCTGATTTTGCTTTTTAATGTCCTTCTAGTTGTCATGACAGCGGCTTTACCCCCCCCATCCCCTGCTCAGCTAGCTGCAGCAGGTAAATACTGTTTTATTAGCCCTTAAATTAAAAAATTGTAAATTTGGATCTGTGTTTTACTGATCCAAAGCTGATTTCATATTCAGGACTTTTTTTATTTTTTTTAACGGTCAAATTTATGCACTTTCTACTTTCTAAGGATTTAAATATAATGAGTTTTAGAATCTCTTATTATAAACACAACAAATTATTCACAGGATAATGGATGGAGAGTGATGAATTACCAGAACATAAATCTGTAGCATTCAGTCATGGTGGGAAATAACAGAGGAATGGCAAGGCTGATTTATTACTTGCTGGTGTATCTATTCCTGTTTGTAAGTGTTAAAATTACAGTACATAGAAAAATTTAATTAAAGTTATTAAAATGAGAAAACTATTTTCTGTTTTCTATTCCATAGCTGTAAAAGTTTTTCATTTGCTCATAAATTTAGGGGTAAGTGTAACATTCATCAAAGTGTAAAGAACAATGTTAGACATAGAGCTTATTGTAAATCTCATATTTCATCAACAGAAAGGATAATATGTGTCAGAGAATGCAAGAACTCTGGGCTTTAGAAAGCCTAGCACAGAAAGAAATCATATTTCATAGCTATCTGAAATCCTCATAGAGACAAAGCACATTAAGTCCATTTGAATGTTAAAATAATACATATAATATTGGCATGATGATGATTTTATTTCCTATTTGAGCCATGACTCTTCAGTACATTGGAGAAGTCTCCTTGTGATAAATTTCAGAACCTCTTTCCCTACTGTGTTCTAAATTCTCCCAAAAAGCAAGAAAAAACCAGCAGTGTTTACTGGGAGGGAAAAATATATCCTTTATTTGATGCTCCAGCATGATCCAGATATAGACCAGGAAAGACACAACAAAATCTTTCCAAATCTACCAAAACCACTTTTCTATCAGAGATTGTGGGGGGGGAAATGAGTTAAGAAATGGGTTTCTCCTTTCTTGATGGGTTTTTATTCTCTGGCACTTCATTTTACTGATTTCTAACCTCCTAGCAATTTGAATGAATTTTGCAGAGACCTGGAATCTCACTGGAAACAGCAATGAGTTTTACTCCGGGAAGGGAAATACAACAGGCAATTAGATCAGTTTCCAAAGTCTGAAGGAAAAGCCAGGCCAGGTAAGGTTTAGTTTCTCAGACAGTGCCCAGCTCTGGTTGGTTATCCAGGGTTAAACTTCAGCCCAGACTTAGGGAATATTTTACCACTTCAAGAATTTTCAGCTCCGCTTAAGAGACGGAGCTTTTGTTCTCAGAGAGGGAATTTTTCTGCTGAGCCAAGGACATAAAGCAGAGTTTAAACTCAAAGCATTCTTAGGGCTGCCTGTACTCCTGGAGAGATTTATTAGCTTGTAGTACCAGCAGATAGTTAGCCAGACTGCATTGGCAGAGTTCCGTGGGGAAATGCAACCGATGGACAGCCTGTAGAGGGGGAAAGGCATGAGAAGCTCGACAAATCCAGGCAAGATCAGTGAGCTGAACAGATGAAACGAGATCCTAACGAGTCATCAAAAGGCTATGTGAGCTCCTAGCTAAAGGAAGGCACTTGAAAAATTTCCTGTATTTCCTGGGAATGTGTGTTCCCGTGGTGTCTGCTCCTTTACAGCTCATGAGAGATCAAGGTGGTTTCCTTAAAGATGTCATTTTAGCAGAGCAGAAGAGGAGCATTTGAATCCATCTGGTAATTCCCCTTGAATCAATATACTCTGTTTTTCTCCTTCTTCTTTCCTTTCAGATGTTTCCTATAGTTTAACCTTCTAAAAAGTCTTTTGCTCTACACCAAAGGCTCTCCTTGTGCTCAGGGAAGAAAAATTCTTCAGAGTGGGCTAAGGAGGAATAGCTCATATAGGCAGCCAAGAGGAAAAGGGGGAGAAAATCATGTGGGTCTGCAATAGCAGAAAAATTATACAGAAAGCATTTTGATTGACACACAGCATTTCTTATCTGATGAGGTGAGGGTTTTGTACACACTGTACAGCTGTGAGAGCTGCCAAAAAACTTCAGATGTGTTGAGAAGGAACACTGACCTGTGCAGAGAAAGCATATACTTTTGTATATAAAAATGTGTATTTTTAAGTAATAAACCAGGAAGTTAAAAGGAAGATGGTAAAAGACACATTTATCATCCCTGTTTCTTAGATGGCTGCAATGAGGAACAAATGTCACATAAAAACTCTCTGGGGATTAAAATACTGAGCTGCCATGGGCCATATATTGAACTTCTGCTTTACTACCGTGCTACCTTTTCTTCAATTCAATGAGGATATTTAGAGCTTTAAAGCAGTGGCAGGAACACACACTGGACAGGGAATCCCATGAACCTCTCCAAGCAGGATGCATATCCCTGTTTTAAATGGTGCACTGTGCCTTGCAGGCAATCACCTGATTTAAATATGTTCATTTGAGGAGTATGCAAACAGCCTATTCAAATGCACAAAATGCTCTGTAGTTTTGCAGGCCATAAAAGCAGTTTTATTTAAAGATAGTTTTGCATCATTGCTTGCTAGGAATAATTCTCACCTGAATGTTTGGGCGCTTCTACATCATTATATGCTTGAAGAAAATGGTTAGTTTAGAGCAGTAGGATAACAGAAATGGAAATAAACTTGTGTATGTAGGAATGCTGACCAAGCTTTAGCTCAGTAAGTATACCTAAATTAAATTCAGACAGTGCAAGCTGCACACAAATGGTTCATTACCAATACAGAGATTAAGAATTCTTTTTTTTCGTTCCACAATAAGAATTTAAAAATATGAGCTAAAATAACAACAAAATCAGCAATCCGAGCCCTTAGGTAAGTGAGGGTTGCATGAGTCCACACAAATCTGCAATTAAAGATGAAGGAGAGAAATCATTCTTTTTGGTGTCTTTGTGTTTCATCAGATTTGCAATTTTCCAAAGATAATGAGGGATGGATGTGCTTTCCTAATAGTTCTGAATTAAACACCTGAAAAGGCAAGCAGAAAATGAGTCACACTGCTTTGTCAGATAACTGGAGTTGAAATGGTGAATTCACATGGTCATAAAATAATCTGAGATAAAATATTCATACACAGCCCTCTGGGACAAAAGTTACCTTAAGAACAAAATTATTGATGCATCCAAATTTCCAAACCACTAATGATTCCTTCAAGAACAACACAGAAAAGCTGTAATTTTCACAGAAATCTTCCTAAAATTGAATAATTATTTTCATATCAGCACAGCTTGTATTTTAGTATTGGCCTATTAAAAAATTTTCAAAATAAACCAGTTTTAGACAAGCCACTGGTTTAACTTTCTGTTAGAGGTCATGATCAAGGCTGTAGTAATTCAGAAGTAAATCATGAGCTTCCAGAGGGTAAGATGACTTGGAAGTGTTCTGTGCTATAGCATTAATATGCAAATAAAAATACTTGTGAACATGTGGCAGCAGAGAGCCCCAAGAGCATTGCTAGGGTGTGCAGACCAGCAGTTAGAAAAGCAAAAATCTCAGCTCAAATGGACATCGGGTGTAAAAAAACGACAAGAAAAAGTCCATCAGGTATTGAAACAATAAGAAGAAACAGAAGAAAAATAGAAGCCCACAGTTTAACAGGAGAAGTGTCACCAACAAAGCTGAAAAGATGGAGGATCTCAGCACACCCCTCACCTGTCTTCACCAGCACTGCTGGACTTCAGTTTTTGGGAACACCAATCCAGGTCCATGCAAACTGACCCACCACCAGTGAAGAAAGAGTTGGATGTGAGCTGTTAGAGGAGCTTGACCCTTACAAATCCTGAGGATGTTAAAAAGAGTTGGCTGGTGTAATTGTGAGGCTACACTCCAAAATTTCTGAGGAGTTGTGGGGGTCAGGGGATGTCCCAGAGGACTGGAAGAGAGTTAATGCCACTCCTATATACAAGAAGGGCTTAAAGGAGGATTGAGGCAATTACACATCCATCAATCTTCCTTTATGCCCTGGGGAAGTTGAAGAAAACCCTCATGGGTCAGGACAAGTCAGTTTACTCCCAAAAAAGCCAAAGGTTGTACATGCAAGCAATGAAACAACAAGATTTTATTCTTTACTTCCCATCAGCAGCACACCTCTTCTTTTTTCTGTGTACCACCCCAGAAATTTCTGCTAAGAGCTAGATTCTGATACCCAAGTTTACAATGAATAATTAATGTATATTTCATAGGTGTCTCTCCCACCTACAAATACATATATTATTGAAATCAAAACTCTACTGAGACAAGTAGTGTAAGTGTTATATATTTGATGGCAGTGAAGAAAAAGCATCAGGAAGTGTCTACCAGCTTTCTTAAAAAACTTATCCTGTGATATCAACACTGTTTTTATCACATACCCTAACACAACCCAATAAAAGCTGTAACAAAGAAAATTAACTTCATCCCAGCCAAACTCAGTACAGAGAGACATGTGTCTTTTAAAATGATGAAAGAGCTATGGAAAACTTGTCCTTTCCCTTTGAAACATCCAGTTGGATGCCTTATGAAGATCATCTAATTCAAAATATATGTAATTTAGACCAGCATCTGTTCCTGCATTAAGAAGACATATATTGAGTATGCTCGTGGTTGCATAAGGCTTCAGGAGAAGTGAGGAAGATCAAGACATGGATTTGTGTGGGAAAACTAGCCTGGTTTGGATTACAAGCAGGCTGAAGGTATTGACAACATATAAAAAGTCAATATGGTATAGACTGGACACCGTTTGCTGTCCAAGAGTAAGCTTCCTAGAATCCATATGGATTCCAGACTTGCTCAAATTACATTCATTTGGAGTTGTGTTCACTCTGGAAAGGAAATATTTGCTTTTAGGTGCGTTCCTCAGCATTTTAGATTGGCTTTAAAAGACCACTGTTCTCTTGCAGGCTTTAACTCAGCCCCTGGTGGGGGCTGGGGTGCAGCAGTGGGTCCTTGGGGCTGCTCAGCTGGAGCTGTGGTCTGACACTGCTAAACTGCTGGGGTCACCTAGTGAAGCATGTTTAGTTGGGATTGCCATTGTCACCCCCTGGACAGGGAGAGAACCAGTGCTGGAATAATCTGCTGAATTATCTGGAGTCTGCATGTTCTCATAGGTGACTCACACAGGGGTTTTTATAACCTCTTCACAAATTTTACTTGTGGGAGAAAAGTGGCTGGGAGAAGCTCTTCAGTGAGACCATGCTGATAAATGTTCTCCTATATAGTTTTGTCCTATGCTCCAAATTTGCTTTTAGCAGTGCACCTGATTCCAGCAGAGTCAGGCTTCTGACTGAGGCTGGGGCCACGAACACTTGATTATGTTGCACTTTTTGGTACCACCAGCTCTGTTCTCTTGCCCTAGGGGCTGATGGGTGCTGCTGGTGTGTCTGAAGCCCCTTATCATGCTTTGGAAAATCGTTGGCAATGAGCTCCTAATTAATGATTGACCCAGCTGTAACTCAGGAAACATATAAAATTGGGCATATCTTGAAAGCTGCTGCTGATGTCTCAAGGTTGGGCACATCAATATGTTGGTACCAGCAGGATTTATACTGTTTGTGCCAGAAGGACATTTCCAGATTGAAAACAGTCCAAATGGTAATGAATTGGAGGCAGCAGGTTTCATTCATTCCAAGAAGAAAAAAAAGTAGCTGATGGGATGGACATGGATTATTCTCATGAAATAATCCTTTCTTGGCTTCTTGGCTGGAGAAAACTTTCCTGAAAGCTTAAGAAACAGATAAAGTTAAAGGCTCTCCCCAGGTTTTGATTGTACTTATTAGTGAATGACTTTTCAGTAGGTTTTGTGACTCTGCTCAGACACAGAGATGGTTTGTGCTTTACTGGTGACAATCCAGTGAAGACTTACACTGCTGCAAGCTCAGAACCCAATTATTGTAATCATTTTTTGTTGGGTTACTGGTGAGGCTGGTCCAATGAGTCAGAGTTAGTTCCAAAGACAGTGATATGATTGCATGCATTTTTACAGGTAATTCAGCCTAGTTTGTGTGCTTCAGGGCTGGCAACCATCAGTTTAAACTGCTGGGTTTGATTGTGAGAGCTATGGGAGGTTTTGTTTAGGAATTTCCATGTCTTTACCTCGTGTTCCTCTATCAACAACTGAACATCCGTGATACCAAGTCTGTGCTTCATGAGCTCACCATTTTGGAAATGTACTCATCTTTCTCTGCTTCTAAAAAGTACCCGCCATCATTTTCCAATTTTATAGTCTCTTTGGGTTTTTTTCTGATTTCCTTACAGGTTTGATGATTTTGGAGAGTGATGCTGAACAAATAATTTTGTGTTTGTTGTTATTCAGCAAGTCAAGTACAAGTACCTTTTTAAGAGGGAGAAATATTGGTTCAGGTCTGTATACAGATGTGGCTATTTTGTATTATTGTTCGAGTTCTGAAGGTGAGACTTTAACAAGTTCTTCTGAAAAGCAAAGGAAAATCCTCTAAAAGCAACAGAGTTTTCAAGAATAGCATATCTTTCTCCATTAAAGCATGTCAAGTCTTATCTCAAGTGTATTTCTGAGTTTGCCACTTTCCATTCTTGTTCTCGTGTCACTGAATTAACCTTCTATACACAGTATGATCTCAGAATCAAAAAGTTGTTAAGGCCTTGGAGGTAAAACTCTAAAGATGTCATATGTCTTCAGAGAATTACTTGTCTGAATGAAGCTGTCTTCCTTTCTTTCTTTTAAAGAGAGGGAAAAGTACATTGTAAAAACACTGAGCTTCGTGGCTGTGAATCCTGTCATTGTTCCATGCAGAAACCAACTGATCAGCTGTCCTGGAAAACAGGTTCTTCTCACATTAGCAAAAGCCTCCTGTTTCAGGCTGAGTCTAAATTCACTGACACTTGGAGTTACCTTAACAACTACTAGTCTTGTTCTCATATTTTTGCCTTATGAAGGGGAACAAAAATGAAGAATTAGTCCCCAAAATTCTCTTTGTGCCCTCTAGCATTCTCTCTGCAGCTAGTGCTACTACCCCAGCTTAAGCAGTCTTAAGGAATACCTAGCTGAACCTCTGAATAGTTAAAATCTGAGTGTTCTGTTGATGATAGAAATTAAAAGTGTGCCCATTACTGCAGCACCTCTCAGTCTTTAATGCAGACAGCCTTGTGTTACTTGAGCAAATAGGATGCTGCTAGGAAGGACTTAGAAAGGGACTGGAACTCTTATACCTGCTATATATGAAATTGTTTATTGCTAAAACTAGCTAAAGCCCCCCAAAATAAAGAGACAAAAATAGCTCCATCTCAGCAGGCAACAAGGAATGTAGAAGGCCTGGTTCTTGAGATGGTTGAGGAAACACAGATAAGTCACTTTTTTTTTCCTTTTAAATTAATATTTGAAGTTTGCATTGGCAGGAACTCTTTGGCAGAATTGACAACTTTGGAATTTCATCACTTTGATTTCTATCACTTTTCAATTCCAATTTCCCTTCCACTGTGAAACAGGAACTCCAACTCTAATGTGATGGGCCACTAAGTCCCAAAAACTTGGCTGAACAAAAGTTATTCTAAAGCTTTGGGTTTTCAAGGATGGGGTTAAATATTACCATTCACTTGCTCAGAAGAGAGGGAAAACAGGAGAGGAACTCTGGCAGAATAGATAAGATCCCTGACAGGAACCAGCTCTTTGGAAGGCTGCACAGAGGCAAATAATTTGAAAATTTTCCCCCTTGTATTAGTATTTTCTTCGTAGTTTTTCCTGGAGATCATAGATTTCAAAATCTGATGCAAGGCTATTGAAATAAAGAAAAATGATGTAATACTTTTCTGTAATTTACCAGCTAGAAAGAAAATTTCTGCCTACACAAAAAGGGAACACACAAATAATTACTTATGTCCCATTATTCACAAGGACTGAAGGGTAGTGAAGACACAAATTTAGAACAAGTTTCCTTTGAAAGGACATTTCAATGCCCAAGTTTGCTGTTGTTGCTACACTATGGTTAAATACCAGCTGTGTAGAATTAAAAGACTGCCAAAAGGTGTCAGAAGTGCTATCATGTCTCCTGGGAATGGATGTCTTACAGCGTTGGGCCTTTGCTGAGCAGATGTCTAACAAAGTGATCCCAGTATTGACTGCTCCAGCTAAGGCAAATATTTGCAGAACTCTGAATCAGAAAGGAAGGATTACAGGTTTTCATGCCCTATGATGTGCTCAGGTGATGACACATGCAGCAACAACCTCTTTTTCTCTGTATTTGGTCATCCTTGAATTCCTACAGTGAGTCAATAGCATTTATCACATCTTTTTCTTGACCTGGGCACCTCTATCCCAGTATTTGGTCTGTCTCCAAAACACACAACTCACTTCTTTCAGCTGAAGGTTACTTTTGTAAAAAATCAATTTATATGTTGAGATATTGTGTCCATAAGAAAGGTTGGTCACAGGACTGGGAAAAATTCAACTGAGGATTAAAGCTGGCTAAAGCACAGTCCGTATTCCTGAGAGATGATGTTGTTGAGCATTCCCTTGCAGTCCAAGGAAAAATCTGTAGTGCTGGGCATTTCTGCACCTGTGGGCACAGCACAGAAATTTGGCATGAATGTGAAAGGTGCAGCTGAGCTTTAGGGGTGGGTTCAGAGCAGGGTCAGGCCACAGTGTCTTGCACAGCTCCTTTTCCAACACACAAGGCTGCACTCAGCTGAGGGGTTCTGAGCAGTGGCTCCTTGCCAGTTTATTCTGCTTAACTAAATCCTTTCACAGCTGACTTTCTTCTGCCAGAAATGGTAGAAGGGAATTGAAACAAAATAGAAAAGAAGCTGATCCTCAATATTTTGTTTTATTTTATTATTGTGGTTGATGGAAAGAGACAGAAAACTTCAGTTTGGTTTCATTCTCCCTACAGCACACACCTGCCCCACACCTCCAGCCCAAAACACTTTTTTTATTATTTACAAGTGATGCACATCATAATTATCAGTTTATTTGTTAGAGACCTGACCTAGTTGAGTTGAAAAGCTGTTTTCACTCACACAGACAAGCAGCACCACCCTGGAACGCTTGTGGAAAAATCTGGTGTATAGAAATGTTCTCACTGTAAACAACCAGATCAATACTGTAGGTTTCCAAAAGATAAACCAGGCCCTCAGCTGTTCCAGTGTAGGTGTTGTAAATATGTTTGGTTGGTTTTTGATGCAGGATTACAACCACACTTATAGGAATCTTCATTATATGGTTTAATGTGCATGGTGGGGCTCAGATGAACAACTGATGTCAGATGAACAACTTGGAGGTCTTTTCTGGCCTTAATGATTCTGTGAGGTGTGGTAGTGAAACAGTTATTTCCTAGAGTCAAAAATTAAAATATGGTGGCAGTATTTTTACTGCCACCATGGAATATTTCTTCCCTCCTGTGGGTGCAGCATTACTGGGTGTGCATTTTCCAAATGCAAATGTCATGAACATGGACTGAGCTGTTGCTTTTGACAGGATAAAAGCATTTCACCTTTAAATTCATTTAAAATTGATTACCACGTGCCTAAGAGCACACAGATACAAATCCATAGCTTAGGATACAAGCAGACAGTGTTCCTCCAAAGGGACAATTCCATAAGTTCAAAGCTTTGTCCAGCTAGCTGAACCAAGAACAGCTTTCTTTTCCTCATTGCTGTGTGCTGTGTTGTATTCAAGTCACACTTGCCCAGAACTTTCACAGTATTCCCTTGTTGTCTGAGATAATTTACTTTCAGCTTGATCTGGAGTAACTCGCCAGAGCTGGTTCTGTTCATCTGTGAAACAGAAGGTGTTACATCAGTGCTAAAAGTGCTTATGGAATGCAAACACTGTGGAAATACCATCAGAAATATGCAGGCATGAGAGCATTAGAACTATAATTCTCAGCTGCTGCAGAATCCCACGTGAGCTTCTCAGGTTTTTTGAGCAAGGGGGAGCTCTGTTTGCTTCCTAGCAAATTCCCAGGTGTGTACAAACGAGACAGGGTTAAATGATATTGCAGAATAGATAAGTTGTCACTATTTTACAGTGAAGGAAAATTAAAATTGTAACTGTTCAGCACAGTCTATGTGGAATTGGCTGGTGACATAGCTTTGTGGCCTCCTTGCTTAAGGCAGTAGGACTCTGCCCAGTGCATTGTTTGTTAAATCATGTGTTTGGTTTTGATTTTCTTTTTGCTAATCTTTAAGCACAAACACGTCCTTTATTTACCTCAGGGGGTACCATGAAAATTCCCCAACAGTCCTTTTAATTTCATGTGATAAGAGAGGAATGAAAAGACAGATTATGATGCTGAATTTCCGCTATGGATTTTATCCTTTTTCTTTTCTTTTCCTCTAGTAACTGAGACAGAGAAGTTTTAATTTAAATATTAGGAAGAAATCCTTCCCTGTGAAGGTGGGCAGGCCCTGGCACAGGATGCCCAAAGAAGCTGTGGCTGCCCCTGGATCCCTGGAAGTGTCCAAGGACAGGTTGGACAGGGCTTGGAGCAACCTGTGACAGTGGAAGGTGTCCCTGCCCATGGCACTGGATGGGCTTTGAGGTCCCTCCCTTCCCAAACCCTTCTGTGATTCTATGACACCAGTCTTATTAGTTAAATTCCACTGCCCACATCTCAGCTTGTTATATTTCTCATTACAAAAATTTGCTAGCTCTTCTTCTCTTGTTCTTCTTTCTCATTGTAATCTGCTTTGGGTCTTATCATCAGAGCCTTCATCTCCAGTGGCTCCTCTTAGATTGGAGCTTTCTTTGAACTTTGCTTCTGCCTTTGTTTCTCATAACAGATATGGGGTCATATTCATGAAAACTTTCCTGGCAGTGGAGGGCACAAGCTGATCTTCATCAGGAAGAGGAACTGGAACCTTTTTTTTTTTTTATTTGTGTGGAGATAGGTTTTTGATACAGTTCTATGTAATCCATGTTGGAAAAGAGGGAAATGAGCCCCTGTTGATTTTATAGAGTTATATCCAAACTAAAGTTCAAAAGAGAGAAAAAATTTACTGCAACTAAAGCAAGAGAGTTTCACGTGTAAAATAACTTTCAGTGATGCAATTTGAAATAAATTCCACCATATTAAAAATAAACCAACCAACCAAACACCCTTGTTTGTTTTCTCAGAACTTTCAAATTCTGAACTGGATATTTCACTGTGAAATTCCAGTGGAAGATCTTGAATGGGTGATGGAGGGGCAAGGGTTTAGAGACCCTGCTGTCAGGATTCCAATTCATCCTGACAACGTTTGGTTTGGAGCTAGTTGCATTCCCTGGATGATCCTTGTGGATTACCAGGTGGTTTTCAGTCTCTTTTTAGAGAACACTTAGCACAGTGGGGTCTGGCCCTGCTGGTGAGTTTTCAAATACTGTTCTGAAGATGGCACTGCAAACTTGAGTAGCACTGTGCTGGTTGCAAACGCTGACCCACACATCAGGGAGCAGAAACCTCACCTGCACCCCTGTCCAATCTCTGCATTTTTGGGAAATTAACATTTGCAATTTGCAAAGAGAGAACCCAGCTTTACTCCTCAGACAATAAGGAGCTGAAAAAAAAAAGCCTTTCCACTTCTGCCCACTTAGATATAAATCCCAGGCATAACCTGGCCTTGCTTGGCATAAGAATGGGGCTGTTTCACAGCTGATTTTCTTCTAAACCCACCGACTTTCCACTGAGTTGGTCCCTACAGTTACATTTTAGAAGGTGCTGCCAGAGGAAACGGCCTCAGCAATCAGCCCAGCTGATTTATGGGATGTTCAAATCCAACACATCTCATTCACATCATGCCTTGATGCAGATCTGTCTAAGCAGAGTGTGTGCAAGCAAATTCATTCACATGCACTGTAATAAGGCTTCACATCCCTCCAGGAGCTTTGAAAATAAGAGGGATACTTATCCCATTTTTATTCATTGATCCATCCATTCTCAAAGCAAAAGATATTATATTTCATGGCTTCAGCCACAAGGACCTCCAGCCTTGCTGAGGAATTTTCTGAACCACTGACTCTAATTTCCATATTCTGGGGAGAACAGTAGAGTGCATTAGATTAATATCTGAACTTAGTAAAGAATTTGATATCATAGTTCACAAGAATTATTCATGAAAATAATCTATCTTGGCTTGACTGTGATCCTTTGGAGGAATTAATACTTTAAAATGCTTAAATGTGATTGTCTGTGAGGATGTAGCTGACGTAGGGAGCAATCATATCAACCTCAGCCCACAGAATAAAAATAAAAATAATGTCATTTATGTAGTCCCTTATCCTACTCAAGGGAGGAAGTTTAGAGTCAGTAAAGTGTTTGAGAAGTGCTTTCCTATAAGTGACTGGGATATTTTGGCTGACATTCTGCTTTTCAATATTATCCATTTCAGGCTTCCTTGCATATAAATACACCCTGGCTTATTTTCCCTAAGAGGCCTCTGGGTGCATTTCACCAATTAAAAGAATATTTTATAAACCATTAACGATACTCTGCCAACAACTGGCAACACTTACTCAAAGCCCAGCTAAACCAAAGCTGCAGTGGTGCCACGAGTGAAGAGCAAACCCCACCCATACCTTTTTACAAGCTTTTGCTCCTTCATCACCATTTAGAGAAGGAGACACCAGCAGATGCCATCCTGATGGGCATTGATAAGTGCTTGGGTGAAATACAAATGCCATGGAAGTGTCAGGTGGTTCATTTTTGTAGAGCAGAAAGAAGCAAGAATAGACTTAGATACTCCATTTGCTCTGACCTTGAAGTACAAACGTTATGACCATTGAGGATGATCTATTTATACCTAGTTGCTGGCTTTTAGGTCCTCTAGCTTTTGCCCATAGTGATGGAGAGAAAGGCATTCGCAGCCACAAATTTAATAATTTTCAGGACCTTCTATTTGCCAAGAATTTCCTTTTCCCAGAGTCACCTTTCCCCAAAATTCCCTATAGCCCATGTGCAAGCTGGAGAATTCTGAACTTGAAACTTAAAAGTAAGGCTGAATGTGAATTTGCCTTTTCCTGGGGCACTGCAGTTTTATGCTTTCTAGGCTGTTTTAGTGATTGAGATAAATTTTGTGCAGCTAGTGCCTTGAAAATGATCGGAACTATCAATTTAATGAGTAGCTGCACTTGCTAAAGTGCTTTGCTCAATTTTTTTTCTGTGTGTGCCATGACCAAGTACAGCATCAGGGCCACTAAACTGTATCTTTATACTTTAATTGCATGCCCACATGTGTGATTGACTAAAAAATTGATAAATTGGACCTCACAGAAAACAAATGGCTTTAAAAAAACTGCTCTAGATCAGATTTTCTCTTTGCTGCCTTATTTCCCCTGCAGCAAAACTCTGTGCAACCCTGACAGCAAGGATACAAGGTCAGTGGAGATGCTGACATTTAATGCCTGTAGTAAACATTTCAGCATACAGAAAGCAATTATTTACAGCTTAAGCAGTGAGAAATTACAAAGCTTCTCTTTAGACCTTGTGGCTTCTTGGCTGGTATTTGCAGAGGTGATGTATACACAAAATGATTTCTTTACTGCTGTATTTTCTTTGCTGTATTGTCTCTAGATGTTATTGTGCTGAGCTTTCTGAAGGCCAATGGCTCACAGAACACAATAAAAAGTGGTTATTTATCAACACTTCCACGGGCATAATACTTTTCTTTTTTAACCTCTAATGCACCTTTTTAATAACTTCCAGCTGAAAATACTGCCCTTATTTCCTGAGAGCTCTTCGCCTTTACTAAATCACCAGCAGGTATTGCTGTTTTTACAAACCTCCTCACAAAAACAGCCTGTAAAATATTATTATTTCAAGTAGCGGTTCACAGGAATAGAGCAGTTCCTTGTACTGAGCAGGAGAAGTCATTTATTAGAATGCAAACTTCTCATTCTTTTAAATAGTAAGGTTTTTTTAGAAGCTTACATAGTTCTTGTGGGGTTTTTTTTCTGTGAGTGGTGTGTGCTGTAGTAATATTTTATAATACCTGCTGTGTCATTTGTCTTTCACAATTAGAAATTATAATGCATTCTTTATAAAATCTGAGTGTAAAAATAATTTTCTACACAAAACCAAATTATTATTGTTTATTCTGCATTGCCATTATTGTGCATTTTAATTCGTGGTATCAAGGCAGGTAACAGAGATAAGCAAAATGTGAATTTAAAACTGTAGCAGACTGTACAAGGAAAAAGACACAAATAAATGACAACAGAAACAAAAAGTGGAGCACAGCAGGGATCCTTTGTGGTTTCATTGCCTGAGAACAAGGCAGGTTGTTAAAACACAACACAAGAAAACAGGAATTAGGGGAACTAAAACTTTTTCTGGGTAAGAATATTTTATATAAAAAACCAGGAAGGATTAGGAAAGCCAGGAAATTTGTGGCTCTCTTAAACACTCCATTTTACATTCTCATTCTGAATTTGGGGATTTTTTAGCTTTGTGGCTGTTGGATCTTTGCTGGCCACCCTCTCCTCAACAGGATGTGAGAACGAGATGAAAAAGCTGATGGGTTGACATACAGACAGGGACACCACATACCAGCTACCAGGATAAATAAGGAAAATAATTTAGTTAATTGCCAGTGAAAATAGAGTAGAAAAGTGAAAACCAGAGACAAGAACTCTGAGAGAGTTTTCTGTGAATATTTTTCTTTTTATAAAAACAAAAAAAAAGTGAATAATTCCTGTGTGTGGTCTGCTCTCTTCCTTTTTTCTCCTCTCTCTGTCAAACAATTCCACCATCCAAAAAACCCTCCCTCCAACAGTTCTTTTCTATCTTGAAAATTCTTGAGCAACCACAGTGGTTGGCCTTTCCCTTTGGGGAAACATAAGAGTTATCACCCTTAAGCTTAACGCAAGACAGTCTGGAAGTCCAGAAAAAGCTGAGCTGCCCTTGGTGGCTGTGCTTGGAACCAGCCTTGGCTTCCCCAGGGTGGGTGCCCCAAATGGCCAACTTGGGCCTTCAGTTAGCACAAGAGATGCACAAGACAGGTGAGGAGATAAAATATGGGAGCTCATGTAAAGATTTTGTGAGAATTTTGGTCCAGGTGCCTGGCTCAGTGATGCTCGTGTAGCTTGCAATCCATCCTGCTCCTCCAGGAGTTATGAGCTTCTTCTTCATATTTATTTGTATACGGAGTTGTAAATTTCTGGTCTTATTTCTTGCTTGTGGGATGCATTTTCTCCCTCTGCATTCTTATTCATGCAGGCTTTCACTTGATCCTGCTAGAAGATTCTTTCCTCCTTTTCATGTGCTCAAAAATTGTAGTCACGGCAGTTTCTGTGGTCGTGGAATTATGCAGCTGCTGAACACTCCTGTTGTTCTCGTTGTGTTTGTTCTCCCTCTGTAATCCCAGGGACAGGAATTATGGCACTGGAGCCTCTTAAATCCCCAGGGTTAGCACAAGCACAGTTCTTGCAGTCAGAGATCCAAAGGCAAAGGGTGCCCTAGAGCCGGGCGTGCTCCTGCCTTGTGGGGCTGCTGGGGCAGGGGTGGCTGCAGTTCTGCATCTGATGGACAGAAACCACCTTTCATGCTGCACTTTGAGCTTCATGGGAGTGCAGTGTTTTCAACTGCCACCTAAAAAAACCCAACCAACAAATTGAGCAAATTATTTCCACCGCCTTTAATTATGCATAAGCATTCCTAGAAAGTTGTCTTAAAATGCATCCAGCGTGACCTAGGGATTGATTTTCATTTTCTGCTGTTGTGGGCACTTCACTGTGCCAGCCTCCATTCAGCTGGCTGAAAATAATGGAAATAATGCTTTCAGATAAATAAAGGTGCAATTTCACCCTCCACCCCTTTCCTCCTGCCCTTGCTTTTCTCCTTTTGGGAAGCTGATTTCATCTGTCAAGGTCGCACACTGGGAAGTACAAAATGCAGGTGCTGGGAGTTGTCCAGGGGTCTGGAAACATTTATTTGTGGTTCAGACAAATTGTTCATTTAGTCCTCAGACTGTTGAGCTCTCTGGCTCCTGACATTTTCAAATGACAATAATAAAAATAAATGTGGTGAGTGGAGTTGTAGCTGCTGGTTTATGTACTGCTTGAGCAGGGATTAATGAACCTTTTCTGCATTGTGAGGTTACAAAGCAAAGCAAAGGCTAGTGGGGGTGGGAAAACCCTGAACAGCATCAACATCTTAAATAAATACCTGAAGTAGGATTGGATCTGTCTTCTGAGCTGAATTTGATAGCACAGTACACTTCCTCCAGTGTTAGGAGAAGGGTGAGGCACACCCAAAACAGGATTAAAGGACACTGAGAAAAGGTAAAAGTTGGGCAGGGCTTGCTTCAACTTTCCCCTAGTAAAAGAAAAAGAAAACCTTTGACAAAAATCCATGCCCAGCCCCACTATAAGAAGTACCAGTCTTATTTTAAAATCCACAGCATTAAGAATTAAAACATTACTTGGATAAGGAAAGGAAGAAAAGATCCTGGGAGAAAGATTCTCCACTAGTTGTCATACTGTTTTTTTTTAACCCCATGTAACCAACACCACGAGCTTCAGAGCACCTGGTGCACCAGTGACACAGACACCTCTTGTAAGCCAAAAGTGGTTTCAGGAGATTCAAATCAATTTGGAACTGAAAAAGTGTGCTAATGCTAAACAGTTGACTGGCAGGATACATTCAGGGTCAATATTGGTAATGCAATGGACAAACAACAATAATAAATAAATAAGTAGTAAAAGTACCCCCTAATTTCCTGGTGCTCTTCTACAACTGATCCAAGGAGCTTTAATCTGGCACAAACAGACAGAAATATGCTCCTGTCCCTCAACAAAAAGTGAAATAGCACCTAGAAAAAGGAATGAGTTCTTGGGAGGAAAGTGCAGCTACAGTAATAAATAGCAACATTGTGATTGCTGGATCTGGAGAATAAAAATAAGCCCCTGCAATAAAAAACATATTCAAGAGAGCAAATCAGAAAACAGATTTTGGGAGTTTATCCTGAATTTTTATATAAAATCTTTAAAATCTTAAAATAAAAAACAGCTAAAGCTTCAAGGAAAATTGGAGCAAATGAACTCTGCAGGCTTATATGTATGAAGAGGCAGAGAAATACAAATATTTAAATCATCCTTTAAATCATTTCAATCATCCTTCCATATCAGACTTACAAGGGTGTGGGGGTTGTTCCTCTTTAAAAACAAGGGTAAAATAATGCATTTATATAAAAATTTTGTATTGTGGCTATGGTAAACACAGATCAATCAAAGCTTACATGTTCTATTTGTAAGACATATTGAAAAAATAGTCCCTACTATTCAAACTGCAAAAAAATCCCCAAATAAAAACCTTTTTTTTAACCTATATCTGTTTGATCCTTGCTTTTAATCTCCCTAGATTTTTTCCAGTTTATAAAACCTGTTGCATCTTGCACACAGGTGACTGAGTAATTATTTGTATGTCTAAGCTCCTACAAAGGACTGAAAAATAACTATTTATGCACCTAGGGAAATGGAGTGGTAATCAGAGAAATGTGACTTTATATGCAGTCTGCATGGGTTGTAAAGGGATTTCAGTGTTTTACTCTAAAAAGCAGAGATAAATGATGATCTTTTTTAACATTATAAAACACATGTTTTTAGTTTCTTTGTGAAAAATCCCCTGAAAAAATCAGGAGGTGCCATTTCCCTACACTGTCACTAACACTGTGAATGATGAAAGTGGTTTCTTAAGGGAAACACTGAGACTTTTTGCCCATGAAATCCCAATCTGTTGAAATTCTGTAGGAATGTTGGGCTTCAGGATGCAGGGGAGGTCCCCTTCCTCCCTGGTGGCTCAGCCACCCTGCTGGCTCAGCACCTATTCCAGGGGTGCAGAAGCATTTGCACAACAGGGCACAAAACCTCCCAGACTTATTTTTAAGCCCCTTCTCACCTGTTCTCCATGTTGGTTTTACCCCCAGTTCATATTCTCCCCTTCTCTGTCCTGACAAGATCACTTGTCCCTGGTTTCTTCTTCCTAGATCAGCACACAAATTTAGAATGTTTGACAGCATTTCCAGGGTAATCCTGGCATTGCTGACACAGTTCCCTGGGTGCTGCTGGCCTTTCAGACTGTCACCACAAAAAGTCCCCAGTGCTCCCTTCCAAATATTTCTAAAAAGTGCCTTTCTCTCCCATAAATCCCAATAAACTCCTGGAAATCTGGCCATTCCTGACAGCAGTGTCTGTAATTTTATTTTCTTATCACTGTGCTCTTTGTTACATCCATCAATTTCTCTTGTCATTCCTGGTGGTTTCCCAGGTTCTGTTCACTTCTCAGGTCAGGGATTAGTCCTTTACCTCTGTGCCCAATTCTCTAGATTCTTTGGAAACCTCAAATTAAAAGAGCCATATTTAAAAGAAAAATTGAAACTTAAAATTATTATTAAAATTTACTCTTCTTTTTCCTTTATTGCGTAGTATTACAGTTATCAAAAATATTTAATGTCTAATTTGATAATAAAGTTACCTGAAAATGCTTTGATTAGTCCAATTTGACTTTCATCCTTGTTATATCCTCATGCTACACAAAACCTCAGAACAAAGTGCTGCACCAGGAGGCTGGGAAAAACATCTCTCCTAAGGATATAACCCAAAAGTTACCAAAAAATATTAATCAATCCAGTAAAAAATTGACCATATGATATATAATTGCCATCATATTATAATCCATACATGACAAACTGATTTAAAAATGGAAAAAGCCCTCCACGTGTGCTCTACATCCCAGCTGACACAGCAATAATATCAAAGTACATTATTAGACCCTGCAGCTAAATGTGATATTCCAGTGGTTCTACAAAAGTCACACACTTTGGCACAGCAGAGAAAATTGGACACATGGCTACCCAGACTTTGTTCTGTCACATCAATGCCCAGGAGTCCACAACCTCAACGTGACCAAGCACCCGATCAAAAAGGCTCAAATGTACCAGCTGCAACTTCAGAGGCCCTGCACAATCAATAATTGGAAACCCACATATCTAACCTTCAAGATGAACCCAGTCTTTGAGCTTCTTGACACTGAATTCCCACAAGGACAGTGCTGGATTAATGAGCACTCTGTGCCTCGTGCCTTGTCACCTCCCAGCAGCAGTGGCCGAGCCGTTAGCTTGCAGAACGTTCCTTGTCATGGCAGCAATCCAGAGATGCTGCTCTTTGACCTCACAGAAACCTGTGTGTGCTGATCATCCCTTCAGGAACAGGTGCTGAGCCAGGAGTTTACAGCAGTCACCTCCATCCTGCAGAGAGAGGCATCCCCTCAGCTTGGTGCACACTGTCAGGATGCACATCAGTCTCCCTTGGGCTTCCTTGAGGTGCAGTAATTAATGCAGTGCAGCTATACTGCTCCTCTGAACCAGGATGGTGCTTTTAAAAGGTGCCCAACACTGCAGAATCTCTGTTTGCACAGCCCCAGGAGCCAATAAAGGCTGCTCACGGTCATTTGCATCATTTTTTGTATTATCAAGTTGAAATACAGAGTCACAGAATCAAATAATCACAGGTGTTAAAGTGTCCCTGACACACCCCACACACCCAGCATGGGAGGTGTGTCAGTGAGCTCTATTGCATTTGCTGGGCAGGAATGATGCACCTGACTGCATGTTCTCAGAAGACTAATTTATTACTTTATGATACTATATTATATTAAAGAATACTACACTATACTAAAGAATACAGAGAGGATATTTACTGAATGCTAAAAAGATAATAATGAAAACTCATGACTCTTTCCAGAGTCCTGACACAGCTTGGCCCTGGTTGGCCAAAGAGTGAAAACAACTCCCAGCAGAATCCAATGGAACAATCACCTGTGGGTAAACAATCTCCAAACACATTCCAAAGGAGCACAACACAGGAGAAGCAAATGGGATAAGAATTGTTTTCCTTTTCTCTGAGGCCTCTCAGCTTCCCAGGAGAAAAATCCTGGGTGAAGGGATTTTATCAGAGAATGTGAATGCCACAGATCTCCTAACCAGGAACTTCACAAATGCCTGGTACATGGGTGAGCACTGGAAATATTCAACCTCCACAGAAGGTTTTGCCTTGAATTTTTTCCAGCAAGCTAGGGGAGTATTGGTCTCTTGTTTGGAATATTAGAATATTGTTCTCTTGTTTTCTTAGGCTATCAGATCAACAGGCATGAGCTGCACTGACAAACCTTGGCATTTGGCTGGTGTCCCTCTGGGGCCCTGCACCTTGGCGCACAAACAGCAAGAAAAGACTCACAAGAGATGATATTAACAATATTTCAACAAATAAAAGCTGTGAAACTCGACACCATAGAAAGGAGGTCTGGACTTTTGAAAAGCTCCAAATCTGGGTTCTGCTCAGGTGCCTTCAGCCTGGCAGCAAACTCAGAAGGAATGAGATGCCAAATCCCTAACATGAGAAATATGTGGTTACCATGTGAATGCTGTCCAGATGGTGACCATCCCTCTACCTGTGCTTTAGCCAATTTGTATCTGTGTATACAGCTTTGACAGCTATTAAGTTCTCTTAGTTTTAACACAGGTTTTGAAATGGATTTAATTTTCATACTAAGAGACCCAAATTGCTGATGTGGGATGGAGTCCAAAATGCACTGAACTGAGCAGAAAAAAAAAAAAAAAAATCACAGCCTGACTACATCTTGGAACTAGTAATTAGTGACTGAAACTTTTCTACAGCTGGCATCACACTCTTTAATAAATGCAGCAGAATGTTGAAAGGGAAGGCATGGACAGAACTGCATTGCCATGAGTGTGATTCTTCATTTATTGTCTTTGCTTGTTGGGACTAAACATGATTGAATGTGAGGTGGAAGGGATTCTGGTAGGAAAGCCTTGTTCAGACAGCTCATCACAGCAGACAGTTGAACATCAATATACTGTGTAAATAAACACCTTTGGGAATGGAAAACAGCCACATTTCCTGTCTTTCTGTACTCCAGGGCCTCAGCTGACTGGCAGCACTTTTGCTTCCTTGAGGTGCAGTAATTAATGCAGTGCAGCTATACTGCTCCTCTGAACCAGGATGGTGCTTTTAAAAGGTGCCCAACACTGCAGAATCTCTGCACAGCCCCAGGAGCCAATAAAGGCTGCTCACGGTCATTTGCATCATTTTTTGTATTATCAAGTTGAAATACAGAGTCACAGAATCAAATAATCACAATCTGGTTTGGGTGGGAAGGAGCCTTAAAGCCCATCCAGTGCCACCTCCTGCCATGGGCAGGGTCACCTTCCACTATCCCAGGACCCTCACAGGGACGAATTTCCTCCTTGGAGCTTTCTCTTGAAAAGCTGAACAGCCCCAACTCAGCCTGTCTCCATAGCAGAAGTGCTCCAACCTCTCTTATAATTTAAAAAAAAAAATAAAGTAACATAAATTATTTTATTTTTTAATGCTGGTGCACAGCATATCATGATTCAAAGAATTACAGTGTATTGCAGGCTAACAGGCAAAGCTCCCCAGATTTCTTGGCCAAATGGTGTAAATCAGTTCTCTGAGTCACTGGGTGAGCTGGCACTTGGAGGACTTTGGGTCTCTCAGGCCAGGCCAGGCTTGGTTTAGTTTTCTGTATAAAATCCATTTCAATTAAAAGCCTTGCTGACAGTAGCACCATTATTCAATCTGGGAAGAGTCATTCCATGCTGATAAAATTGGATTTCTTTGTTGCAGTCTTTCAGACTCTATCTCCACAATGTGTAGCAATTTTGCACAGGAAAAAAAAAAAATTAAGAAAAAAAGTGATTTAATCCCCAGCAGTTATTACAATTACAAACAGTGTTCACAAAACTGAACAGAATTCATAATTCTCCAAAGCATCACAGCCATTCAGCCACAGCACAGCTGGGGAAGGGAGGGCTGAAGAAGCTGAACAAAATAACTGATTGGGGTGATCACAGTGGCAGTGCTTCAATGCTGCCACCCAGCAGAAATCACCCAGCAGAAATCACTACTTCCACCCCCTCGGGGCTGGCTGGGAAGTCACAGCAGAAATCACCCAGCTCTCCCTGGGCAGGCCCAGGAGCTGGAAGGGGAGAGTCTGAGAGGAGATGCTGAGATCTCACTGCCCATGTGCCCCCTGGAGCCTGGGAAGCTGAAAATGGCACCAAAGTCTGTGCCAGAGCTAAAGGAGTACAGCTGGGAGACTGGCAGGTTTGGGCATTTGACTGAATCTTGTGGCTGTTTGTGGCCGTTCCTGGAATACTGACCTCATCACTGCAAGTGTGTACCCTGCAAGAGCACAGAATCCCAGAATGGTTTGGGTTGGAAGGGGCCTCAAAGCCCACCCAGTGCCACCCCTGCCATGGGCAGGGACATTTCCACTGTTCCAGGCTGCTCCAAGCCCCGTCCAACCTGGCCTTGGGCACTGCCAGGGATCCAGGGGCAGCCACAGCTTCTCTGGGCACCCTGTGCCAGGGCCTGCCCACCCTCACAGGGAACAATTCCTTCCTAATATCCAGCCTAAACCTGCCTCTTCCAGCTCAAAGCCATTCCCTCTTGTCCTGGCTCCAAGTCTTTGCCCAAAGCTCTCCAGCTCTCCTGTCAGGCACTGGAAGGACTCAGCTTTACCCCAAAATCCTCTCTCCCATTCAAGGTGCACAGTCACAACTCTCCCAGCCTTTTTTCATGGGAGAGCTGTTCCATCCTTTCACAGCCACTTCACACCCTTGCTAGCAGGGTTTGTTTTACCCCTGTGCATGAAGAACCCCCCTTGCTTCAAGGAAATCAGAATCAAAACACTCTTCTAAGCTCAAAATAAGCATTCATTAGGGTTTATCTCACCTAACTAGTTCTTAGGAGGGTAAGGTGGGAGCAAACAGGCCCTGCTGATGCAGGACAACAAACTCTGTGGGATGAATTATCTTATAAATTCCACTTTGGATGAGTTTTTCTCCCTGAATACATGAAACAGGAAGCAGGAACTGTAAGGAAATGTATGTAACTTCTGAGAATTCCAATTGTATGCTGCTTTCTAAGGCAAGTCATTGAAACACCATGAGGATTAGTATGCAATGTGCAGAAGATGTTGAAGAGGAAGATATCTGCTTATTAATTAATTAGAATTGCATTAATAAATATTCTAGGAAATTATGTGTATAAATATAAATATAAATAAGTATTTTTATTTAATAGGATTATTTCTCTTTCTCTCATAACTTTATCTGGAAATGTAAACTGACAAAATAGAAAAGGAAAAGACCAATTAGATGGGGAAAAAATGCATTGCAAAAAAAAAAAAAAAATACAATGCATGCAAACAGTGAGTTCCTGTAATTTCTCAGCCTTCATTAACAAGCTCCTCACCTCACCTCCTTTCCCTGCTACTCCCACAAGTTCAGTTTAAGCTTTTTCAGAGTAGCAGAAGTTATTCAAGCTCTGCTTGATCAGCAACAAACATAAAAACAGGTCAGAACCTTCAGTACCTCTGAACCACACACTTCACATAAGCACAACAGTGCTACCAAAAATAAATTTTTTTTGGGATCATAGCAGACATCTAAAAGATTTGTGTTTCTCTGAAGAGTTACAGAGACTTGAGCTCTTATTCCAAACTTTTCAAACATTTGAAGGACTCTGAAAGCAGCCACTCTTCTGTAAAATAAAAACCTGTGCAGGAATGATGCTGGGAGGATTTTTCCCTTTGTTGTGGCTGTGGCATGGCCCTGGCTGAACACGAGCTGTGCACACATGTGCACACACAGCACCTGTGTCACAGAGCCCCCAGACTGCTGTGCAAGAGCCTTCATCTCTCAGCACAACTACTGCAAAGTGCTTTTCTGAACACTTTGGCTACTTTGGGTTTTTTTTAGCTCACTGCAAAACTTGCTAGCATTAGTATTGAGTTTAGTGAGGCTAGAAACCTCCCTTCTCTGGGATGTAGGGGGCTTAGGATCTGATGGATTGATCCTAAGGGGCTTAGGAGCTGTCTGGTTTGATCCAGGTTCCCACACTCATTGTGGAAACCTCGGAGTTATAAGGAAAATACCACCCCCCCCAACTGCTCACCAAATGTGTTCTCCAAACATGCAGGGCATATTTATGTTCTCTAATCTTGGAACACACTTTTGCTGTTTTCATTTTCAGTTTTCAAATCAACATTAGCAGTGGTGGGATTATCAGATGCTCTTCCCAGCCATGGTGGTGTTGAGAAGAAGGAAAGAAAGGAGAATGAGAGAAGAAACCCCTTTTTGGGAAGAGTTACTTAATTAACTCTGTCCTCCATCACTACTTATGACTATAAATATATTTATGTACACTCCATGTGCAAAATACTAGGAGTGAAAGTCAAATTGAAGTCTGTTGGTAGTGGCACTTTCACCATCCTAAAAGTGACCTAAAGGCAAAAATAAGCCCTTACTAGGAGGGATTTTCAGACAGGTACAGGACACCTGGGTCCACATCTCTGTCTGCCAGTAGTCCCCAGAATGGTCATGGTCACTTCCCTTATTAGTATCTCACCTTTAATAAATTGTGAGGTGCTGGTGTCACAAATCTTAAATTGATTTGCCAAATAAAAATAGAAGCAGTTAGGGATGTGGGAGGAAGGTCAGGATTGATGCTCACATTTGTGCTGAGGGGTTGTCTTATTCAATACTCACTGATTTCTTAGGAGCTGGTATCTGCTATTTCTTAGGAGCTGGTATCCCAAAAACCACAAGTTAAACTTGTCAGCACCTCAACAATGCAGAAAGAGAGTGATGTAATTATAAGAACACAAGTTTTATGAAAGAATGTATCTCATCTGATACATCCTGCCCAATTTCAAAAGCACCAGCTTTTCTGCTTCAGTATGTCAGCACTTCCATTGAAACCCTCATTTTAATGGGAATGCTGCTCATCTGCAGAAAGTGTATTCTAAGCAGAAAAAGGGAACTTCCAGGATCAAATATCACACACCACCACTTACAGGAGTATTAATGATTTTAAAGAGAGTCACTGGCCTCTTTTTGAAAACACAACCATCAACAATTTTGAGTTTAATTTTTGAGGATTTGTTTAGTCTTGGCTGGAATTCCAGATGGTCCATAAACATCTTTTTAGAGAAATATCTGCTACCAGAGGAAGGAATGGGCTAGGGGAAAAGATTTATTTGACCTGTTCAATCTTGTTAACACAAATCAGGACATAGTGACAGTCTGAAAATGCAGGATTTCTGCTGGGGGGAGGGGGGGGAGGCGCAAAAGATCCCCCAAATACAACCAAGTAAAAAGAATGAAGATAAATGGCTCTGATCCTGAGATGCCACTGGGAATTTCCAAACAGGCCCCAGGGGATAGAGGAGCGCTGATCTTCAAAGGAAGTGCACAGAGGGCTGTTACAAATTATGTTAAGTCTGATAAGGAAGTTACATGGTCTGATTAGGCAATTATCTGGAAAAATACTGTCCTTAAATCCAAAGCAACCCAGAAAGGCACTCACAGGCAGAATTGGCAGTGTGCTTTGGCCCATCTCCATGTGCTCCTGAGCAGGATGGGAGGAGGAGAGGGGGCTTGGGTCTGATTCTGGCATGCAGGACTGTATGGACAGCACAGATTAATTCATTGCACCATCACCTCATGATTTCCTGCCTGTGGCTGCCCTAGAAAGTGTGGATATTACAGTTGTACATGATGGGCTTAGCTCTGAACTCTCACATATTTGAGTGCTGGAGGGTCATGATGGCATGGAAGGCCAGAGCAGTTCAAAGCTGAGGCAGCATCTCCAGCTGCCCCTCGGTGTCCCTGTGTCTGTGTGATCCTGACCTCTGAGCTCCATCTCTGGCCATGAAGCCAAGCATCACCTCCTGCACAGAATGTGAATGCCTCACACCTATCCCAGCTTGTTTCTCAGCACGAGCTTAGGTATGCACTTCCAAAATATATTTTCCCTTTGCTACAGCCACCCAAGAACAAGGGCTATGATTGCAAATTTAGTGGTTTCTTTAGCAGGAACTTTTCTCTAAAATGTACCCGTTAAGCATCTTTCCTGTGATTTGTAGCAGCTGTTGTGTCTCCATGCCAACTGATGGGGGAACGGGGGAAGGACACTCTCAAAGTCATCTCTGAGCTCTGCAATATCTTATGAAGAAAAGCTTGTGATTATAATGAGGAAAGCAATTCCTCACCATGAAAGCTGACTGAGAGCAAATGGAGAAAAGGACTTTCAAGTAAAGAAAACCTGAGTAGAATTATCACCCTACATGAAAAAGGTGGAATTGCTTTGGAGATGAGACCTTCCTCTTGCCTCCTGAGATCAGCTCCTGGGAAGGGTTGAGAATTGGCTATTGTGAGTAATCTTTGTGCCAGTGCTTGTGGGGTGATAAAAGGCAGGAGGATTTAAAGCAAATTTCCTTGCTTGATAACTCCAAGCCCTTTACCTGAGGAGAACAGTTAATTTTTGTCAGAAGTATGTGCGTAATTGCCTCAGTGCTGAGCCAGGTGGGAACTGAAGCAATAACACTCGAGTCCTAACAGTGAGAGAGAGCAAGAAACCCTTCAGCATCTCCATGAAAGCACAAGTTATTTCAGAAATGCAATAAATAAAACTCAAGTTCTCTGCCAAACCAGAAGGATGGTGACAAGACAGACAAAGAGAGCAGAACAGACCTGGGGGAGGACGAGCTCACATTGAAGCAATGCCACAGTTGCTGCACACGCAGCAATCTCAGCACATCTCAGCTGTGTTGTTATCCCAGACAATGCATTCAAGTATTTTCTGCAACGCTATTTAGCAGAGGATAATGAAATAGCAGGAAAATGTAGGTGAAAGAAGATGGAAATATCTTGTGCCTCCTCACAGGGAAGCTATCAAGCATAGAAATGGGTTAATGACACTCAGAACACTAGGAGGAAGGCGAGTGCTCTCCGCTGCTTTCCGCTGTAAATTGGGCTCTGGAGAGAAAGGACAGAAGTTCCACTGAGGTGTAACAGAGGGGAACGTTTGCCACCATGTGTCACCACTGCACTCGGGGAATGCAGAGGGATGAACTGCAAGAGGCACCAGGTTTGGAAATTTATCTGCAGCTGCTTTCTACTGCAGAGCAAAATAATAATAAATAAAAAAGCGTTGAAGGCAAAGAATGGTGTCTCTCTCATTTCAGCTTCAAACAAACCTAGTTGTGTATCCTCCTCTTCACTCCTCGCTGTAGCCTCTGCACAAGGTCTGGAAGACTGAGTAAATTTAAGATATTTTTGTGGACGGATTTACTGACAAAGGACAGGGTTTGAATTTCTAATTTTAGTAACAGACATGAAGCTAATTGGTCATATCAGATACCCACTGAAAGAATTGCCTACACCAATGGATTCATGCAACATTAAAGTCATCCTGAATTTTTTATTTACTCCCTAAGTGGAATTCACAGAACAATGAAATAGATGTACACACAGAACATGCAGGCAATGTAATTGTGATGTGAGGTGGCCACAATTGAGTGAGCATCACCATGGCCTACAAGCAACCTCAGCAATTTGGGGTTAATGTGACTGATACATTTAGATTAATGGCAGTTTGAAGGGTTTTCTTTTTCTCCTTCTCAATGTCAACATTTGTCCAGTATAATTTTACCCATTTTACATGAATTTGGATGTGCCTCTCCTTTACCATTCAGAAGTTGTTGGACATCTTTAACTCAAAAATTTCGGGTCAACAACTTTGCAAGTCCTTCTCTCGAAACAAAACTCTTATGATGCTCTGTGTATATAAAAATTGGTTGCTCCATACAAAATGGAAATAAGCAAAGACAACTTTTTATGGCTGGTAGGTTTTCTCATTGTCAGGGAGTTCCAGAGGAGGTTTTGACCAAACCCTTCTCACTTTTATCTGGTTATGGTACTGCTTAAGAAGAGGTGTGAGTAGCACTGAGAAATCCTTCCAACACCCACAGTTCAGATTACAATGAAGAAACATCCAGATTAACTGGCAATGACCTTTCTGAGTCAACATTCCTGCGCTTTGAAATCCGAGCATTTCTAGCTCTGTCTTTTTGCCTTTGATTCTGACCTGGTTCAGCTGGAACTAAATATAGATGTGAAAGGTAAAACCCATGATCACTGCACTTCAAATGTGCCTTTCAACTTGCTTGCTAGGGACCTTACAAAATGTGTCATACACCGGCAGTCAGTGGGCAATAATCACCTCTCCTGGGATTAATTTGTGATAAGGACACTTTCATTTGGGAATGTGTTTTATTTAACACCATCAGCCTTCTTTTTGAGAGACAATTTCCTATCCTTCACATATCTTGTAGATGTGTATTTTATCACTTTATGGTACAATGTTTGTAAAATATTATATTATTAGAATTATATAGACATAAAAATATTGTACTTTCACTTATCAGTACTTATTTTACTTATTAATAGCATAAATTCCAGTTTCAACTCACTGTGGCGTCAAGTTCTGTATAATAAACCCTGCTAATAAAATATCTGAAGGTACTGGGACACTACTAAAATATAAATAACAAAGAAGAACAAATCATCATCTGAAACCAACAAGGCTGATGTATTCAGAGGGTAATTAAAAAGTCATTAGTTAAAGTCATCTGAGGTTTTGGTTGATAAAGTCAAAATGTAACATTTGTGTTCTGAAAATTGATTAACAAACGGATACACAATTTTCATCACAGCAAATCAAGCTGTTGGTTAAAATAGAATTTCTTATGTACTTCAGATTATAAAAAAGATCATCTACTATACTCTAACAGGAAAAACTGGAGACACATCCAGTAATGAATGGGGTATGGCTTTGGCTCTTGTCCAGTTATCCATAAATTCTCATGGATCAACAGCAACAGACAAGTGAGCCAAACCCAATGAAGCTAATTTTAGCTGGCTGAAACCAGCACCATCTGGACTTCTGGCCTTGGTAACTTTCTATTGATCCAATCCTTCCAGAATGATTGGATGCCAAATGCATAAGGAAGCTTTCCAGGTTCATGGTGTGCAATGGGAAGGTTCTGGTATCACCTCCTTTGAGGGTTTCAGATGTTGTGACTTTATTTTTTGGTTTTTTTTGATTGAACCTTATTTTTTATATATACCAGGTAAACATCAGTATCCATTTCTTTGCACAATTCCAGAAAATAAGTGTGTCAATTCAAATTGTTTTCTCTCTGAAGCCACAGAAACAGTTTGAAGTGGACAGATGAGCACGTTTCCCATGTGGTTCAGCACATCTATACATCTGCTTGCTTATCCCACTTATGTTAATCTAATCAGAGGAGATTCATGCAGTGATCCCAATGAACTGGCACTCTGGGTGTGGTGTCAAGTAGACACAATGAATTATCCCCAGTACAAAATACAAGGGAAATGTTCTCCCTGCATTCAAACACTGAATAAACTCCACAAATAATGCTGCCGGGCATGCTGTGAACAAAAATAATTCGAATTGATCAGACATTGATTGTGAATAATTTACACAAACACATAGTTTTAAATCAGTTTCAAGAGCAGAGGGCTAAAATAACCATTTAAAATTTTGGTGGCTTGTGGATTTATTTTCTGTCTCTTCATTTACTTCAGTGGGCTTTGTATTGAGTTCTCACAGAGCAGACATATTAGCTGCCACAAAGCCTAGGGTCCACTTTACAATTTTTTAATAATAGTAATTATAGTGCTAGCATTTGATATGAAAAATAATTTGCATCTACTCACTTCTTTTCTCTGTTAAAATCTCTAAATATAGTAAACATGATGCTCTAACCCCTTGAGACTTTTAGCTTTTCTGACAGGCCGGGGTTTTAATTTACTTACAGAGCAGTAGGATTGTCAGCAGAGCTCACTAATGGCATTATTGTTCCTAAGTGTAGGTATTTTAGTGTATCATTAAATTACATCTCTTACACATGCTACATAAACTCCAAATATAGATATACACTGATTTAGACCTACTACAAATTAATAAATAGGTCCTTTTACATTTATTTTTCTTTTTAGTGACTGTGTCCATTCAGGATGAGAACATTTCAGCTGCTGGTTTTTCATCAGTATCAGAGGGGCTGGAATTCTAAGGCTCAAAATCTTCTTGCACAACATCACAACATCAGTGTCCTGAGGATGTTTATTAGACACTTGATAAACACAGAAAGTTGCTTTTCTTTGATGTTGGTATAAACACCAACTTCTGCCTCATTACTGAGGACACCTCCCAGGCCAAGGCCTCCAGTGGCTCATGGCAAATTTGCATAACTCCAGCAGGTGCAGAACAAACATTCTTCACTCCTTATTCCCCTGCCACTTCTGAACTAATCATTGTTTATCTCATTAGTCGTGCCTCCAAACTTGTATTTAGAAGAATACTGCTTTATTGGAGCTGTTGAGAGGATTTTGGAAGCTCATCCCTGTAAAGATGCCTCGGGGAGAAGTTAGATATTCAAATGTCTGGGTATAGATTAAAACAAAGGTGAGCATTTACAATTTTTTAAACCTATTTTTGATTGTCTTTAATCAATTAAGTCAGAAGCCAGGTGGGAGATGGAAAGGTGAAAGAGAATTACTGACACTTTGCATATTTACTCCTTACTGAAGCAGATGCTGAATTTAGAAGACCAGATTCTACTTAAAATTAAAACTTCTCTAATTTTAATCATTCTCTTTGGCACATTTTCAATGCTTAAGATTTCCAGAGGGGTGAATTTGTATAAATGCTTCTACTCTTTGATTTATCTTGATTAAGGTAAGATATGGACAAACCAATCCCCCTCAGGTAATAGCAAGTTTATTGTTTTAGGGTCCTTTGCACAGGTCTGCCATGCTACCTATGCTTCCATTACTTCTGTTTGTGTTTATAGAAAGAGAAATTAAGAAACAACTCATTCATCCATCCATCCATCCATCCATCCACCCATCCATCCATCTATCCACCCATCCATCCATCCATCCATCCATCCATCATCCATCCACCCATTCATCCATCCATCACCCATCCATCCACCCATCCCTCCATCCATCATCCATCCCTCCATCCATCATCCATCCATCCATCCACCCATCCCTCCATCCATCATCCATCCATCCATCCATCCATCCATCCCTCCATCCATCATCCATCCATCCATCCATCCATCCATCCATCCCTCCATCCATCATCCATCCATCCATCACCCATCCATCCATCCATCCATCCATCCATCATCCATCCATCCATCCATCAACCCTCCATCCATCCATCCATCCATCCATCCATCCATCCACCATCCATCATCCATCCATCCATTTATCCATCCATCCATCATCCATCCATCCATCCATCCATCCATCCATCCATCCATCCATCATCCATCCATCCATCATCCATCCATCCATCCATCCATCTATCCATCCATTCATCCATCCACCATTCATCCATCCATCCATCCATCCACCCATCCATCCATCCATCCATCCATCATCCATCCATCCATCCATCCATCCATCCATCCATCATCCATCCATCCATCATCCATCCATCCATCCATCCATCTATCCATCCATTCATCCATCCACCATTCATCCATCCATCCATCCATCCACCCATCCATCCATCCATCCATCCATCCATCATCCATCCATCCATCCATCCATCCATCATCCATCCATCCATCCATCCATCCATCATCCATCCATCCATCTATCCATCATCCATTTATCCATCCATCCATCCATTTATCCATCCATCCATCCATCATCCATTTATCCATCCATCCATCCATCCATCCATCCATCCATCCATCCATCAACCCTCCATCCATCCATTCATCCATCATCCATCCATCCATCCATCCATTTATCCATCCATCCATCATCCCTCCATCCATCCATCCATCCACCATCCATCATCCATCCATCCATTTATCCATCCATCCATCATCCATCCATCATCCATCCATCCATCAATCCATCCATCATCCATCCATCCATCCATCCATCCATCCATCCATCCATCCATCCATCCCCATCTGCACCTTCCCAAAAATGTCCAAGGCATGTTTAAGTGATGTGTCCTACATACTTGAATCTTGTCAGCTTTGGTTATTGGCACATTTTAGAGTAGTTATTGATACATGGCTTAGGTCATCCTCTGGCACCATGGTTATTACTTTGCTAAGAAATTGTGCTGGCAGGGCCATATTATTCCTGTCTTGCTTTTGGAGTGCAGCTCAGAGGTTCAAGAACATCTGCACAGAGATACAAATAATTACCACTGGAGCATCTCAGGGAGAACAGAAAAAATTCCTTTTAGGGGCAGCAGTGATTGCTTGGAGCTAGGGAGACTCCATTGCTGCTTGGAAGTGAAATAAGGTCCTTTAAAATCACAATGGAAAAAGAACCTCTGCACTACACAGATCAAAGGGCATCCTCATTAAAATTATTTTTGCAGAAAGAATGTAATGCTGGAAAACCTGTGGTGGTGTTTGCAGGGGTCCCAGGATGAGGGAAGAGATGAGAACCTTGACTCCACGTTTCAGAAGGCTGATTTATAGTTTTATGATATATTTTATATTAAAAGAAAATGATATATTAAAACTATACTAAAGAATAGAAGAAAGGATTTCATCAGAAGGCAAGCAAGGAAAGGAATGGAATGATGATAAAATCTTGTGACTGACCAGAGTCCCAACACAGTTGGACTGGGATTGGTCAAGTAAAAACAACTCACATGGACCAATCAAAGATGCACCTTCTGCATTCCACAGCAGCAGATAATCATTGTTTTTCTTTTCCTCTGAGGCTTCTGAGCTTCTCAGGAGAAAAAATCCTGGCAAAAGGATTTTTCAGAAAATATGTCTGTGACAGAAAAAACGTTTAAAATCCCATCCCATCGTGCTTTCAATAATATTTCATAGGTACAGGTATTATGACTCCCATAAATGTCTCAATACTTATCTTTTTCCAGCTGGGAAAACTGAGGCTGGAAGGGGCTGTTCTCTGTGTTTAAACAAGTGCAATTGTCAATGGCCACATGAGACTCTTAAAACATATTTTGTTCTTAAAATCCCTAAAGCTGCTTCCCAAACAGCATAAGGTCAGGTACATACTGATTACTCACCTAGTTTGTATCCTGGAACACTTACTAGAAAAAAGAAAATATTTATTCTGATGCAGTGCAAATGTGTAAGGACATAAATTATCTACAGAGGGTGGGTTTAGCTCCCCATAAAAATGAGATCAGAGCTCAAACAGAGATGCCAGCTCTTGTCCTGTACACAAGACCATTTGCATTCCAGTTGCTGGCTGAACAAATAGAGTAGAAAAAAAAAAATTATTTAATAAGCCTTTTTATCGTTTTTATTTTAAAATAATAAAAGATTGGTTAGGGTGAATAGAATCTTAAAATAGCATTTCAGTTCCACTTTCCCAAGATGTTATCATCAAAGGCAGGGTGTTCCTTCAGCAAATCTCTGGTGGTTTCACATTTCCTCTTGTACAGGTCACTTGTAATCCTTGTAAATGTTTAATGGGAGATCAATCCCCTCTGCTTCCAGCATGGTGGGAATCCTGCTAGGGATCACAGCACTCCCAGAATGACAGCAGAGCTCTGGGAAGGCTCTACCCCTCACCTGGGGGCTGCTGCTACTTATCCATTCCCAGTTGTGCTCTCTGCTGGCAGCACATTCCAGCTGTGCCAGGGTCCCCCCTGGAAGAGCTACTTGTCCCCACGTCCAGCTGCCAGGGCAGTGACCATCCCTGAGCTCAGGCACAGCTGAAAATGCTACAAAATGCAGTTTATGAAAGACCCATGGAAAGCCTGGAAATGCTGTTTCCTGATAAACAGCTCTCCAGTTTGAAAGAGACATTTTTCCTTCTCTTTTTCTTCCCTCCGAGGACATCAGCTTCTAAAGAGTCACCTGTTCTCAGCTCGTTCATCTGAAATAATCCTCTATCAGGATTAATCCTCATGGGTTTTATAATAAGGCTTTATTTTCAGGAGTTTTATGATTGTTGTGAGCTGCCAGAGAGCACTTTAGTCTGCAGCAGTGATGTAAACAAAATTAGCATTTTGCATAGCCAAGCAGCCACTGGACAATGTTGTAGAAGATGCAACAACATAATGCAAGTAGGAGCTGAGGGAGAAAAACACTTCATGTTGTCATTATAAAATTAAGATTGTGAGGTTTCCCTCAAATCCCACAAAAATACCTGTTGGCTGTCATGGGCAGGACTGACTGATCCTCTTCCTGAGCCTCAAACTCAAAGAATCCCATGGTTTCAGGGATGAGTAGCAATTTCTTTACAAGCATGGCTATTTGTACGGATATACAAAATTTCTTCCCCTCCTCTTCTTGGATGTGTGATGAAATGATAAATCAGAATCTTAATAATAACTGAAATGAACTTAATAGTAATAAGAAGTTATACATATCTGCACTTTTTCTTTTTTTTAATCCAATAAGGGTAAAAGTTGACGTCATAAAACTTTCAACTGCCCAACTTCTCTGTAATTAAAATGACATCTCCTTGGTGTTTCCGAGTCAAAATGTGTCAGCTTTAGAAAAATACCAGCCAAAATAAAATTAGAATTGATTAAAAGATAATCTTGAAATAATTTTAAAATCACTGAAACAAAACATTTTATCTAAGCACGGTAAATCCACTGAAATGTTGAAACAGGCAGCTTCTGCTGCATATTTGACATTTTCAGTGAAAATAACATTCTTGACTACAGCTCCACTCTGGCATTTCAGAATAATTCCCCTTGCATCCTGGGCCATCCACGACATGACTGATCCTTTATGAAACATAGCAATTATAATCAGCACTCAATAATTTCTTTTATTTCATGTTCTTGTATCAACTTGCAGCAAACCCTCCTTGCATAAAATATAATTAAACCAAATTCTTTTGCTGACAGTCCCTTATTTTTCTGAGTTCCTCTACTTTTCAGGAGCTATTGAGCTGAGAGAGAACAATAACTGTGAATATTATTAATTTGTGGATTGGGACTCACCAACAGACCAAGACTTTCCCATGCTAAAGCATGTGCAGGCACTGGGACACAGCTCTTGTTCAGGCTTCTTTGCCCCAGATAAAGTTTGCTTTTCTCAAGTGAGCAATTGTTCACCTCCTGTTTCTGAATAACATTCTATATGTTATGGGAAGTCTTGTGTTCTCCAAGAAGATCCAACTGTGCAACATTTCCTACTAAGGAATTTCTTACACCTTTTTTCACCTGCTTGTTATTTTGAAAATTATTCATACAGTTATTTCATTTTATATTATATTTTATTTTACATTTTTTTTTAAATTTTGTTTTATTTTTATTTTTTCTTTCATTATATTTTAATTTTATTTCTTTGTGGGCTATGATTGGGATCTTAGCAGCCCTCTGGAAAGTGACATAGCTATTTTTTTTTTATTGTCACACATAAAACCTTCTTGTTTTATGTTAGAATTTTTGCAGACTGCAGATTTGAATTTCCAAAAATAATTAGGTGGACTTTTCGGAAATGTGTTGTATTTTACCATGTTTCTACTTGCTTAATTATTTATTTTCATAAAATTATATAATGGGGAAGACCTCCAAGATCACTGAGTCCAACCTTTGGCCAAATCCCATCATACCCAGTACACCACATCTCTTAGCACCATTTCCAGTCATTTTTTCGACACTTCCAAGGATGGTGACTCCACCACTGCCTGTGCAGCCTGTTCCAATGCCTTTCCTGTACTGAAAATATTTTTCCTAATATCCTGCGCCTCCCCTGATACAACCTGAGGCTGTTTCTCCTTGTCCTATTACTGATTGCCTGGGAAAAGAGGCTGACCCCACATGTTGTGGTATTTTCTCTTTTTTTATCCTAAGTGCCTTACCTTTTATCGTGTGCCACATTGTCAGTTTTCAACTGTTTCTCTGGTTTCTCAAAACCTTCCAAAATACTTTCCAGAGCCTTCAGCTGAATACTGTCTGGGTATTCTATGAATATATTTTCTATCACTCTTATTAGTATTAAGAAGTTTTGAAAAGAGCAGGTTGAGGGTAATCTCTGCAGGATCCTCTCTGTGAAAAACGCCAATCACTTGTTTTTAATATTTTGAAAGTTTAATAGTAATAAAATGGTTATAAAAATAGTAATATAATTAGGGTAATAAAAATTTGGACAATTAGGATTTAGGGCAATATGAGACAATAAAACAAAGAGTTATGGGCAGTCTGGGTACCTCTTTCTGGGCAAAATAAGCCCAGAAAATGACCCACGTTAGCAGAGGATTAACCCTTAGAAGCAACAGTCTGTTGCATATTCATACACCTCATCCATGATGCATCAATTCCATTCAAACACAGGATTCTGTCTGGGCAGTGTCAGCTTCTTCCTCTGAATCCTGATGGCGTCTTCAGGGCTGAGCAAGTTTATGAAGTTCATTCCTTCTGATAATGGAGCAATAAATTTTCTTTCTCTGAAAGATTTGGGTGTCCTGTGGCTGCTATCTCACTGCCAGTCCTTTCTTTAAAAAGTATCTTACATAGCATAGTTTCTATTTTCACATTATGTTATAACCTGAAACTATATTTAACACACTACTTAAGAGAATGAATAAAGCATCACTTTTTAACATAACACATAGAATATTCATTTTCATATTTGTGAAAAGCCAATCACAAAATGTGTATTTTTCACACTTTCTAATTTGATAATGCACCAGGAACAAGGAACCCTTTGCAAATCTGGGTCTGCTACCTTCAGCCAGATGACTGTGATCACTCCTTCTGTGCTGAAATACACAAATATTCATCGTTTATTGGGACTGTGCATGGACACTGATAGATCAAATTCTATCCAAGCTGATCCACAGCACAGAGATTTTCCACTTCCTGATGGTTTCTGAGTTTCTGTGGAAAAGGAGATGATTGCAGCAGGCTGCAGTGAGGTCTTCGATTATTTGAGGCAACAATTTTCTCTCATTATGTGAGTTGTAAAAGTGCAATTTGTGTATGCAGAATGCTGCAAAAATTCCACTAGAAAACCGAAATTTGCATGGTTAATATTTTCTATTTTTATGTTATTTTCGCATCAGTGAAGGTGTACTAAACTATTAACCAGAAATTAGATTAAAAATTGGAGTGCAAGTGGAAAGTATTTGATTTATAACAACTTTAACTTTTCTTTCGTTCAGTAAATTAATTTGAATGTGACACGGATATATGATGTGGAGTATATTTTTTTCCTGTAATTTCCTTCAATTTCAAAAATTTCATTAGTTATCACAAGACGCGACAATACCGCATAGAACAGCTTCCAACAAAATCAACCATTTTAATAACAGAAAAGGCTCGGATTGCTGCAACTCCTTTTATTTCGTTTGAAGGAAAAATCAGAGAGGAAATGAAATCACCTGCTGTCCCAATTAGCATTTAAATAGTCCCTATTTGGCAGCGAATTTCGTGTGCTTATTTAAGTTAAAGAGGTGAAGAAAGCGTTTGTTCTTATCTGTGCAGCTGTTGCTGGGTCAAGTTTTCTCTTGAAAGGGTGCAGGGATTCATGGCTGTGTCGGAATTGTTGGATCCAAGACCACTTCCGAATTCTTCATATCAAGGGCAATTTTGGTGTTAGCTAGATTCAGAGCAGAACGTCCCTGTGTTTTGATTTTGCTTTCATTTCCTTGGGAAAAATAAAAAATTAAAAATTAAAAAATAAAAAAAGGGTTAGGATTGCTCCCAGAGAGGCAACAGTATATTGTTTTATATATAGGTATATTTAAATATTTTAATATAATTTTAAAATATATGTATATATTTATATATATGTGTAAATCAGGCCTCTACATAAGACACCTCCCTTCCAAGAGCAGATCAGATGAAGCCCAGTTCTTCTTAATTTCTTCTGGAAACCTGCTTTCCTACTTTTTCTGCTGTGGTTTCAGCAGGGTGAGACCACTATTGCTGCAGACCAGCCTGGGCATGGATGGGCCTTGTGGGAGAGGAAGAATTAGACAATTATCACCACTCTGAGGCTGATGCCTAAAGAGGCTGACCTGGAACAGGGGCTGGACAGAGTTAAAGAATAAAGTAGGGATTTATTAGAAGGCATTCACAGGATACACCTTGGGCAGCAGAAGAGCCTGGCTGTGGCTACACCCAAGATGGATGACTGGTCACCAGTTTCTAAGTTTTTTTTTTTTTTTAAATAAAATTTTTAAATTTTATGAATTTATATTTTTTTTACTCTTTTATAAGTTTTGGTCCATTTCCATATTGGGGTTCATTGTCCAATTACAGCTCCAGGTTCTGCAGTCCCATCCTCCCAGTCTGCTCTCCACAATTCCCTGTTCTTAAAACTTTTTGGGCTTGAAGCTGCAGTGGTGTCCTTGGTTCTGGGGCTGGAAAAGGATTGCTTTGTCAAACTAAGCTGTGAGGAGAGCTTGCTAACACTTTATATGAAGTTCAGAATTATATATTGATGCAGAACAGAATCTGGAAAATATGAAAGCTAAACTTAAGGCATCAAGGTGACCTCCAGCAAGGGGAGTCCAACCTCAACCACACACAGGTGTCATGCTCAGGATGAGCAGAAAGCAGAGTAATGAAGAGTAATCCTCAAATTTGAGATATTTGAGATATCAAAATATGCCTCAAATCATAGGAGTATTTACCTCTCTGCCTCTTCCTTCCTGACAGAGTTGGTATGGGGGGGATAGGGAGGTTGTGGGTTTGTGGCTCGCTTTGTGTGTGAACTACTTCTTACAAGAAAAGTACAGCAAGGAGTCTGATGTCAGGGAGATTTCTGTTCCTGGGATGTTTGGACAGTCACTAAATTTCTGCTCTTTGACCTGATGTCACCTGGTCCTAGGTTCAAGGGGGAGGGAGTTGTTCAGCACCTGTGGCAGCTCTGTGACCTGGTGTGAAGTACATCAAGAGTCAGCAGAGGCTGTGCCCCCCTTGCTCCAGCTCAGAGCACGTGAATGTCCCTACACACAGTGGTGGCTGTGGGTTTCTCACTCGTACATGTCAGGAAAATCAATCCACAAACACCAGAGGTTCATGTCCAAAAAGGAGACAGAGGTGTCCTTTGACTTTATTGGAATAAAGGGAGAGGCCATGGGGCATTCCCCTGGGGTCTCTCACATTTTTGGAGGACACAGCCTTCTTTTTATCCCAATTTCCTGGCCACATTTCCCTTTTCTCTTTCCCCATTTCTGAGATACTTGAGAGGTTCAGACTTCCTGGAATGCCTGATACCAAAGATTTTCCTCTAATGTACAACCCTCCCTTTTCATTTTTAATTCTTATGGAATTTAGGGTTTTTTTCTTCTCCATTGTTTCTTTCATCTTTCAATGTCTAATTTCATTTATCAGCAAACCTAAAGTTTATTTGTAAAAGCAAGTATCTTTTTCCATTCACCAATCAGTGGAATCCTTCCCATTGTTTCTTTTATCTCCCAGTGCTGGTTTTATCTACCAGCAGACCCACAGCTTGTTTGGAAAGACAAATCCATCATTCCTCTCATACAGGACAACTCAAGGCACCAGCAGAACAAAGTGAGAATTTATCTCTGTAAAAGGAAATTTCCAACCACCCTGTCTCTTTTTCCCACTGCTTACATGCAGTGAGACAGGAAGAGCAGACCCTGGTGTTATGCAGTTTCTGCCTTGTTTTCAGTGAGACTGTTTATGAATATGCTGATTAGCTTGCTCCTGAATATTTTGATATATTTCCCCCAGAAAGTGAAGTTGGGGGTCCCTCACAGTGGTCTCTGCCAAGTATCAGATGGCAAAATGCCTGTTTTGTTGCACTTTGAACTGTGTTCCAGCTGGCAGTTCAAAGGGCAAGATTTTGTAACTGCTCACAGGATCCTATGTCAGCAGATTTGTCTTGTGCACTCTAAGTATAAATGACCTCATTTATTCTCACACCTTTCATTTAATGGAACATATTCTTATTACCCATAAAATACTAGGCTATATTTAACACCTAATCTCCATTCAGGGAAAGCAAGACAGACTGCCGAGGTACACTGGTGCTTTTTCCTGGCAGCATTGCAGAGCTGGTGAGTGCTACAACCAAACAAAAATCATCTTGGCCAAGACATTAAGAGCAAATCTAAATTTATTCTGGCTAAATCTGAATCCCTGGTAATTGCTCAGCATTGGTCCTTGCCCCAGAAAATTGGAGAACAAACACTTTCATGTCTGTTGGGTATATGGATTGGGAAGTCAGTTAATCTTGGGTTTATTTCTAGATCTGGAGACCCATGTTTCATTCTGTTTCTTCCTAGGAAAAACCTGCAATGTTCATATAGACCTTCATAATCCTGTGCCTGAGGCAGAACAGCAGCCAGGACAATGTGGTCCAAAGCACACTTGCTATACTGTGACAAATAATCTGAAATGATTGGCTAATCAAACTCAAACTAGAAATATACCTAGAAGATAAGCAATAATCTTAATGATAATTTTAGTTAAATTGTTATGCCTCTTAATTTCGACTGGCCTGCATATCTTATACTGCTCCCAAATATGTTAACACTCATGTTCCATAAAAAAAATGAGTAGAAAGGCAGAGTAACCCTGCCCATAGCTAAATGTTTGGGAGGATATGTCGTGTACTGCTCCTCTTGGCTGGAAAAGATGTCCCTGCTCTGCAGCCTCTGCTGATGCCCAAAGTCTCAGTCCCTCCCACTCTCTGTCAGGACTTGTGGTTTTATACACCTAAAACCTACAGTGTAAATGATAATTACATGGCATTATTAATACTCTTTTATCTCCCTCTGGTGTTTATATCCCATTTGAAATTTTCCAAAATCACCTTCATTTTTCTGTCTAAGACCTCTTCTACCAAGGTGCTGGGAGTGATAATGAAATGAATTCAGAGGCACAGAAACTTTGCAATGCATTTTCAATACATATATTTTACAATAGTAAATATGTAGAGCTTCATTCTATTTACAGCTTCTTTTAAAAGCTCATATTTGGACTCTGTAGAGGGGTTAAGTAACTTTCTCAGAATTTTCAAGGTAGGTTGAGCTTCAGAATAGGTCTAGATTCATACAAAATGTGTAACTCTCTAATGGATGTATTACAGTGTACATTACACAGTTTTGTAAGATTGCCAGAGACCTTTTTTCCCCCTGTTTGTTTCCTCACCTTGTGTAATTTCCACATCCCCACCACTCAGGAAGGACTGAAAGATGGACCAGAGGGCCTGGACAGGTTGGGGCTCTGTGAACCTCATGGATTCCACAAAGTGGAGTGCAAGGTCCTGCACATGGGTCAGGGCAGCCCCAAATTCCCAACAGGGTGGGCAGAGAGGAACTGAGAGCAGACCTGGAGAAGGACTTGGAGGTGCTGGCTGAGGAAGAACTCCCTGTGAGCTGGCCCTGAGTGCTCCCAGCCCAGAAACAGCAGAGCCCAGGGCTCATGCAGAGCACTGTGACCCCCAAGTCAAGGAAGGGGATTCTCCTCCTCCTCTGCTCTTGTGAAACCCCAGCTGGAGCTCTGTGTCCAGTCCTGAAGTCCTCAGCATAAGAAGGACATAGAAATGTTGGAGCAAGTCCAGAGGAGGCCATGAAGGGCTCAGGAGCACTTCTCCTATGGAGCCAGGCTGGGAGAGCTGGGAATGGTTAGCCTGGAGAAGAGAAGGTTGTGTGGAGACCTCACAGAACCTTCCAGGGTCTGCAGGGGCTCCAGTAAACTGGAGAGGGACAACTCATCAGGAACTGGAAGGACAGGGCAAGGGGGAATGGCTTCAAACTGCCAGAGAGCAAGTTTAGATTAGGTATTAAGAAGAAATCCTTTATAGCGAGTATGATGAAGCACTGGAATGGGTTGCCCAGAGAAGCTGTGGCTGTCCCTGGATCCCTGGCAGTGTCCAAGGCCAGGCTGGATGCGGCTTGGAGCAACCTGGGCTGGTGGAAGGTGTCCTTGCCATGGCAGGGGTGGCACTGGATGGGCTTTGGGGTCCCTTCCAACCCAAACCATTCTGGGATTCTGTGAGTCTATAAAGTAAGAGAAATATAGGCTTTATTCTTTCACAGAACACATTTAACACTTCATTTAACACTTCCAATATAATCTGGAATTATATTGACAATTTTCTTGCCCTGATTCTCTGTTTAGCTCGCCAGTGCAATTCCACTGCTTCTTTAGAGATAGTTGCAATGTAGTCCACTGGACAAAAAAACCCCACCAGGACAATTTTTAATAAAGTAATATTCCAAATTTAGTTTGGAATTAATACAAATAGTTTTTCCTAAAAGAGAGGCATCCTTTGCTGTGGCAGAAACATTTTCATATGCTGAATAAGAATTCTTGACTTAATTTTTTTGTGTGTATGTAGAGATCTGAGCATTTCCTGCTACCAGTGGAACAACACTTGCACAGGAGGAGAACATTTAGATGCAAAGAAGATCATCTGCACATTCCCCCAAGAGCTAAGCCAAAACAAACAAATAAAACACCAAAGTATTTTCAGGAAATATTTTGGTTTACCTCCTACTCCTTTCAACAATTTGAATTTCGACAGACAACAATAGTGCAGATGTTATATTTCACAATATCAAGGCAGCATTTATGCATGTCTTTGTGAGATTTACACTTGTGTGAAGCCAGACTCATCCCAGAGGGTTGGTAGAAACAACTGCCTTTATAAATTCAAGTGCAGGTTAAGTAACTCTCATCCATCAGTGCTGTAAATAGCACTGCTGGCATCAAACTGGAGACAAAAAGCCTCCACTTTGGAAGGAAAAACTTATAAATTGAATAGAAAATGAGCCAAATAATGCACACTGTAGAAGGTTAAGTTTATACAACATTCCTCCTGGAAAAGGAACAATTCTGGATTTTATATACAGCTTCATAAATAAGGCTTTGGATCAGTATTTCTTTGAGAAAATATTTAAGACTATATATTTTTTGTTCGAAGCCAACAATTTAGTTACTTTTTTCCCTCTTGTAGGCAGTCAGGAGTAACATCAGCTTTTGTTTTGGAGAGAAGGCAATTTGTTCTCTGTGGCACCAGGCATGAGCCAACCCTGAGCATCAGTAACAGCCCAGAAACAAGCAAGCAAACACCTTCCAAAGGCTTTAAGGACTCATATTCCCTGCCACACTCTCCAGGTCATACAAGGTTTTTCTGTTTGGCTCTGGGTATGGGGTAGAAGGAGGTCATGGCTGCTCACATCACTGCCAGAATTCTCAGCCTGGCTGTGCCTCGTTTTTCAAATGAGAGCAGAGGTGAGCAAGAACACTCCCTTGAAACTTTAAATCATTTATCACCATGTGGGTTTGTCTGCAGGCCTCTCCATTGCCCAGTACTGCAGATCAATTTGTAGCTCTGAAACAGAAGTTGTAAAAATGGTAATAAAAGGCATTTCAAAGACTTTGAGACTATGAGTTGTATCACATAATGATGAAGAATTTGAGCAGTTTGTGTTTCCCCTGTGATTCATCTGTGAGTTTCCCTCAACACTGAATCTATGAATCCTCTGCTCTGCTTTATTTCCTCCAACAGATCTTTATGCTGATTCATTCTTCATAAACTGTATTTTCATGTGTTGATTTATGCACTAAAACACTTCCACAGATTCAAATTTCTTCCTTATCTCTACAAGAAACACGGTTCAATTCTTTTTGTTTTCAGTCAGGACAAAAAGAGACTGAAGAAGAACATGATTTTCATGCTGATTTTGAAGCAGTATAAGGTGTAGCCAAATCCCTAAAGTCCAGCCCCAATGAGAGTTCCAGAGACTCTTGATTTTCATTTTCTTAGGATCCATAATTTTTTTTTTTTCCTGTACAATTAACTACAGGGACAGGACCATAATACCAATTGGTTCTTAAGGTTAGGCAAAAAGACTGCAAACAGACTTTTTTCTTCTCTTTCTAACAACTCATCTTCTTATTGTGTCAAAAAACTCTTTTCCAGGGCAGTCTTCTCCATTTCAAAGGTTAACTGCTGTTTTAGCTGTAGATACCTTCTTCTGTGAAAGTGAAAGAGTCTTTTACCCATTTACAAACTGTAAATCCATGTATTTTCCCCACACTGAATTTCAGGCAATACTGGCTTTCTTAACAGTCACAAATAAAATGAAAAAATAAAAAAGAGCAAGAATCTTCCAGTCAGAGGAATTTTTTGGATTTCTTCTGTCTTCTGCTAGTCTAAAAAAATGCACCTTTTTATCAAATCTGTTACCTGTTTAGATAATAAATGATTCCCAGGAGCAGATGTGAACTGGGAAAGAAGGATGCTTTGAGCTTGCCAGTACAAGGTGTTGGAAACTCTCTTGATACTGCCAAGGGGAGAAGGTACAGTTTTGCAATCCCTCTAGGACATATGACAAACCATGAAATCAATACTTTTTGCAGGAAAAAAATAAATATATAAACCAGTGAGAACGGATTATTGTTATTATTTAGATGGACAACTACTTTTGTCTCCAAATGTGTCACCATCTTACCTGCAGGCTGTAAATCCAAGTTGTCATTATAATTTTTACAGGATCCCAGCCTGGCTGGGGGTGGAAGGGGTCTCTGGAGATCACCCACTCCAGCCATGCAGGGTCACCAGAGCAGCTGCACAGGGTCACACCCAGGCAGGTTTGGGGTGTCTGCAGAGAAGGAGAATCCACAGCCCCTCTGGGCAGCCTGAAAAGATTTGCCTCATTTTTGGGGGAAACTTTCCATGTTTCAGTTTGTGCCTGTTGTCCCTTGTCCTGTCTCTGGGCACCACTGAAGGGTCTGGCATTGACCTCTGTGTAGAGGGCACTTCCATGCTTAGAGGCACCAATGTAAAATGCACAGGTTTTGCTCAACAGATCAAAAATCTTTGGACTAAATCCAGATTTCTAGTTATTGGGAGAGACTTTTACTTCTGGATATCCACACATAGCATGCACTTACAAGTGCCTACAGGGCAGAGCACATCTAAGGAAACGAACCCCAGAAATAGAAAAGAGGGGCAAAATCTGTTTCCTGCTTACTCAACCTGTAGGGAACACCTCCCAAGCATCCCACTCAGATGTAGCAGAGGCAAGGGTGGGTTTTACTGGGAATTCTCCCTTTCCCCTCTGCTCCCTGACATGCAGAGCTCATGAATCATTTGCTTGGAATTTAACCCTTGTCTTACAAGCCAGTGCAAACTGGTGAGATCTCACAGGATCATTCACCAGTTCCCTCACTCTTAGATGATTCATACAAACACATTTCAGTTTTGAAGTGTTTTCACTCCTCCTGTACTTGCTGTTTATCCCTTGTGTTATTTGCAACATGCTCCTGGTGAGTAAGAATAAAGCATTTCTGCTTTATTCTGCACTGCTTGGTGATTGAGCTGCCTCTGAGGCAGGAGGTAAATTAGATTTAGTCATTAGGAGCTACAAAATACCTTTGTATGAATATAGGTCCAGCTAAATATGTGGATGGTGAACTCCTGAATGAATGTTCACAAAGGTGTTGGGAATTTAATCACAAACTCTGGGTAAAAGACAAACAACACCACATGACAAGGCGCAGAAATAATTCCCCCTTGGATTTCATCAGAGGAGAAAATTTTTCAGTGCAGGTGTTATAGAGGCTAAATACCAACCAGACATGCACAAAAGGAAAGCCACATCCCTCCCTCTTGTCTCCCTTTTGATGCTCATGACAGGTGAGAAGTTTGAAATCATTGATGTCCCACTAGCTGACTCAGTAATCTGACTATCAGGAGTCATAAAAACAAAATATATCTGAGTACATTCTGGGTATAATGTATGTTAAAATTCATTAATACATTTGTTCTTTGTTACATTCATTTTTACATTTGCTTTTTGTTAAAATTCATTAATACATTTGCACGTGTTTCATATGCATAATGCAAGAAGATAGTGAAGCTGATACTGATGGATTCTAGTTCTGGAAGTGGAATTTCAAATGCTAGGAAGCTGATAAGGCAAAAAAGGCATAGAAAGGAAAAAAGTATTACTAGGATAAAAAAATATTAGGATAAAGAGAAATCCAGCTGATAGGGCTTATTCTCTGCAAGGTAAAAGCAATAATATGGAAAAAAATGCATATGTTCAGTAAATCTTTCTGTTTTGACCTTGGCAAAATGTCAGACAATTACAAGCATAAAGCTGATGAAGAAATACTTTCCATTTCATAGAGGGCAAATTTGTTTAAGAGCTTACTATTTCTTGAATGTTTTTTTTTCTGATCACCACGTGTAGGCAATTGAAAATGTTAAGGGACACAGATGAGGTGTGTTCTGTACTATCTGCTTCTTTTCCTCCAGGGAGGTTGCTCTGTTTACCTTGCTCATGTTGCAATGTTTCTCTCTATGGTCATGTCTCTATACTAAGATAGAGATTTTCAGGAGGCTGCTCAGCCACAATGTAACTAGCTCCCCTCTTTTCACCTTGGATAGAAAAATCGACCAGAACAAGCATTTAGTAAAGATTTTGGCAGACTGTCCATTGTTTAACTGATTATAATAAGCACTGAAAGTTCTATGACCTGTGCTGGTAAGGTGAATTTTTTCACTTGCCCATCTGTGAGTAACACAGTCTTGGATATTACTTGATTCTAGATCTGGGTGAATCCTCTCTCTTTTTTTTTTTTTTTTTCATAGCAAATATTTTATCTACTTCCTGTTTTGGATCTGCTAGCAGGTAGAAGCTTAATATAATATGAAACTGCCTTCATCTCATCTTGGCCTTATTCAAACCATGGCCTCAGGCATTAGAAATCCTGAGGCTTTTAAAGCAGGTAGGAGGAGAAAAACACCATCTATTCCCCAATGAGCTGTTCGGCCAAGAGCAGAACTTGCAGCTGCATGGGAAAACTTTGGAGTCAGGCTGCCACTGTCATTCCAGCCCCTTCAAAGCAATCATGCTCTCACCATCCAAGAGTGAAGGTTCCTAATTTTGAAGACAATAAGAGAAAAGAACACAGAAAAGTTCTTTTGCATTAGAAATTGTATGAAGTTCATTTTCCAAGAGTGTTCTCCACATTATGCCACGACATTATTCAATAGCATTTATGCTTACCAGTAATAATATTGATTTATAAAACACAACAAATTACTTCAAATGAGGCCTAACATTGTTAATTTTGCCTGGGCTCTGTTTTGTGAGTGGTTGACCTTAGGCAGTTAGGAAGTATCCATCAAACTCACAGTAAATCTCTTTACAGGCTGATTCAATCACTGCAATGGAAGAGATTATATTCCCATTTCAAATCTCCTCACACTACCATTTTAGAGTACAATGGCATTTTAAACATTTCCTTTATCTAGTTGTTTTATAGAGAGCTTTCCATAACTCCCCATGCCATAAGATTTAAAATGTATTGAAATTAATAAAGTGATAGAAGCAAGTGTATAAATAATGTACACATTTGGAAAAAAAGCTGTGGCCTGAAACTCAAAGGAGACATTGTCAGCCCTAGGATTCCTTTCAGATCCACCTGCAATTTAAGCTTCTTTGAATTGTCAGCCCTAGGATTCCTTTCAGATCCACCTGCAATTTAAGCTTCTTTGAAGAGAAAAACTTGTCCAAAACTTGTATAATGCTTTACTAACAGGTCTTTCCTGTCAGAAGACTAATGGTTTCCTGAGATTAAACATCTCTCTCAACATCATTAATAAAAGAATAGTGCTGAAATGACAACTGCATTTTAGAGCGTGCTTCTCCTCATCCCACATTAACTCTCTGGCTGGTCATTCTTCATGGGAGCTCCAGAACTCCCATGGCCAAGCAGCCAAGCAGCCAGGGATCAGATTTGGGGCAGCACATGCAAATCCATGGCTCTGACAGCTGGGAAGATGGAGAGAATGCTGCCCGTGGCCTGGGGCACTACTTATGATAATAACATGATTCCATTATAGGCTTCATCCTGGGAGCCAGACTGACTGATTTCCTCTCCCATGTGCAAGCCTGGGAACTCTGAGCCATCATCCTTCTCCACAGCAGGCTTTGCCTGGAGCACTGGAGAACTCCATGCAGTGAATCACCCTGGAAATAGATGGGCAGCACATCCACCTGCCATTCTCTCCTTGAGAACACCACAGAAGCTGCTGGGCTGGGCTCTTACAGAGCAGAGGAAGAGCAGGAAAGGCCAATCTTCCCTTAGCCCCAGTGTTTGTTCTCAGTGGAAAATCAGTTTTCTTGAGCAGCAGCCAGCATTGTTGCCCTGCTGTTCAATGGGAGATGTTCTCCTGATGGATGGAGCTCAGTGGCTCTGGAAAGCAGCATTCTCTCTGCTCACAGTAAGATTATTAGCTCTGAAATCCTCAGGCTTTTAAAGAAGGTAGGAGGAGAAAACCACCATCTATTCCCTCAGTGACTGTTCTGCCAACAGCAGAACTTACAGCTGCATGGGAAAACCTTGGATTCAGGCTGCCACTGTCATGCCAGGCCCTTCAAAGCAGTCATGCTCTCATCATCCAGGAGTGAAGGTGCCCTGCTATTCCATGGGGGGTGCTCTCCTGATGGATGGAACTCAGTGCCTCTGCAAAGCAGCATTTTCTCTGCTCAGAGTAAGATGATGAACTCCATCAGACCTGCTGCTCTGCCTTTGGCAATGGGCAGGAGAATAATGCCCAGTGTGCATTATTCCCCTATTTCCAAAGGGGAATAATGCACACTGGGCACTAAGCCAAATGGTTGGAGCTGGAGAGCTTGTGCAAGGCAAACAGGTAAAGAAAGGGGTGACAAGAGAGGGTTGTGAAGTGAAATTAAGATTAAAACCAGAAATTATATATGGACAGATACATAGATAGACATATTTATGGGTCATATATAAAGGAAGATAAGGATATGATTTTACTCAGAGTGATATTGCTAAAAAGGTAAATCAGCTCTAATTTTAGGAGCTACTAGTGACCCAGAAAGTATTTGTGAAAACCTCCTCACTCAATGTGCTAGAAATAATGCACCTTAACCCCTCACCCTGAACTTCATCCCAGCTTTTACCCTGCTCCTGCACTTTGCTCTCATGAACCCAGCTCCTTCTGAAGTCTGAAATATTTCCTCATCTCTGGAAGCTGTTCATCACTTCTCTCTTGTCCAAATCCAGGTATACCTGCTCCTGCAGACAGGGAGACACTTTTAGTGTCCTGCATCCCTATTTTATCTTCAGAGATGAACCTTCTTCTTGTCTCTCCCAGAGAGTTTAGGTCTTCATCTCTCCATATTCCAAAACACTTCATTTAAGAAAGACCTCAGCAAAATAGAAAAGCTGTTTTCTAAAATCTCTAAAAGCTTCAGCTCTGTCTGGGGCACAATTATAAAACTGTTATCTTTTTAAAAGGGTTCCATCTTCCATGTTCTACTCCCCCAGATTCCTCAGCAGTGAATTTCAAAGGATGATTACTTGCTGCACTAATCAATGCTCCCATTGATATGTTCTGAACCAAAAAAAAAAAAAAAGAAAAAAAAAAAAAAAAAGAAAAAACTTTTACAAAAGCATTTGCCTACTTCCTCTCTAAACCTACAGCAGAAATAAAAAATCATTCTATAGCAAAAAACTGTGGAAGGAACTCAAATTTGGTTAAGCCAAGCAAGTTTCTCTCAGTGCCAGAATAACCCATTCCCCAGATTCAGTAAATAAATGATTTGTGGTAGGTCAGGGCAACCCCAACTTGGAAATTCTTCTGAATTTGTCCTGGATGTGGCCATTGTTTCCAGTTTAACTCTTCCAGGAAAGGATTTGCTGCTTGTGGAGAAGGGCTGTGAGACATAATTTCTGAGCCCACTGTTGACAGTCAGACACCAAGGATGGCTGTGGGTTCAGCCCAAGGTTAAGAGGGGATTCAGACAAGAGCTGTAATTACTTGCACAGATTGTATCCAATATTTAGAAAATTTTTCAGTTGCCCAGCATGAATTAAGAGCTCTAAAAACTGGAAACTGGAATTGGCAATGTTCAAACTGAAAATAGAATGGACCCTCTGTAGTTAAATGCCACAACAGATTGCAGAGGATTTCTGAGAAATCCTCAGAATTCCAGTCAGGATGAGATGTTTTTCTGGGGTACAGTCCCAAAGGTGTGACAGCAAGAGGTATTTGGGGGGGTTCACTAAAAAGGAGGCAGGTTGAGGGGATTAGGGTGGTCTTCTCTGTCCTTAAATACTCACAATGAACATCAGATCAAGGGGGGCAGCAAACTGTCTTTTATAAGAATTGTAGTTTTCTGTTAATATTGTGTTTGAACCTCAGCTCAGATAGAGAGCTTAGAACAAAAGGTTTCCTCAAGGCATAAAATAAATATTTTACAGCATAAAACTTGTGATATTTTCTTGGTGTCAAAGCAAGTCTGTCTGTTAAGGAACTACAGTCAACCAATATTTTCTAACATATTCAAATGAAAAATATGCCCAGAAAGCAGAGAATTTAAACAACAACAAAAAAAAAAAAGGAAGTTTTTTTGTAATTGATTTATTTTTTAGTGGTTTGGTTTGTTTTTCACTTGAAAATTACATTTACAGTGCAGGGTAATTCACTGTTTTTAGTGTCTGCATGAATGTTATCAATATACACAATAAGGATTTTTTCACTTTACAGGCAAAAAATATTTGTGTGTAATTTTTTTCATTTCTCTCTACTCACATACAGTAGTTCCATAAAAGCTGCAAATAGAAGTTATAGGTGTTCTAGTTTCCTAACAGCAAAGGAAAGTTGTGAGAGGAAACTTCAAAACCTGACAACTAAGATGGAAAATCCCCAATCAGAAAGCAATTCTCAAATACCAATTTAGCACACTGGTGATGTGTAGAGTCTTTAGGAACTATGGGGTCTCATTTAACCTCACGCCCTTGACTGGTAAATCACATTAAATTTCAGTTATGTTACAGAAATCTCTCCCTACCATCATTCTTCATGTTTGTTTTTGATTAAAAAATGGCATCTGCCAGAATGTGTCTGAGAGGAAAGGCAGTTTGGATCTGGGAGAGAAAGAGGAGGATGCTGGAAAGGGCTAAACACAAAAATTTATTTATCTGGGTTCTGCTGCGAACTGTGGACTTAAAAGAATTAAAAAATCCCAATGTTTAGTATCTGTTACACAGCCCTGGTCATCCAGCTTCTGGCAGCCCTTGGTTTCTGGGATCCCTCAAATATTATTTTTTTTGTTTTGCTGCATCTTTGATTCCTGCTTCTGTGTTAATTTTGGACATGAGTGTTTCTCTCTGTTTACCTGGGACCTTCAGCAGGACCTTGCAAGGTCGATAAGCTCCCTGCTTTTCCATCACCTTGTCCAAGAGGAATCCTAATTGGTGTGGCTGTGCAAAAAACTCAACAAAGTGGTGGCTGAGTCCTCATGTGCCTTGCACTTAATTCTGAGTCTGTAACCAAAACTGCTATTCCTGTATCTGGGAGAAGTCAAGTTACTGCCAAGGCAGTCTAGATTTGAGGACAATGAGTCCTTCTCACTAATAGCTCTATCTGGTGTCTTAATTGGCAAGTAAATTAATAAAAGATGTGTTTATTGCTGTGCAACGCGCTCGTTTGTTTTCCCTGCTGTCACTGATTTACTTTGGAGAGGGGAAGGAGGCAAGTCTTTGAGCTCACTTGTATCCCTCTTCCAATTGAAACATTATCCCTTTTTAGGAATCACTCTTTCTGTCTTTGTATTTTCTCAAAATGGAGGCCAGAAGTATAGAAAAGTGGAATTATCACAGTAAGGTCAAATGTGGTGTGACAGTGTTTCTTTAGGTTATCCAGTTTATCTAGTTCTGTACCTAAGTGACTTAACATCAAAAGGCAAAGAAGATGGGCTCTTTCTTGTTGTGATTTTAAAATTTACCTTGTTCTGACAAAAATACCTATTGGATCTGGTCCACATTTGGGTAAATCATTGCTTTAATTGCAGTTTCTAACAAACTGTGTTGTTTTAGAGCTCTATTCACATTAGGGGCCACACAAAACCAACGGGAGCAGCAGCAACTTAAGTGGCTTCGTTTTTATTTATTTCTTTCTTGTTATGATTTTAAAATTTACCTTGTTCTGACAAAAATGTCTGCTGCATCTGGTCCATAATTGGGTAAATCATTGCTTTAATTTCAGTTTCCACCAAACTGGGCTGTTTTAGAGCTCTATTCACATCAGGGGCCACACAAAACCAACGGGAGCTGCAGCAACTTTAGTGGCTTAGTTTTTATTTATTCCTTCCCCAACAATTATTTTATTATGGAGTACTTTTCCCACCTCTAATAAATAACCCTTGTTGCTTGTCCTGTCCATGAAACATGACAGAGTATCCCTGTCAAGGCCCGTTGTAATTCCCAGCGAGTCGCCCCCAGCTACCCAGCAGAGCAGAGTCGTTTGCAAATGAAGGACATTTGTCTGAATGACACATTTCTGAATGAGAACTGCTTTGTTTTCACAGAGAGTTTGGCCGCTGGAAAGTAAGCAATCTTGCTGTGGAAAGAAGAAATTTCCTTGGCTCCCCACTGCCACTGGCCCCCGAGTTCTTCCGCAACATAAGGCTGCTGGGACGGCGCCCGACACTCCAGCAGATCACAGAAAACCTCATCAAGAAATATGGGACACATTTCCTGCTCTCAGCTACCCTGGGAGGTAGGGTGAATTCATGGGAACGTTGGGGGTGAGCTTGGTGGGGGTAGAGTTCTGGTCACATCTGTTCCTCCTCCGAGCCGCCAGGATGGGCAACACTCGCGGTGGAAGCAGGTTTTGCCCACTCTTGGGACTCCTTCTCTTTATTGGTGCTGGGTATAGAATTCTGTGCAGAAGAAGAGAAGAAATCCAGTTGCAAAAATGGGGGTGCTTTACCTGAGCTCCTGCTGTGCTGCCCCATGTCTCTTGGGGGTCTTTCTCTGCACTGAGGTCATTAAAGAGAGTGACTTTTTTTCTGTAAATGGTCCCTGTAATTAACATAATAACACCTTACAGAAATATCAGGGTCCATTGCAATGCAGTCAGAAAACCAGTAACAAGTATTTCCAAAAATCTTTTAATTTTTGAGACTTTTAAACTACTTTGTTGGAAAATCCCTATATTGTCACTCTGTCCTTTTTAGAATTAGTTTGCACTTAACCAGTGGGACTGCATTTTCAAAATGGGATGATGAGGTTTTGCTATGGCATTCCCATTAACTCAATGGAATCTGCATTTTTCAGTCCCCCCAGACTAATCTGGAAAGGGTAGCCCCATGGATAATCGGGATCCAGTCACCAGATGGATTGAAGAAATCCAGTGAAGAGGCCTAATGTTCAAAGGAGAGCATAAATTGTTCCAAATGAAAGATAATTAGTACCTGTGATTACCCATCCAGGCATTACACAATGAACTGACATTTTAGAAATGCAGCTCTATCCCATCATGGGTGATAATATTAAAGATAATTCTGGTGATTGAGTGTCCTTCCAGCAGGACAGGCTTGTCGAAATCCTTTATTCACCTGAGGAATGGTTCTTTTAAATACCTTTCATAACTGAATCCTAGCCATTTGCAAAGGAAATGAGAGCCCTCCTAGTATCTCTTGGCTGATAGCTGAGATCTGTAACAACCCAAATGGCTCACAGTGGCTTCCTTTTGAAGCAGACCACCCTAGAAACAAGAGGAATTTCTGTCTTGCTCTAGTTATTTTAAAAAATTAAGAGCTAATTTCTATCATTATTTTGGGAACTAGTACCTCTGCGGAGTTACCACTAGAATTTGAAGAACAATTTATGTGTGTTGACCAGCAATTTGTGACAAAAATCCCTGAATTTCTCTTAATTACTTTGAACATTTTTCCATGCAAACATGCTTATAAATGACTGATTTCTTGAGTATGGAGCACATGGCACATTTGAATAGGAAAACTAAATGCTGAAGAGAAAGAAAATGTTTCTTAAAATATAAAGCATAAGAACTAAAGCTTTGGCTGCAGCATGCATCCCACTTCGAGGATCATCCAGTGGTAAAAATAATTTTTCAGTACTGCTACCTATCTGTTAATTATTAACTAATGTAAATAGCAGTAGCTCCTCAGCCATGTGATGAAATTCATTGTCAAAGTGAAACTGGATCTAGCAGCCCTAGGAAAACAGTCTGACATGACCACAGCTGATCCTTACATTCAAAGCAGCAGCATCACACTGATCACCACAGAGCCACGGAGCTGACAACCTTCAGGAGGTCTGGACCTGAGAAAAACGCAAACTTCATGGCATTTCCTTGGAGGACATTTGAAAATTCTAGCTTAGACCTTCAGTACTCTCCCCAAAGCCTCAGGATTTGCTGCAGGGGAGCTGAGGCAGGGTACCATTTTCTCACCTCAGAAAGGCTCTAAAAGGCAGTAGCTGCCCCAGCCTTGCCCAAATTTTCACTCAGAGGGAGACAGTGTTGACTTTTGGGCTCTGTCACTGCTTAATGAAGTAAAAGGGAGTTTTCATATTAACTTGGGGTTTGATTTAGGTCCCTAGTCTCAATTTTTAGGCATGATTTGAGGCACACCTGCTGCCTTCCATTATCACTGGATGGGTGCTGAATACTTTGAAAAATTGGTTCAATTACAATAATTACAGAGAATTAGTAATTTCTAAGAAAGCTTTCATGAGGTAGCTAATAAACCCATACTTTCCTGGATGTGTTAGTTCTCATTTTCAGGCTGGATTGAATGGGGATGCCCACAGATGCTTGTCCATATTTGATTAACACATAATTAGATTTTTTTTATTATTTTAATAACGTATCAGTACTTTCCCTTTAATTACAAGTTGTTTTATTGTGAAAGCTTGTCACTTATGTAGCTTGTTAAAAGCAGAAGACCAAACGGAGCATGCACAGCACTTTTATCTAATGAATCCCCAATCATCTGTATTCATGGACAGAAAGGAAAACTTGGCAAGTGAACCATGCTGTGATAAGATTTGTGTGCCTCTGTGACCGTTTGGTTTCCATACAGATCCCTTTTTGAGCATAAAGGGAACCCTTGCACATGGTTGTTTGTGAAACATTCCCTAGCCTTTATTCACAAACACAGGAATACACTCCTCAAGGGCACCCAGAAATGAGAACCGAGGGACAAAAGTTCTATATTTCTTGCTGCCATAAGATAATGTGGAAAGTGACATTTCTCACTGCTTTTATTTCTCATGGAAATTTTATCTCCTTGTGCCACAAGCCCAAAGTCCATAATGAGCTGCAGGATCGAAGGACCCTGTGTGACCCAGCAGACTGAGCACTCGCTGTGACTTTCCCTCCTTCTTGCATTTATACTTTTTTGTTTTGCTTTTATACTTTCCTCTTCTGCCCGTCCACAACATCATGCAATGACGGTGCAGTTTGCTGGAGCTACACTTTAAAGCATTGCAAAAATCCAGATGTGAGCTTCGGAGCTGGAGGATGTTGGGAATCTGTGGGATGGATGTAGGAGGACAAAACCGAATCCCTCCCGCTTTAAAGACATTCCCTTTAATGCTGTTCCTGCAGAAAAGGCCATTTAGCAAAGCAATAGAGTTGGTGATGAGGATAATTAGCACAGCACAATGCGTGGCTCTCGTTCCAGGCGTTTGGGTGAAGTGAGGCTGATTTGGGCGCTTTGCAAGATGAAGACAGCAGGTTTTGCAAGAATTAGCTCCTTGCACCTGCAAACTGCTCCGAATAAACCAGTTTTCAGGACAATGCCAAAGCCTCTTGTGAAACCAGAACCTCGTTAGGCAACTGCCTAAGTGGTCACCTGAAACTTTCCAGGTCGATTTATTTTTACTGCTACTGTCAGTCATCTTTGCTCAAGGTGTTCATTACCAGACCATCAATCCATTCAGCGCTCCGGGTCAGGAAATAGCCCTTGATGTTGTTGAAGGCTTGGTGAATGGGAAGGAAAAGAGGTAGTTTCGTCTTTAAAGCAGACAGTCTGAACAGGTGTGGGTAGATCAGCTCGGCCCCAACCTCTCTCCGCGGATTACAGCCCTGCGAAAGTGATGGTTACACCTTTACTTTCCCAGCTTTTCTGCCCCTCATTGACATTCCCCCGGAGCTGCGAATTACTCTGCCTGCAGAGACGGGGGAAATTGTCAGGTGGTGCAAAACAGCGAATCTCAATAGGTTCTGAAGGATTTATTAGCGCTTGCACTAACTGCTCATACCACCTTTGCTTTCCATAGCACTCTCTCAAGGTAAGACACAAACTATTGGCAAAGAAGGGAAGGAGGGCACAGTCTCAAATGACTGATGTGAGAAAGAAACTTGAAAATTTCGCATCGGATTTGCAAACGCCACTCCCCCCCCCTCCCCCCCAATCTGGGTATGTTAATCCCTCAGAATTTAAGGTTATGGAACCTAAGGGGACAAAAAAAAAAAAAAAGCACAAAACACATTAACTTTCTTTCCTCTCCCGTTTACTTAATGAAGAAAAAATTTAAATCCTTAAACAGATGGTCTGTATAGAATTACCGTGCACTGTTATTCACTTGAACCATGGAAATGATACCATATCTGGCCTGACATTAATTTATATAGTTTTTGAGCCTGTGCATTTCCATCAGCATCTGCTTTAGTTTGGGAAAATGACCTGATAAAACCCTAATGGTGCCTTTGGTGATCCAGACAGGAACAGATTTTCCACTAGCTGGTAGTAACTGGTGTATTTATTTAGGTGAAGTTATTTAGGTAGTAGCTGAGGTATTTTATTTAATCAGAAACCTTTGAGGAGTTCATGGACCAAAGACCTTCACTCCTGAGTGAGAAGAGAGGGCTCTCAGTAGGCATCTGTGGGTTATGCTCAGCTGTGGCTACCTTGGAGTGCTGTCCTTTTAATCCTATTTCCTCTCTCTCTGACATGAAGTGATGGGAACTGCTTGGATCACTGCCTTTTCCTACCACTTCCCAGTCTACAATGAAAATATGGAACATCAAGGCCTACAACCCCTTATTTTTCCAAAGATGTGGGTACAGGCAAACAGCCTCTCAACAACTGAGGAAGAAAATAGCACTAACTATTTAAATCCTGTGAATATGTGTGGTTGTATACTAAAAAAATAGATTTACTCCTGGTTATATTTAGTTACAGTTGTTACAGCATTATTCCAATTCCACCATGTTGATGGGGATTTGCATTATTAGTTTAAATAATTAATAATTTAAATAATTTCAATAATTCCTGAATATGCTTTTAAGACAAAGGCAAAATTAATTTCTAATTTCTGAATGCCATCTGTATTTAGGAGCCTTACATCTAAATGGTCACAGACAGGCTGTATATCTGGGTAAATTTCTATATACTTTATTTTATTTTATTTTAACAGTATGTGTTGTTGGGACCTAGTTGAATTTATAAATATACATCATGGACAATATGTTCCTGTAAACCTGGCAAGAATTAAAAATAGAAGTTAAATTATAAGCTTGCATATTCCAGGGCTGGTGGGGACAGGAGTGGACACTGTGGCAAGGTCAGTGAAGAGCATGAACATCAGTCCCCTGCCCCTGCAGGGACATTCTGTCAGGGACAGCCCCCACATGGCAATAAAACATCCCTGTAGTGACTGAGAGCTCCTTGAACCACCCAGTTGGGCTATGTGGAATTGTTTTGTGAGCATAATTCTGTGTTTCCGTGCTATTTCCTTTAAACCTGAGAAAGTGAAGTTTAGTGTCTCTTGAATTATGAGGAGGAGAGCAAATGCTTCTTTCAGAGCTTGTGAAAAGCACAGCTGGGAGGATTTGATGCTGAATAATCATGTTTTATAAATGTTCACTGTCATTACTCCTTTTCAATTCTTAAAATTCATCACCTTGTTTTCTAAATCACACTTGTTTTTAGCTGATGCTTGGATGTCTTAGCCTGTTTTATGGTGGCAGACAGTAACCAGTGAAAAACAAGATTCCTCCATGTTTTCAATGTGACAAAACAGTCTCTTTTGGCATGGGTTTAATTTTCTCCAAATAAACTTAAAACTCAAATTGCCTTCCCCAAATCTGAGTTGGCAGTGTTACTTCCCAAAGCCTGGAGCTCTGGGTGCTGAAGGGAGCCCTTTCAGAGTTCTGCAGGGACAGGGGTGCCTAAGCACCAATGCAGAGAGGAGTCCAGGTTTTCTAGAAGAGCTCAATCAGCTCTGACAGATGAAAAACTCTGTGAAAAGTCTTTTGGGCAGCAAATATTTTTGAGCTGGCCCTGATGGCACCTGCTGGTAGCACAGTGCCTGGGAATGCCAGGGATGAGCAAGGATGTGTGATACAGACACCTCTTGTGTGAGATGCCACGAAAGCATTCAAAGTCCTTTCAGTCTGGTTACAGAGAATGAAAACCCAGACATATCTGTCAGGGTGTGGGGATGATGCCTTGAGTGGGCTGACCTAGAACAGAAGCTGGGCAGAGTTAAAGAGTAAAGCAGGGATTTATTAAAAGGCCTCAATGGATCCACCTTGGGCAGCGCAAGAGCCCAGCCAGGGCTGCACCCAAGATGAACCAAAATGGTCCCAAAATGCTCAACTGCTCATGGGTTCTCTCACTTTTATCAGTTCTGCTCCATTTGCATCTTGGAGTTCATTGCCCAATTCCAGCTTTAGCCCAGGCAGTCCCACCCTGCTTGTTTTTCTCTCTTCAGCCCACTTTGTTTGTGCTCTTGGGCTGAGATTTTGGATCATTTGTCCGTGGTCCCCAGCTGGAGCAGGAAATGTTTTGTCTCCCTGCTCTGTGAAGCTACTATCCCTTGATATGAAGCTCAGAACAACACACTAAAGCAGCACAGAACCTGAAAAAAACAAAAGCTAAAGCCTGAGGCATCAGGGACAGAGCCTGCAGGGCTGGGGGTGTCAGGGGTCCTGCCAGCCAGAACACAGCCAGCAGCCACTGCCATGGAAAGTGTGGAGTCAGGCAGAATGAGGCAAATAGGATGATGTGATAACTCTGACGTGGTCCAAACATTCCTTTCCTGAGAGGTTCTAATCAAAGAAAAACATCACAACACGCAGCCCTTTCCAAGGTTTGTTTGTTTATTTGATTGTTTTTGAAATGGGAGTTTTTACAGTTTTGCTGTCTGCTCCTGGAGAGCAGGGAACTGGAAAATGCCTGAGATTTTTTTAGTGAACAAAACTCAACAAGCTCTGCTTAAATAATAATATAATTTGTGATAATGAAACACAAAGAACCTAAAAAAAATTTTTTTTTAATCTTTCCCAGAGATTTTCTGCAGCTTTAAGTCCTTGTTTTCTTTGCCCTTACAATTCATTATATTTTCAGTGGAGAGGTGGTTGACCTTGCAAAAGCCACTTTAACCTAAATAAACTACCTCAGACCTCTGGAAAAGGGGAAAGCATGGAGAGAAAGCTCCTAGAAAAATTTTGCACCTAATCTATGCAGCCTGAACTGGTTGCTGGCACAATATTCACCCTCTGAGTTATGCTGTTGTCTTCTCTGATACCACAGAACCATGGCATGGTCTGGACTGGAAGGCATCCTTGGACTGGGTTGCTCCAAACCCCATCCAGCCTGGCCTTGGGCACTTCCAGGGATCCAGGGGCAGCCACAGCTTCTCTGGGCACCCTGTGCCAGGGCCTCACCACCCTCACAGGGAACAATTCCTTCCTAAAATCTGTTCTAAACCATTTCCTTGTCGCTTCAGAAACAGCTGCACAAAGCCCAGGATCCCTGGCTCAAACCTCAGCCCACTCCATTGCTTCTGATCCCAGAAACATCTTTTGTTGTGGCTGGAGTCACATGGCAGGTTGTGACAAGTCAGGTTTTATTGCATGGGCATACTGAATGCCAGCACAGCTGGAACCCAGAACAGGTTCTGATGGCAGATGTCTCTCAGGGGACAGGTCATTAGAGTCTGCTGTGCTTTCCCAGTTCCCTCCTCACTGCAGTTGTGAACCTTTGTCCACATATTACAGCAGAAAGATGAAATAATTGGGTGGGGAAATCCTGGTACTTAAGGAGGCTGTGCTAATTCCTGGTTCTTTGGAGCTTCAGGCAATTAATCCCTGCATTTATGACTTCATGCACAAAATAATGATCCATTAGGAAACTGTAGGAGGAGAAGCATAAATGTAGTGGTGGAAACTGAGGTTAGCTCCAGCTGGAACAGGCACCTGTCCCTCCCAGGACAAAAGGAATATTCTGGACAAGCCCTGCAAGTCCAATTACATAAAAAGCTGCCGTATAATGCAAGTTTTACCTGTGTAAGGTCTGAAGGGCTTGTCTGTCCTCTGAATTTCTGAGAGATTGGGAAACACACAGTGTATATTGGGGAGCAAGGAGTGTGCTCGTGTTAACCAAAGACAAATTTTGTGAGTCAGACTTTGCCAGCAGAGGTGATCTCCTGCACAGAGGCACACGTTCCTCACTTAGCATTGCTCACCACCAAGATTAGCTCCCTTTGAAGATGATGTCATGTTTTCATCCTAGATTTTTATCCTACAGCTATTACTTTTTGGCACATAATCCCATCTGAAGTAGGCATCCTTTGCATGGGCTCGGTGCCACTGCAGCAGATGGGTGAGCAGTGAAAGTAGCACAAGTGGCAAGGCAGACCTTAGCAGGGTAACTTCCTTTCCAGGAACTAGGAAAAGGCACACAGTGGAGTTGTTCAGCACCTAAAATCCAGGTAGACTGACATTATTAATCAATTGTTGAGCTAAATGCTGAAAGATGCAAGTTACCAAACACATGCTCAGAGAGTGAGGAAATTTACTTCTGTCCAATTTATTTTGGACATAAATTGCACAGAAGAAAATAGTGGGTCCAGAAATTGCTTTTCTAATTTGTTTTGTGATGTAAAGGGTTTTGCCTAAACACTCTACTAAATGAATGAATTCTTGCTTAGCCTGAAACACAGGAGAATATATCCATGAACTACATGATAAACATGGAAAGTTTGACAGTATTGGTAGGTGTGTTCTGAAAATGCTCTTAAGAACTCACTCAGTTAAGCAAGTCAGATTTTGGGTTTCAATAATCTTACAGAAATTAAAATTTTTGAATTCAACAGTATTTATCCATGTCTCTACAAAGAGATAGGAAGTGAGAAATCCACAACACAAGGTGCCGGAGCTTCTATTTTCTTTTGGAAAAACACCAATTTTCTGAAACCCCCACATTTTTCAGTTGCAGAAACTTGTTTCAAGGCAACTGTTCTATCAGATTTCAGGCACTGCTGAATTGATTAGAAAGCACATGGTTGCTCACAACAAGGTGTAACAAGGTGCCTTTCTTCTAAAATCAGCTATGAGAGAAGGAAACAAACAAACACCTCAAGTATTACACTGGTTTCATTTTCTTTTATGCCAACACAGAACACTACAGAAAGACTGTATTAAGTGACCTTGGGAATAAACATATTTTGTATGTTCTTCCAGTTGAATGTTTACAAAATCTCTGTACTGATGCCTGCTGGGGCTTCTCTCTCCCTGCCCAGGAGAGGAGTCGCTCACAATTTTTGTGGACAAACGGAAGCTGAGCAAGAGGTCAGAAGGGAGCGACCCCAGTGCCAACAGCTCTGTGGTGACCCTGGAGACCCTGCACCAGCTGGCAGCCTCCTACTTCATCGACAGGGACAGCACCCTGCGCCGGCTGCACCACATCCAGATCGCCTCCACTGCCATCAAGGTAGGGACAGCGGCACCGTCACGTCTTCTGAAAATCCTCTCTGCCCAGGGTTTTCTCCTGGGAAGCTGAGAGGCCTCAGAAAAGAAGGAAAACAAGAATTATCTGGTTGCTTTGGAGTGTGGTCTGGAGATCGCTTACCATCAGGTGCATCTTTGATTGGTTCCGTGTGAATTGTTTTAAATTAATGACCAATCTCAGCCAGCTGTGTCAGACTGAGGAGTCAGTCAGGCGCTTTCATAATCATTCTTGTTTATCCTTCTGGTGTATCCTTTCCTTTCTTTAGTATAGTTTTAGTATAGCATTCTTTTAATGTAATATATATCATAGCATTCTTTTAATATAATAGATATCATAAAATAATATGTAGGCTGTTCTCAGCCTTCTGAGAACATGGAGTCAAATTCTCATCTCTCACCTCGTCCTGGGGACCCTCACAAACACCACCACAGGACAGCTCCAGGGCGCACCTCCAGGGGAGATCCCAGCTTCACCAGCTCCTCAGGAAGTGTGGTTTGATTGGTAATTGTTAGCAGAATAATCAGTTTTATTCTCTTTTTTTATCCCGAATCAAAGAGTTTGATTTATAAGGGAGGTGCTGACCTGGCAGAGAGTCTAAAGATGTGCTAGAGATATTAGTGATGAATAATTGGTACAGAAGTGTTTATAGAAGTGTTTGGTCATTGGGACAACCTCATGAACATGTGTGATCAGTACCTCCATTTACAGGCCAATTTATACTTCTCATGCATATTTTATTTATTTATTTATTTATTTATTTATTTATTTATTTTAGATATTGTACTCCCGTGCTTGAATTCCTTTTCTTTTAAAATTACCTTTGGAACAGCTTGGAGCTCTTGGCTCTGCAGTTTGATGGAGATGTGTCATTTTCTGTTAGGGAGTAGTTCTAGCACAGTTTGTCAGTCAAAGCACCCTCTGTGCTGACTGCTGCTGCTCACTCCTAGCTCTGGAGGATATTTGGCCAAGATCAGTGTCCCGGGTAGGACACAGAGCAACAATGCTCTCCTGAGGAGATCTCTAGTCTTACGTTACTCATTTGAAATATCGTCTCCCAGTTTATTTCCAGCTTTGAAGGGGAAACAAAATTGTAACTTGCAGTTGAATGTGCAGTAATTGTGAAGCTCTTAATGCAAGATGTGATTTAGGATTCTTTCTGCTCATTGGATCCTTCCACTGGTAACCAAGATCTTCCTTAAAGGCACCTGAAACCAGATACAATTCCCAACTGCCTTAGCTGTCACTCAAGCAAATATAAATTTACTTCCTTGGAAGTGGCTACTGGGAGAAGGACACAACCAGAATTTGTAGCTCCAGGGCACATGTTCTGTTTGGCTGCTTGTCCCTGGAGGATATTCCCAAGGTCCCATCCATCCTGGAGTGGTGCCATGGCAGCTAGCTCAGCCCAGCTCAGGGCTGGCCATCTGCTGGTGCCAGAGATGAGCTGAGAATGCAGCAGAACAAACCCAGGTTTTGTTGAGGCTGTCCATCTCATCACCCGGTCTTGGAGGTTGTGGCAAAGTGGGATTGGAGTCTTCTCCCAAGCAGCTACTGATGGACAAGGGGAAACGGCCTCAGGTTGTTCCAGGGTAGGTTCAGGATGGATTTTAGGAACAATTGCTGCCCTTAAAGCGTGGTGAGGCATTGGAAGAGGCTCTCCAGGGCAGTGGTGGAGTCCCCATCCTTGGAGATGTTCAAGAAGTGAGTGGATGAGATGTGGATTGATTGACAGAGTGATTTGAAGGTTGACGTTCTTGGAGGACTTTTCAAGCTTAATGGTTGAATTGTCTGATCCTTGCTGCAGACCATGGTACCACCCATCCCTCAGATGTGACCTACTTTCACAACCTGACTTCATTATGTAGATGGACAGCAACCCTTGAAACTAGGCCCCTCCACATGCAAAAATTCCTTCCATGTGAAGATAATTGGTGACTGCAACCAGTGGCAGAACACAGAAATGCAGAGACAAAACACTGCCTGAAAGAAATCTGCCCTTTCTGGCCACTGAAATATTTTTAAGAAAATTTGTGCCCCAATGCAAAATTCAACCCTGCCAGCCTACAATTTACAGAGTGACCTTCTGCATGTCCCAAGATTTCTACAACCACTACAAATGAAAGCTTCCTCTCCAGCCTCCTGCTGAAGTGGATGCAAACCAAGTGTTAGTCCACCAGCAAATCTGATTTGGTTAATTGGCAGCAGGAGCCTCCAGGAAATGGTTCTCACATCAGATGCACCAGTGCTGATAAATGAAAGCCTGGCTTCTCTCACCACTTTCATTGAGAGGCTGGGAACATTTGCAAGACAAATTTCTGCTGTCAGAACTCTTAATTGAACAAAAAACCTGTTTCTGTTGAAATGCAGGAGTACAAAAACAGCCAAGGAAGGCTTTTTTTTTTTTTTTTTTTTTTTTTTTTTTTTTTTTGTTCTATATGCACAGGTTTTTTGAAAGACTGCTGTTTTTAAATTGGAAAACCATCAAGTAAAGTTTTAGATCCAGGGTGTAAGTAGCACATTTGAAGGTTATTCATTAATCTTCAATCAGATATATACTGACACCTGAGTTAGAGTACTTTCCGTACAGCTGCTGGACCAGATCTCTGTCCCAGCTTGAGGGTTGGCTTGGGAGAAGTGGCACCCTGAAGGACTTGGGTACCAGGGTGACACTCAGAGCCCCCCCTCCTGTGCTGCTGCAGGGAGGAGTGACCCCAGTGCTTGTTACACCAGATTCCTGAGCAGCTTTCCAAGTCCCAGTGTCACCAAAACTGTGGGAAATACAAAAGCCCTGAAACATCACTTTCAGTGTTAGAGAGTTAAGGCATTACTTTGTTCTGGAGAATTAAAGCATTACTTTATTCTGGACAGGATGCTGTCTTGGAACAAAACTAAATTCATCCACGTGTTGCAGAGTAAATAATTCCATCACACATGGCTCTTTACCAGACTTTTCACAGACTTATATAGACAAAAACCAGAGAAATTCATTGGTTTGATGTTCATTGGTCCCAAATTACACAATTCTCAATATTTGGGTTTCTGTGGGTATTGATTCCTTCACCTTCAATGCTTACTAGATCCTCATGTGCTGCTCCCAGGCTGCAGATGTTAAATCATCAGGACTTACCCAGGCAACAGAGTCTTTTAAAAAGAAACTTTAATTCCTTTCCCTTGGGAAAAGACAAACAAACCCCCCGGACCAATGTTAGGTAAAAATGTTAAAACTGTATCATTTCCAACACCAGCATCTCCCCTCTCTGGTGTGCTCACCACAGCTCTGCTCAAAGCCTTCCTCTTTTGGATGGATTTGCCAAAGGAGCCCAAGGAAAGGTCTCACAGCTTGGCATAACTCCCTTTTGACCAGCATCAAAGAAATCCAAGATAAAGGTATTGCAATGGGTTGGTTGAGAAATCCCTAAAGTCCTGAAGTAATATTAGAAGTTTTCCCAGCAGTCATTTTTGATTGCTGATTAGCAACAACAACAACAACAACAGAATCATGCTCAGGACCTAGTTAGTGTGTGATACTGTCATTTTTTATTCATTTTGGGTGGCTTTTTCATATGCAGTACTCTAGGCTCTACCATACTAACAAGAGTTTCTATTTTAGGAAGAGAGAGCTGAGAGTACCAAAAATGTTTCATATAACTCATGCTCTTACTAGGAAGAACATAACTACCCTCTTGGGAATGCATGTCTGAATAAACCAACCAAACAAAATTATGATATGGAACAGAAAAGACTTAAAACACAAATCAGAAGCCCTGACATTTGCAGTTAAATCAGAGCACTCTGGTGCACAAATAAAATCTGCCACTAAAGTTCCTGGAGTTTGGGGCTTCTAAATGAAGGGGAATAATTTGCTTTGCTATTTGACTTATTGTTTGTCACATTTCCTGTGATGATGGGCAATCTGAAACTGCAGCAGGAGTTAGGAAAAAATAGCACAACTCCTTGCACACCTACACGTTTTCTGATTGTAACCCTCAGAGGCTGCTCTCTTGATGTCTGGGACACCTCTAAAATATTATTTGAGAAGAGAGATTACAAACACAGTTTCCTTCCTCCAAAACCACACAACCCCCCACAAACAAAGCCAATGCGTGTTCCTTCTTTTTTCCCCCAGATTGGTATAAGCATCCCTTTTCAGGTTAGACCACATCACTCTCACACCTCTTTTTCTTTCTATTTCTAGGAAAAAAAATTGCATATTTTCTCCTAAAAAAAGAGATATTTTTTATCCACGCGTGACGTATCTTCTAAACAAATGATTACATTAATTCTGTGTCCTTTCTTGCAATTTTTTTGTTTCTTCTGCTGCCCATGAATCCTTAAAAGTAGGTTGAGGCTGCTGCTGATGGAGGCTTTGCATTAATCATGCAGACAATCCATTGCATATTCCACATTAAAAGAGGTAACATCGTCCCGTGGCAACATTTTCTGACTGGAAATCAAAATGTCCATGGGAAGAGCCCATAGCTTGTATCAATATTTAACAGATTCCAAAGTCCCCGACACATACATTCTTTCAATGTGATTTTAGCACATGCATTTCAGTGCAAGTGCTCAGGCTCATGTGCTAAATCAACAGTTTGGAGCCTCCAGGGCCTCTCTGGAAGCTCACCAGGTGCCTGAGGGCTGTGTCTCATTTGCATAACATTTACATGATCATACAGCCTGTTGTGTTTGAAATATGACACGTCCAACATCCCTTCCTTGGCATGCTCATTTTGGAGGCATTTTCCTACCAAAACCTCTCTTCAACTGCACTATGGCTGTTGGTTCTCCTTATTAACAACCTATTAGGGTGATGGGGCTCTTGTCTGATAAAGCCCTGCCCAGCTGTGGGAGCAGAATGCAAATAAAGGCAGCAGAATGCAGATCAAGTGCTGTTTAACAGATGATAAAGGCAGCATTTTTCCCCATGTCCTGTCACTGCCTGCTGGCAGAATGACCCTGCTGAGCTGGCCTGGGCGGTGTGGCCATGTTCCTACCAGCACATTAGAGATTTTTGTGGTGGTGGGTGGGTGGCAGAGGGCTGTGCCACCAGCATCTGGGTTTCTGCACATCTGGATTTCACCCTGCTTCCTGGACCCCAGCTCTCAGATGGCCCCAATTCCAGTTTGCTACAATTCCAGCACTGTCCCTAACAAACTTCTGCAACGAGTCCAAACAGTTGTGCAGAACCTAAACATAAAAACATAAAAACCACCTTGGCTGCACGGAAAGTTAAATATTATTGAATAGTCTCACTGCATTCTGCAAAATTATAAACACAGTTATGTTAGAGCATTGTCATTAATGGAGTGAGGCTGTTCCATGGGTGTCTCTTGGAGGATATTGTCCTCCATCCCAGAATACACCTCCTTCTGTGGGAGCTGGGCCAGGTGAGTACAGCAGAGATGTTATTGCAGAGTCCAAACAGTTCTGGGACAGCCACAGTGCAACAAAGGAACAGGAGGCAACAGAAGAACAGATGCATAAATTGAATTTTCCACCAGCTATTTACAGCTATTTACAGCCCATTTATTCCATCTGAGTGAGAAAGAATAAACATCCTTGAGAACGTGCCCTGTAATTCCAATTAAATTTTATTGTGCAATTTGCTTTTTACTTTCCCCAAACTACTTTTTTTTTTTTCTTTGCTATGAGAGATTCAAGCATTTGGTTTTATCTGAGAAGTTTAGATTACAAAGACCAGGGCTCTGTTGTGGTGGTAACTATCTCTGATTATCTATAATTAACCCGTGAATGACTCATGGTGGGCTGTTAGAGAGGAAACTTAAGTGTAATGAAATTAATTTCTCCCCCAAAACTCAGACTGAAATACAGACTTTTTTTTTCTGTTTTCTTTTTTTTTTTTTTTTTTGTCTGAAAAAGCTTGTTTGGTTCAAATTTTTTTCCTTTATACCTCCTATTTGCATCTGTTTTTCTATGAATTCAAGTAATTGCCCTATTCAAAAGGAGAAATGCTGAAATACTATAAAACCTTTAGCTTTTGTCAGATTTCTGGCAAGTTCTAAATCTCAACAGGTTGCATAGTTTTGTATAAACAGCCAGTTTTTGGGAAGCTTTTGAAATCCAGATCTCCAACCCTTCTTGGCCCCACTTTATCCATTCAGTTTGTGGGTAGAATTTAAGACTGTACAGCTGTCAAACCTTGTAAAGAACCAAAGACTGGGAAAAAAAATTGCCCAGGAACAGCTCTAAAGTATAAAATCACAGTTGGAAACATTGTTTTGGAAAGTCCTGTATAGCAGGTATTTATTGATTTCATTAAAGAGATGGAATATAAATTTCACCAGGCACTCTTTAGAGACGTGTCTGAGTGCCTTGGTTTGAACAGACAGGTGTCTGCTAAGGAAGGCAGGAGCCTCCCCTGAAATGGGAAATGTAAACCCCCTCCCTATGAATTATCATAATTTTGAAATTAAGAAGCTCTCAGGCAAAGATATGGGAATAAGAATATCAGTTCTTTATTAGGGAAAAAATAAAAATAAAATTAAAAATGCAGTAGTACAAAACAACACTGCCAGAGTCAGAGCAGGAGCTGACCCCCTCTGGCTCAGGGTGGTGGTACAGTCCCATCCCAGGGGGGCTCAGGGTGGTGGCACAGTCCCATCCCAGGGGGGCTCAGGGTGGTGGCACAGTCCCATCCCAGGGGGCTCAGGGTGGTGGCACAGTCCCATCCCAGGGGGGCTCAGGGTGGTGGCACAGTCCCATCCCAGGGGGGCTCAGGGTGGTGGCACAGTCCCATCCCAGGGGGGCTCAGGGTGGTGGCACAGTCCCATCCCAGGGGGGCTCAGGGTGGTGGCACAGTCCCATCCCAGGGGGGCTCAGGGTGGTGGCACAGTCCCATCCCAGGGGGGCTCAGGGTGGTGGCACAGTCCCATCCCAGGGGGGCTCAGGGTGGTGGCACAGTCCCATCTCAGGGGGGCTCAGCCCTCCTGCAGTGCCAGCTGTGGTTCTGCTGGAGCAGGGATCCTGCACAAGGGGAGAGTTTTCCTCTGGAGCTCCAGGGCTGCTGGAGATGGGCCTGCTCTCCCTCTGGGAATGCAGGGCAGGAGAAAGCTGCTCCTCTGGGAATTCAGTGGGCAAAGGCTGCTGTGCTGTTCCCAGGTCAGATTGGATCCAGGTAAGAATGCTTGGCTCCTCCCCTGGGCAGAGCATCTCCCCACGGGATGGTGGAATTTGATCAGCCCTGCAGGGACACTCAGTGGCCATGGACAGAAGGTAATTAATAATTAATGGCCCATGAACAGCAGAGATCTCCTGGAGGGAGGATTGGCTGTGGGAGAGATAAAGAAAACTGCCCAATGGACAGAGGAGAACTGCCCCAGCTCTGACAGATGGGAATTGAACACACACCCTCATTTCCAACCTAAGAGCCTGAGCAGCCTCCAGAAGCAGCTCCACTCTGTCCCCTTTGCAGCAGAGTCTGCAGAGGAGTCTCGAGAACAAGGAGTTACAGCATCTCCAGCTCGCTGGAGATGCAGCATGAGATGTTTCAGAACAATAAAATAGCACATAATAGAGATGCTTGGATAAGCATTTTGGAAAGATTTTGGGTAACTATTCTCCACTTAATAAAAAAACCCCCAAACAACAGAATAGGATAGAATAGATTACATGACAGAACAAAACAAAATGAAGGGCTCTTTGATTAGTTATGAGTTTAGTCAAGAGAGAAGGGTAAAAACAAAAAAAACCAAGGAGATGAAGACTGCCAAACCCTGAGCAGGCTATAAATATACATAAGTAAATGAGAACCCTTAACAGTGCTCACACAACACTTGCCATCACAGTTGTCAAAAAACCTATAAACAATTCACACTACAGTTCCTTAAATGTTCCATACTCTCTCTCTTTTCTTTTTTCCCTCCTTAAAAAAGTGAAACTAAAGTAAATAAACCCAGAAGATGGAGAAGGGTTTTAGCATTGAGAGCTCCACAGTGAGTATATTGAACAGTGCAGTTAGAGCATTCCAGCAGGAATTTGGAGGCATTCAGGTTTGTACAGATTTCAATTTGATCTTTATTCTGGCTGGCTTGTGTATGGGTTGGGAAACTTCAGCTCTCTGCCTTGTCCTCCACCCTCTAATTGGCAGCTACTGCTTGCCAGCAGGTCAGAGAATGTCAAGCAAGGACTATAAAATTCATAGAACATTTCTCTGCCTCTGAGCTCTCAGAAATAGGAGATAGCATGTATCAACAGCTTGTATGAGCACAGAGGTCAGATTAGGAAGAATATCTCAGACCAATAGAGACTCTGCATCAGAACAAATCAGCTTAGAGAATAATAAAAGGCTGTGGAAAGTTTTCAGTTTTCATATTATTTTTCTGAGGGAGTTTTTGGCCATAATACATTTTTGCATGTTTTGTTATAATGGTTTATGATTCAATCTGCAATCATCGCCTTTGATCTATTAATTTCGTGTGAAAAATTACCCCTTGTGTGGGAATCCTTCACACCTAACTGGCACTGAGAGTTATATCATTGCTGTCTTCTGCACTGCACGGAGCTCCAGCAGAATTTGCATGTCTGACAGCAAAACAATAATTTAATCTCTTACAAGATAATGCACCTAACGCCTCTACATGCTGAAGCAGAGCTGGGCTTAAGAAAGGTTTCATTATTCATCCAGGAGGCTTTCTGCACTATGGAGTGATCATTATTTTCAGATCTTTAATGCCTGAAAGGTTGGAAGCTGCTCTACAGGCTTTGTAGCAGAATCCAGTGACCTAAATAAAAAAAATGGTTCTGATTTTTCCTGGCGAGGTTCTGACCTTATGCAAGGAATAAACAGCAGTGAGTCGAGGAAGTTTCTGCTCCTTCATGTTGGTATCACTGAGATCAGGATTTCCACAAGCCAGCCTCAACTACCATCTTCCCAATTAATCAAACTGTCTTCATCATCTCTCCCCAGTAGCCCAATTTAACCCTTTAATTCCCAGGGAATAGCTGATGCATTTCATAGGCTTTGGGTATTCTTCCTTTGAGTTTTATTGAAAGTATATGAAAAGAAATAATAAAAAGGCCCTTTTTTTGTCATGGTTACAACAGTTCATAGTTTTCCAATGTTTATAATAATTTATATTAATTAATAATTATCCTTTATTTATAATTTAATCCTTTATCCTTAATTTATAATTATCCATTTATAATAATCCTCCACCAAATGGAGGATATGGGTGTCTCCCAAATATTATGTAAGTTTTCAAGGAAATTTAATTTTATCTTCTCCAAGTGTATCTGGAGTCTGGCAAATGAATAATCATTCCATGTTTTTTCTTCAGCTTTTCTTGAAATTCTTAATGTGTAAAATTAGGTGATGTGTAAAATTAGGTGATGATAAAAACTTGATGATAATAGAGAAAATGGTTTGAAGAGGACCATTAAAATTTATTTCCTGTCATGTTTTAGTCTACTTAAGAAGAGTTTGTTCTTACTCCAATTCCCTGTTTGAAACAAAACATTCACAAGGATACTGAGCCCATAATAAAATAAATAGCCCGTGTTCCTTCAGGCATAAAAATAAAATGTGTGGGTCTGCTTTTCTTACTCTGGTATTGGTTTACACTGGGGAGGATCTGTCCTTCCTTGATGCAGATATCCCAAACTGACAAGTCTGTAGTGTGTGACCTGAGAGTTGTACCTTGATACCACTGTACAATGGCCCAGAAATAATTGTGCATACATACAAGATGAACATTCTGATAGCAAAAGGGCATTAAGAAAATATACAGGGGCATATATGACTTCAATTCAGATATTTACATGGGCAGGACCTTTAACTGAGAAAACATCTCTTGTCAAAAGGCTTTTTACCAACAGTACTGGGACAGGAGCTGGATATCCAGGAATGTCCCACCTCATATGGTCATCTGCATAGAAACAAAGCAAAACCTGCAGGTGGTGGAGCTGTTTCAATTCTGAGCAGAACTAAGTCCTTTCACTTCCCCAGGGCTCCACAGTCCTGATAATAACTGTTGCTTTCTTTTCAGAGGTTTCCTCTTTTCCCTTCTGAACTCCTCTCCTTCCTTAGGTTCTTGTGCTCATAGGAACTCTGGCTCTCTCTTTTTCTGGTTTTTTGATGGAAGTAATGCACCTGCCCTTATGATACATCATTCTTTGCCATTGGCTCATCTGTGAGAGGACAAGAAAAGGATGAATAAAACCCCTTGGATAAGATCCTATATTCTATATTCTAAATATTTTTTCCTACCCATAGTAGGACACATTCCTGTATGTTTTAATGAACAGGTCTTGGTATTTGATAGGTCTTTCTGTTCCCATGAATCAGGATGATGTGAAGGATTTTCCAGCTGGGCTCAGCAGTCAGCCTGGGTAACATTGCCCTCAGAGCCTAATTCTAAGAGCAGACTTCTGTACATTAAAATATCTCTTCTAGTTTTGTTCATGAAATAACAATATTGAGAGTCACTGGGTTCTCTGACAGAACTTTCCATGTGATTGAAGCAGCCATATGAAATGAAGTTTAAGGATTCAGTATTAAGTTGCTTTTCTTCTCTAACACAAATTTAGCAAAGCTAAATTCCCTTTGGCTTGAGCAACTGATACGGATTTAATGATTAAATTATAGATCAGTTGTAGCTGCCTGGTCTGTTGCAGGTCTGCAAAGATGCAGGAAAACATTCTAAAAACCAAGTTGCATTAAAACAAGAGTTCAGCAAAACTCTAAACTGAGAGCTGGCCACACCAATGAGACAGAAAGGGCAAATGTGTTACAATCATTTACCAGAGGGAATAAATGGGTGGGAAGTAATGAGGATATAACCTAAAAATAAATCCCTGCACACATCTCTGTGAGCCAGACCGACACCCCTGTTATGGACACTAATGTGATTCCTTGTGAGAGATTGGGATGACAACCCCAGGAGGGGTAGTTTGATGGCAAAATAAAATGGACATGAGAAATGTCCTGCTGCAGATGTGACTGCCAGGGAGGGGCAGGCTGTGCTGAGCTGGAGTGCCATGGACAGCACAGATAACTCAGGAGTTTCTGGGCAGCAAATCTAACACCTGCAAACAGCCTAAATTAGTGAATTGTCAGAGAGAATATTGCAGCCAAGTTTTAGAATTGCATGGAAATGTATAATCAAAGGTAAAATTATCTAGATTCTCTCTGTGGAAAATTAAATTCTTAATTAACCTGCCCTTATCATTTTGATTTTTAAGCTTTAAGATTTTAAATGCCTTTCATGTTCTTTTTTAGAGCCAGTGTTAACCCATCACATTTTTTCTTTGGCACAAGTTTGTCTTTTTTTTTTTTTTTAAATTTTATTTTTCTCTTAAAAATTGTAGATACATGATTTTAAAAACTGGCCACATTAATGTTCCCAAATGATCCAAAGATAATTTTTATATCTACCAAGAGGATCTTTTTCCTGACACCTCAAAAAGAAAAGGAACATTTTAACCTTGAATCCTGATTTAGGAAGGGCTATATTTTTTATTCATACTTTCCCAACATAAAAAGAAAAAGAAAAAAAAAGAAAAAAATCCATTCACCTGCAGTATTATTATGACTAATAATATCTGTGAGTCTTATAAATAGGAAAATCATTCTGTCTTCTTGAAACTAATGGGGACACAGTGAAAAATTCCAGTGGCCTCAGCATTGCCTGCTGGAGCTGGCCCATGAAGATACAAATCCTGTACCCAAAACTCTTGGGAAGTCCTTGCATGGGATATTGCAGTTGGATTAAATGTAAGAAGGCATTTAACTTGTACATTATGAGCCCCCAAAATTCTTTGGAGCTTTTTCTCCTCTATCTAGTAATGCAGTTATGTTTGGAAAAGGAGGTAAAACTGGGATATGGGTTTTTCCTAAGTAGGCATCTTTGCTTTTGCTTTCTGCAGATACCTTGAGATTTTTATGAACTTGAAATATTATTTTAATTTGTATCTGCGCTGTTCTCTCTGTTTCTAATTTTATCTTTTAAAGCAAATATATAGATTTCATTTGCTGTTTGTTGCTCAGCTGTCTCTTTAGGCAATAAAAGCTGAGAAAAAAATAATATTGGTGTTAATTTAAGTAAGATATGGGCAAGCAGAAGTAGCTAAATGGAGACTGAGACAAAATCCTCTGTTTTTATTAAATTTTTGCTAACTCTATTATTTCTCTGTAAGAGAACTTCACTGTCATCTCTTCAAGATTAATTAAAAGAGATAACCTGTTCTTTTGGAGATAAAGCCTGTCCTTATTCTCTGTATGAGGCTGATGCACCTTTGATTTCTGAAAGTGCAGGAAATAAAGGCTCTGGCAGGGCTGCCCTGACTGGTTTTCCAGCAGCCTCATTTCCTGCAAACTTCCCTGCTGCAATCCAGAAGGCTGCATGGGAATGTGGCACCTGACAGACAGTGGATTGAAAATGCCCTTGAAAAGGGAAAATCGTGACTCTGGTGCCAGAGCTGTCAGTGCTGCCAGACTTCTTCCAGCATTCTTGTGGATTCTCCTGGAATTTACAGACAATAAATGGCTCCCTGAGATAGTGGGGAATAGTCTTGAGCAGGAAGGGGATTGTTCCCTATCAGGCAGACCCTGAACAGCCTTAAAAAATCACAGAGTTTTCAGCAGTTGCAACAGAGCAGAATTCAAATAGTGTGAGCTCATTTCCAGTTCCTGAAATATTCTGGTTTCTGAACTATTTAATGCTTTATGTAAGAAGAATGCATTTCAATTTCCTTGTTATTTTAAGGTAACAATCTGGTTCACAGTAAATTCCTGGGAGTGTAGAAACAAAGCAGTGCGAATGGAAGGATTAGACTGATCTCTTGGGAAGCTTTAGTGCTGCATTCAGTAAAATTCAAAGTCATCTCCTTGCCCAGAAACTTGAAAGAAGTCCCTATTTCCCTTCTAATGAAGTTAATGGAAATTTTGCAATTATCTCTTTTGCAGAAAGATCAAGTTTACTGTTCCTCTTCCATTTTACAGATGACAGAAAAGTAGGATGGGAGTGTTTCCAGGTCTCCTGAGTTAGGGGGCTCTTCAAATTAAAGTGTCAGCCCTATGCTGCTAGGAAACCTGTTCAAAATATGTCATGCCTTTGAGGTATTGTTTTAGATTCCTGGCAATTAAAAAAATCATATTGAAAACACAAATCCAACCTCTGACATTGTGAATGCTTCTGGTTTGTCTGCACCTCCTTCAGAAATGTTCACCTAGCCCCTAGCTGAGAAGTGTCAGTGCTCGGAACACTCAGAAAATTTGATTTATTTTAATTGCATACTCATTAGCAGGAGTTTTTTAATATGTTCAATGACAGAAATAGGGCAGTGGAGCAGCAACTATTGTGTGCAAAGGGAAGTGCTGGAATAAAGGTGCTTTTGTGAAAAACTGTCAAGCCTGGGGGAAAAGAAAGAAAAGAGTTGGCAGGAGATGCACCTCTAAATAGAAAGTACACTTAGTGCCTATTTATTTGATCAACTCTTTTTTAAGGTGAAATGAGCGTTGACTGCAGGATGGGCAGGGACTGCAGGGGGTGGGAGCATGGGCTGAAGGTGAGGTTGGTAGGAGGGCCACGGACTCAGGACCATTGTGGTTGGAAAAGACCTTGAAGATCACCAGGTACAGCCATCAGCCCAGCACCACCATGGTGTCTCTCAAGAGAATCCCAGTTTCTCCCCATTCCAGACTTTTGCCCCATCTTCTGTCAGCACAGCCTCTCAGAACAGACCTCACTCCCTCATGCAGATAGGAGGAGTTTGCTCTAAATCCTTATTTGAATGTTTGAAGCATTAAAGAGGTTTGTGTGAATGTGAGCACAGCTGCCTGTTTCTGCAGTGACCAGCATTGCCTCATCCTCCTTTGTGCTGCCTCAGTTCTCATCCTCAGAAGCCAAACCCATTTTCAAGGAGTCCTGCTGAAGAGGACAGTCCTTTATGCAAGGCACACACCACCTCTGCATGGGCACTTCGTTAGGAATATAAGCTACATGTGCTTCAAAGGACTCACCAGGAGCAAAATCTCTGCAGAAATGTATTTCCCTTTTATTAGGAAAGTCTTCTGTTGGCTTAATTATCATGGACAAAAAAAAGGCAGGCTGTTTCCCAGGGAAATACTACCCACTGATATCACAAGAATTCAGCCCTGCTTAAGTGCTAGGAGGTATGTTCTCAGTGCACTTATAATCGGGTCATTATCACCATGGTTATGAGATTTAACTGACTGAAAACTGTAGGCATTTGTCTCATTAATGCCAAATGTTAGAGTTTATTTCTGGGAGCTGAAAACTCTGCTGCCCAGGGACACGTGTTCTGTGATAATCTCTGGAAACAAGGCACTGGAGAACATCCTGCCTGCTTCGTGTCAGGTGATTTCACAGGTGGTTTTTGCTGGTTCTTTGGGGGTTTTGGTTATTGAATAACTTTGTTCTGTGGTGCTTTGCTTTGTGAGTTAATGTTCTTTGTGGGTTGTGGGTCATGTAAAACAAACAGTGGTTCTGGTGCTCTTTGCACAACGTCAGTCACTTCTGGACCATGCTACCTCCCAGCATAATCTGAATTTCTATTTTATCACCTGTCCCTCTCCTCTTTTTGGTCCATCTTTTTTTCATACACGTTCTGACAGAACAGTTTTCAGCTGTGATCTTGGGACTGAGCATAGTCACACTTCTGTGCTTGGAAGATAATTAAAGACGTGCCTTTGCCTTTCCAATTTCATTCCTATTGTTGCTGAAACAAAAAATGTAAAATCATCAGTAACACTTGGCTCAAACCAGAATTAATGTATTTTTATCCTTTCAAAAATTTTTTTCTTCTTCTCTAGTCTGCCTTTTTATCACCAAAGTTACCCCAAAAGTTCCAAGACTAGATTGGATGGAGCTTGGATTAACTCAGTCCAGTGGAAGTGTCCCTGTGGCAGGGGTTGCAATTAGATATTCTTTAAAGTCCCTTCCAACCCAAACTACTCTGTACCTGCATAATTTAGGAAAATCAAATCCTTTCATCTGGTCTGAAAATTTGATAGAAATTTGAGGCTTTCATTTATCAATCACTCACAATTTTTTCTGGTTTACAGTCTTTGTGGAGTAGGATTTGTGTGGAGTATACAAAAACATCCATAACTGCATAGGTTTGACCTCTGACTAGAATTGTCATCCATCAAAAGTTGAAGGTTGGATGATTATTATATTCTTTAGCATTTCTTTTTTACATTCTGAGACTATCCATTTTGAATTTCTTGTTGCAATGTATTTTCTGTGCAGAAGAAAAGAGTACCAGAGCAAGGCAGCTGACAGAGGGTATGAAGGTACCTGGAAAAGTAAAAGAATGAATAATATAAAAATATAGATTGGAATGAAAAATGAACATTTAAAAAAGGTCCTTATTTATTGATGTATCTATAGAGCAGTCTATTATTATTATTATTATTACAATTTTTAATTACTTCACTGCAATGATTGTCTGTGATTCATATCAAAACTGCTCTATATAATTTTCTTCTAAATAAATGTATTTATAAATGTTATCACTCAAAACAGTGGCAGTCTCTACCCATGTCTGGCATAATTCAGATAAGAGTGAAGAAATATGAACAAAAAGGGGCACAATAACTACAAAGCTACTTACCACCCTTCCTTATTTTGTGATTTCAGGGGGCATAAAAGAGTGATAGGAATGGATAGGAATGGTAATATTTGCTTTATAGTTTATACATTCCATATAATTTTATGAAGCTGCATTGCCTTATAGAGAAATGCTTGAAAATCATAGTAATGATGTGCAAGCCAAAACAACAATAAAATAAATGGGTCTTTAAATAAAGAATTGCATAGGTGAATGATGAGCATAATATGTCAAAGTAAGGATAAAATTCATTGCAACATTTACCTGTTTTTTTTTTTTTTTCTCTGGCTATTTCTCTTATTTAATCTAAGTAACAATATTTTTTATTGTATAAAGAGATTAGGATTCTATTTATGGACTGGGGGTACTTCCAAAAAAATCACATTTTAGAATGGAATTTTAGACTACCTGTTGGCAGAGGACTGAAGGATCAATTCCCAAATTTCATTCCAGCCCTGTCCAATCCAAACCTTGTCCCACTGCAAGAATCCTTGTGCTGATTCAGGATGATTAAGCAAAATCCATGGAAAATCTGCTGCTGTCATAAATATTAAAGATTGGCAAATATGTGTAGAGAGGACACAACCTGGCTTGGTCCCTTTTCCTCATGCAACTCCAGCTCTGCTCACAGGTTTGGTGTGGGCCAGTTCTGTCCTCTCCATGGGCTGTCCACCCTCAAAGTGATAGAAAAGTGCCAGGAGCTTGGAACAACAGGAAATCTCATCTATTCTTTGCAAAGGGGCAAGAAGAATGTGAAATCTCAGAAGAACACCAACTCAGAAGGTTTCAAGAACATCACAGCCCAGCTGCAGCCATCCACAGGCTGTGGGTGAGCCAGGGAGGCCTCAGCAAAATGAAAAATCAGGGTTTATGTCAGCAAACCTTCATATTCCCATCAAATCAGGCTGTTCAGAATTCCACCTCCCTTCTGTTCTGTACAATTCACCTTGGTGCTCTGGTTGCGTGGCTGGCACTTGCTCAGTGCACGTTCTGCATTTTGGAAACCTGCTCCCTCACCCTGTAATTTAGGCTGATTCTCCAGGAGCTCCAGAGCTGGTTATGATACCTGAAGTTACAGAAAATAGAAGTGGCTGTATTCAAAACTGGGGCAGGTACAAAATAAGGGTAAATCTGGGCACAGTTTCTGAAACAGTCAAAGGAAGAGAAGTAGGAAATTCCAGGAGAGTGGCTGAGAACAGTTTGGGAGCTGCATGACAGAAGGATTGGTTGTACTTCTGACTTTAGAAAGAAATTTTTAACACTTAAGGATTATATATAATATTCCAGGAAGCATATAAATTACTAACTTTTTTTTTTTTCTATTTATTTAAATGTGTTTATTCACCAAGTTGCACCAGGGACAGACATTTGGATTGGATATTAGGAAAAATGTATTCACTGAAAGGATGGCCAGTCACTGGTACAGGTTGCCCCCAGGAGAGTGGTGAAATGGTGCTTCCATTCCTGGAAGTGTTCAAAAACCATGATGTGTTGCTTAGGACATGGGTTGATGGTTGGACTTGAAGGTCTGAAAGGGCTTTTCCAACCCTAATGATTCTATGATGTGAATAACTGCTCTCTCCCAAATTCAAACCTTCACTGTTAAGTCAGAGCTCTGCTTGTGGAGGTCCTGTTTTGATAAATTAGCTGTATTTTGGTTCTGTGGCCATGGATTTGGTGATCACCACAGACAGAATATCCAGAATTTTGTGCCTAAACTTATCTTACCCCCTTACCATATGAAAAAAAAATCCCTCTATAAAAGCTATCATCATTATAAATACAGCTCCTGAAGGGTTTTTAATTCCAAATCCTGATCTTCTTCACTGGAAAAGTCAGAGCTTTTTCCGTCACTTCAAGCAGGACTTGTCACGTGCACAGCTTTCAAGAGGGGGAAAATCACAGTCCTCATTTTTAGAAACTTAGTATTAATATTTTATTTAATTATTATTTTATTGTTATTATTTATATATTTATTATATTTATCATAGTAAATATAATATAATATAATATAATGTAATGTAATGTAACATAACATAACATTACATAACATAACATAACATAACATAACATAACATAATATATAAATATATTTATTATATTGTATATGTATATATAATAGAATATATTATATATATCTTATATTTATAAAATATATTTTTACATTTATATATTTTATGTTTATTATTATTTTATTTTATAAACTGAGTATTTAGCAAACTCATTGTAATTCCCACAGGCAAGGAAAATAAATTGTCTTTAGACTGTTGGTGTGGCATTACACCACTCTAGCATTATGCTACTGTAGTATTTGTGTAGTATTGCAGTGGTGAGGTGTTTGTAAGGATTTTCTGTGGTACAAACAGCACTCCCTGCTGCTAAAGCATTTGCACTCACCCTTTTGGCGATTAAATTGTTATTCATTAAATAGGTATATTCACATATTTTTAATTATGTCACATATTTTTAATTAAGTCTGACATGTATTTCTGGCTGAAATGGGGGGAAACTTTATGAAACAATGCTCTGAACTCCTCAGTCTGCTTTGGATATTTCAGCCAGTGCTTCTCCCTTCCCACCAGGTGACAGAGACACGGACGGGTCCCCTCGGCTGCAGTAACTATGACAACCTAGATTCTGTCAGCTCTGTTCTGGTTCAGAGTCCTGAAAATAAGATTCAGTTGCAAGGTATGTAGGTGCGATTTCATTAATTTGTTTTTGGAGCGGGGTGACATTTATCACGCTATTTGTATTTTTTTTTCTTTCTTCCACCTCATAAAAGGTCATTTTCCTAATTTCTCTGTGTGTGTGTGTGCACTACAGCCAAAGTGAAGGAAATGTCACTACCTCGTGGTGCCTTTCAAATGGAAACAATTTCTGCACCCATCAGAAAATAATTTGAATAGTCCTGTTAACATTTTGCATCCCTGTTTAGCACAGCTCTCAAACTGCCTGAATTCCCAGAGATCCCACCAAGCTGGGGGAGACACTTGGGGTGCTCAGCCTTCTTTGCACCTGCTGAGCAGCAGCTGGCACCCCCTGCACTTGTTGCACCAAAATTGATGGAGTCACCAGAAAAACAGGATGTACATTTTGAAATACTCTGAATCAGGAGGAGTTAAAGGGCTTCTCCTCTTGGGAATTAAAAAAAAAAAAAAAAAAAAACAAACTTGGAAGGTTAAAATTTCACTTGTTAGGAAAAGAGTAGCAAGTGTAAATTGTAGTATTTGTGTATAAATAGCAAATAGTAGTATTTTTGTATAAATAAAAATGAAAAATAGAAAAAAGCAGAAAGAGGAAGCAAGAGAGTAATCATTTCTAAATAATTTTTTTCTTTCAAAATTCCAGCAGAAGCATTTCCTGACCTGCATATTTGGGCATAAAATTTTCTGAAAAGTCAGACTTTATGGTATTAGGCCATTAATAATTTTTATTTTCAGTTACAAAAGTAAAGCATGAGCAAATTATGACTAGGAAAACACCCACTAAATTCTCTTTAATGTGTGTGTTTGTGCACACCTCTGACTCTGTGCCATGAGAGCCATACAATTCTTAATTTGCAGTTGAAGGTAGATACGCAATTATTTCCAAGATTTAAGGTTTTCTACATGAGTGTGTAAATCACTTGGACAAAGAGTGTGAGGTGGTTGGTGATATTAAGAACAGCTCTCAGGGGTGATGATCCCTGTGGTATGTGTTTGCTCCTTTCCCTTTCTCCCCAGAATCAATTAAATCCGTAAAAACATAAAATTATTTCCCAGAGATGTATATTTTTTTTAACAAAAAACTTGTCATCTCCACTGGGATTCCATGAATATTTCCAGAAAATATAATTTTTGGATGGTTTCCAGCATATTCATGATGCTTGTCTGTTAAAATCTGGAAAATAATCTTAGCATCTCTCAGGCTGTGGAGAAATGTATTATCAGAACTGTGTAAACTCTTTAATGGAAGAATTGAACTGGGGTTTTTTTTTCCTTGCACAGCCTCTCTGGTTGGAAAAATAATTGTTTTTCACAAGAGAGTAGCAGAGTTTTCCAAATGTTGACATGAGTCAGAAGGAAGCACAATCAGAGCAGGTTTCAGCAGTTGGAAGGGTTCTGAAATTCCTGTAACAGCTATAGTTTTGCATATACCTAAAAATAAGGAATAAATCTCTGTGAAATCATCCAAGTGCCTACGGAGAAGAAAATGATATCACCAAATACCCAATCCATACGATGAGAAATTACTTGGAACACGTGTAGGAGGAGTTTTTTGAAGAACCACAGGAGCTGGACTTTGCACCCTTTCCATGCTAAAACTTCAGTAGATTTAAGAATGAATTTTCTTACTCAAGGTTTGGTAGCCCTACCCTTCACATCCAATTGACTGTCCCACAGCAATTTGCTACCAATGCTAGAAAAATAATCAGCCAAATTTGATTTTTCAAAGATTTCTTCCAACCCAATTTCGCCCTTCCTTCTTAGTTTGCCCCACAGAATCACAGGAGATAATGAGTTGTTTAGACAAGCTGCATCTTGTTGTGCCAAAGGAAACATGGAAAACAAGCCCAATTTTGGATGGAAATGTTTACACCTCTTTCCCTGATTATGCTGTCTCTTCACTCTGTCTCTCAGGGCTGCTTTCCCTTCATCAGCATTTTCAGAATCTGCATTATTGCTGGCACCAGGATTATCATTCAACTGTGTGATTTCCTGCTGCAAGGCTCTGGCTGCTGTTCACTCAGCAAGGAGAAGTTGATGTTACCCAATCCCCCTGGAAATATTAAAACAATAAACTCTCTGTCTGAGGAGCACAGGTTACTCATTAGTGGATGGATGTTCCATGCTGAGAGGGAAATGTGAGGAATATGTCTGAAAATAATTATTAAGAAAGGAAATACACGACATAGTAGAAATGCTGGACAGATGTGCAAATTATCCTAAAAACTCCATATATTTTTGTTTTTCATAAATGTTTGTTTGTTTGCTGTGTGAGCTGGTGAAGCTGCTCAGCTCCAGAACTTCCTTTGCGTTTAACGCCAAAATATTTCCCCCATTTCCTACAGGTCTTCAGGTCATCCTCCCTGAGTACCTGCAAGAGCACTTTGTGCAGGCGGCTCTGAGCTACATTGCCTGCAATTCCGAGGGGGAGTTCATCTGCAAGGACAATGACTGCTGGTGCCAGTGTGGCCCCAAATTCCCCGAGTGTAACTGCCCCTACATGGACATTCAAGCCATGGAAGAGAACCTGCTCCGCATAAGCGAGACCTGGAATGCATACAACAGTGAATTTGAAGAATCTGGTGAGGGTTTTTTTTTCTTTAAAGTTTATTTTTTTCCCCCTTTCTTTGGCTGTATCTCATAGAATGGTTTGGGTTCCAGCTGGTCCCATCCATGTTTTTACAACTCGCTCGTGACACATCGTCACTGCCATGTTTTCTGACAAATCCTCTTTGCCCAGGGTTCTTCTCCTGGGAAGCTGAGAAGCCTCAGAGGAAAAATGAAAACAATTCTTACCTCATTTGCTTCTCCTGTGTTTTGCTGCTTTGGAATGTGGTTTGGAGATGGTTTATCCAACAACTGGTTGTTTAATTGATCATTAAGTAAAAACAATTCATATTTTGGATAAACCATCTCCAAACCACATTCCAAAGCAGCAAAACAGGGAGAAAGAAATGAGATAATATTTTCCTTTTTCTCTGAGGCTTCTCAGCTTCCCAGGAGAAGAATCCTGGGGAAAGAGGATTTTTCAGAAAATATGATGGGGTGACACCACATTAGTTTTTCGTTAATGCATCAAGGTTTGTTTCTGCTAGAACCCCAATTACTAAGAATTTTAGACTTTCTATACTGACAAAAAATAACTCCCAAGAAAATACTACGCTTAACCTGAGACCGCAAAGAAAACATCCAAAATTAAATAACAGAACTAAAATTTTAAGTGTATAGTTTAAATAGAAGTATATAATGTCACACAGTAAAAAACCTTAGAGTTTAAAGTTTTAGAATATACTAATACAGATAACAAGATAGACGTTTTAAAACACTAGCTAGTTCTTCTTCTTCACCTTCTTCTTCATGAATTTAGGTAGCATTGTATAATTAAATAAAAAAATCCACATTACAAACCATGAGTAATTAGTTACTGAGTTAAAAGTAAAAATAATTTAAGTATAATTCCTTAAAAATGGTTTATCCTTAAAAAAATTTCTCCATTTATAAAAACAAAAATACAACTCCATTTTTAGTTTATTAAAATAAAATACTATAGAACTCACAGCTTGTGAGTTCTATATAAAGAACTATAATATATATAATATAATAATAACTATAACTATAATATAAATAAAAACAAATAAGCATCTAAATCCAAACAAAAAATACCATCTCATTAATTTAATCCCAACCTTGACAAAAAAAAAAAAAAAAAAAAACTAAAAAAATCCAGTTTCATACATCATTTCACCTGTTCTGATCATCAGAACTTCCTGTCCCACAGAGAATGGGAGCTACAGGTAAAATCAGCTTCTGAACAAGTGTTTTCACAACTCTCTTGTTCAGTGATATCAGAAACAGCTGTCTGGCCAGATGGTGGGAAAAATAAGGAGAGCTCAGCAGACCTGGGAAAAATTGTTGAGGAATAAAGAAGAATTGAGGGAGGTAAGGAAAAGTCAGAAAAAAATACAAATATCACAGGTTCTAATGAGTTCTGTTGGAGAAAGAGAACAAATCAGTAGAAGAGAAAAGGAGGAAGACCATACAGTGGTCAAGGGAAGGGTAGAATAAATATCAGTAAAAGAGTGTGAATGCACAGTGCTTCAGATACATCCATTTTTGTATTTCTTGTTTTATTGTTAAAGACTGATTCCTCAGCTCAAGAGAACTGGTCATTTCAAGAGACCCTGTATCAGCTAAAATGTCATTTGTTGCAATTTCCAACCTGGTGCTGTTTTTTATCTGAGTCTCTTTAGAAGATCTGAGGCCCTTTTCCTATCCCCATTCTCACATTTAGCAGGAGCACATCAGAATTTACAATATTTCTCCTTGGAGGACCACAGACATCACTGACTGTAGAAGCAGGAATTGATGTGTTGGTTTTGTGTACATTTGGGTGCATTTTTCCAATGACTATTTGGACAATTTTAATTATTTCTGGAGCCATGCTATCATCTGCTACTTTTCAAACTAGGGCAAATATATTGACTCTTCAGAGAGGCACACATTTTGCCATATTTTGTCTTATCTGAATGGGCTGTGACACTGTTCAGTGCCTGAAAAATGTCCTTTGCAGGCACCTACTTAACAGCAATTTTAGTCAAGCTGGAAGAACACACACATCTGGGTCTGTGGAGGGTTCTTACAGCAAGCTGTATAATGGACATCAAGTTAATTATGAGTTTGAATCATTGTCAGCTACACTTCTAGTCCTGTGCTCAGGTCTGTGACACGAATGTCGGGAAAATTGGTAAGAGTTAAATTCTGGGCTTTTAAAAGACTCTTTAGCTCTGCTGGGTGAATCACTAAAATGCCGACTTCACATATATCTGTCAATTTGGTAATTGCTAGTAGGTGTGGTTACTAAGAAGTGTGAAATTTAGGTTATTAACATCATTAAGACATATGCCATGCTCCCCTCTTTAGCCCTTGAAATATTTAAATCATTTTTAATCTAATAAATACACCAAGCATGACTTCCACAACTCAGAGGTAGCTTCTAATATTTCTGCTTTTATCTCACAAAGTGTTTTGCCTAAAGATGGTCGTGGGAAGATGAGATAGGTAACCTTGTATGGGTCTGCTCTTGGAAAAAAGTTGGCATGGGAATTTTTCATTGATAACTTAGTCCTTGAGCAGCCAACCTCATATAAATCATATATTTCCACTGAGCAGCTCTTCCAGGGCTGTCACACGTGTTCTGTAAGCATTTCCAGCCACACTGATCTATGCATATTTTTTTTATAAGCATTGAGACATATTCTGAAACATTTGGAGCTTGAGCAATATTTCCATAATGAAAAATTATTAACAAATAGCAGTGTGATCTGATCCATGTTAGCAGCACATGCTGGGAACAAAAGTGACCTTTATTAAGGAAAATTAGGAAACTGCTAAGTCTTTGTCTAAATCAGTGGAAGTCAGCTTCTGAGATAACAGTATGTTGCTTTATTCTAATCTATTTATAATAAAAAATAAATTCACTAGAAAGGAGGCCAGATTATGTAGTAATTTTAGTCTGAGCATCAAGGGGCAAAATAATCCAGAGCAGTCAGTGCTGGCCCAAATAGCTCCTATTAATGGCAGAGGAGTTAATGAACTCATAAATTTCCTTCTATGACACGGTGAACTCCAGAGTCAACTAAAGGGAAACACAAGAGAATAAAATTTTTTCCTTTTCTGCTTCCAAACCCTTTCTTAGCCTAGATGTTACAAAATAGTCTTCTGACTCCAGAAAAAAATCTTGTCCCCTAATACAGACCTGTAAGACTTTCTGGGTTCACTTGAGGCCATTCCCTGTGGGCAGGATTTAGTTTAAAGAGGAAGAAGTAAATATTCCATTTAAGATGATGTGTTTATTCTCTGTGTTATCTCTCCTCCTGTCTGTTCAAGATAAAACAACTGAGGATTAGGTTTTTTTTTTTTTTTTTTTTTTTTTTTTTTTTTTTTTTTTTTTTTTAAGAAAGGATGAGAGGGCTGCAGTTGTTCAGCCTGGAGAGGAGAAGGCTCAGAGACAACATATAAATATGTGAAGGGAGGGTGCCAAGAGGACAGAGCAAAGCTCTTTTCAGTGGTGCCCAGCGACAGGAGAAGGGGAAATGGGCAGAAACTGGAAGACAGGAGGTTCCCTGTGATCACCAGGAAGGAGTTTTTCTCTGAGCTGACCTAGTGCTGGCACAGCGAGGTTGTGGAGCCTCCTTTCTTGGAGTTCTAAGGTTGACTGGCCATGTCCTGGGCAGCTGGGTCTGGGTGGCCTTGCCTCAGCAGGGGTTTGGACCAGGGGTTCTTCCCCATCTCAGCCAATCTTTGATCAAAGAATTGTCCTGATTTCCACACTGGAAGACTCTGGTCTGCAATCTGGGCCTGCTGGTAGTGACAATTCTCTTTGAGCCCCTCTGGCTATTGCAGGTTACATGACCAAAAACATCTTTATGTGCAGACTGCATTTCACTCAGGCTCCTCTGGCACTTTTTAACTACTCAAATCCCCTTTTGGAGGATGTGCAGCAGTATGTTATTTATCTCTCAGTAAATTTGGCTGCCTTTTTCATTTCTCTAGCTGCCCTCCAGCAATAAATATTTGATCACTATTAGCTCAATGAGCTTTGTATAACCTCTTAGTGTCAGGTTATGTACCAAGATCTTAAAAAATTACAAGAGCTTCCCTCAAGTTGTTTACCCTGAACCATCTGCTTATCCTTTATCAGATCTAGTGGCCTCCAGACTCTACGACTACCCAAGAAAATGAGCATCTGTTTCCTTATCAAAAATCCATAGGAAAGCTGCTCAACCTTTATTAACAAATTTCATTAACTTCTTGAGGAGTTTGGCTGAATTATTGTGTAAGCAAAGTGCTCCCTGAGATCATCACTCCAAGAAGCTGTGGTCTTACTAATATCACTAAAAATATCTAATGGAATCAAGCAGGGCTCCATTTACTTTTCCTGATGTGCATGGAAGTAGCCCTTGCAGCCTGAAAGGACAGCTAGAAACAACAAACACAGGGGTGATGCAGTTTGACCTGCTGCTTTCACAGGTCACTCAGTTTCCCTGAGATTCCAGGCTGTGGAGTTAATCTAACCCATGTTAGATTAAAGCTGTGCAATCTTCTCGAGTGTCCCTGCAGCCCTCCTCACGTTGTCAGTGTTCAATTGTTTAATATTGCCAATTTTCTTGTTCCCCTTCTGCCCCAATACAGGAGCACCTTCTTGTCCAGGTGTTTCTCCTACCTCACCTCAGTGAACTCCACCTTTCTATTTCAGGAAAAAGGTTTGACCTAAGCACTTGGATGTCATTTGTTTCCCTCAATAAAGTATGTCAAATATTCCTTGAAAATTTTCACACATTTTGGAAGTAGGTGGAGCTTCCACAGCTTATGGTTGGAGCAGTGTTGAAGATGATGCAGATAAAAAAATTGCTGTTACACATTTGGGAAGATTTTGAGACTTTTAAAGAGTTAATATACAAAGAAACTAATTCTGACCTACAACACTGAATGGCAATTTAGCATGTTCGAGAGATCGTGATCTGCTCTAAAACACAGGAAAGTCACAAAGACCCCCAAAACCATCCACAGGCTCTGGGTTCTGACAACAAGGATAAGAACATGATCACACATTGCCATAATCTTGGTGTGGTTGGCTGCTGAGCATCTTTGGAAATCTGAACACTCCATTCAAACAATTTAAATGACTGCAATTTCCTTCTAAGGTGATCTGGTTGTTGACATTGAAAAAAAAATAAATTGTAGCAGTCCCTGTAGTGTAATTTCATCTTTCAGAATGAAAAAGGCTATCAAAATAAATAAGGACAATACTGTTGCTCAAAAAATAGAAAATGGCAAAATTCTGTTTTCATAATTTCTTTTTTTATCACTAGCATTTATGAGACCTCCTGAAAATATGAAAGTAAAATCTTTCATCAAGCATTTCTTTTCACGTATCTGACATGCAATGGCAGCTTGTTGCCTTCTCTCTGCATATTTCACAATATGCTGAGCAGTGGATTTTTTTCCCTCCTTGAAGGCAACAAAATCCCTTTTGGAATATATCCTTGGAAAGCATGGAATCAGGAGATGTACAATAAATATTATGATAGATAATTTCAAAGTAGCTTTGAAACAACAAACTCATTCTGTTAAACACTTAATTTAAATACCAGCTAAGATGGAAGGAAAGATCACAGCCACCACAAACTGGACAGCTGGGCTCAAAGGTGATTCAGTGAAGCTCTGAAATATGTGCCTGTGTGAATCATTGGAAGTGTTTGAGGAAGTGAAGATAACATTTTTAAAACAATCTGTAGTCCATTAACTTCAGGGATTTGACTTGAATGTCCAGCAGAAGCTTTGGAGGAGCAGAGCCAGAGCCATGGAGGCCCCTGAATGGTTTGACCAGAGAACACAAACACTGCTCACTCCAACAGACACGTTGGACACAGACAGAAATAACCAAAAGTCACCTTGCAAATATTTTGAAGTGCATCCATCCACAGCTTTAAATGACAAACAACTTCTCAAAATGTCGAGTTTGATTTTTTTCAGTCACTTCTGTATCTGCTTTACAGAGATAATTCAAAAGGTAAATTTCAGTATCACAGAAAGTGCAAGTGATGAAAGTGCAGCCAAAGTAAATTGATATTAACTTTCACATGAATATTTGCTGAAACTATTTTTCATTGTCCATCCGTCCACCATCACTGCTTTGATTGCAAATACTAACAGAAATGAATTGCTGGTGCAAGCTATTCTTAAATCCCTGGTTTCATTGGATTTGGATTTCATGTCTAATGCATTCCATAATTCCCTAATAACTCTGGGATGTCTTGCTATTGAGCATTGGTTACCCTTTACATGTACAGACTTAAATCATCTGAAAAAATGCACAGTTTGGAAAGGTTCACCTGAAAATGAGGTCTGAACTCAGTTAATACATAGCACTGCATAGATGTTAACAATGTTTTCTTGTTTGCTCAGCAGAGATTGCTTTGGAGACTTTGGAGTCCTGTTCCTCACTTCAATTATATTTTTCCCTTTCTTTACAGTGATTGAATTAATGGATGTTCCCAAAATCCCTTGTATAAAAGAATTGGATTTAAAGGGTTGGAGAAAGTGGATTCTAATAGAGGAGATGATAAGCTTATTACTGAATTAAAATTCAGTAATACTGAAGATGAGGAAGTCCAACCATTTCATTATTTTTGGGGGGGCAGCATTTGCATCCTACATAATTACTTTTATGCAAAACCTATAGAAAGTAATTGGAAAGATCATCCCCAGCACTCCATAATCTGCAGTGAGATTTAGAGAATTATCCATTCAATAGTACCATGTATTTATATCTCCATTTTCAAAACTGCAAAATGTGGAAAATCACCTTATTTTGCTGATGCACTTTCCAAACTCTCACTTCTCCTTCAGCTGATATTTTCACAAATGAAGTAAGCCCATGCTGTAAAATACCAGCTTGGGAACAAGAAAGGCTCTTTCCACTCCTTCCATCAAATCTGTGGAACTGGTTTAGGAAAGCCAAGCACAACAGAAGACTGACCAACCCTTTGTGGTCACACTCTGCATAAAACAAGACCCTGCCTCACTCCTTCCAAACTGTTCCGCTGTTTCTTGAGGACTATTCTGATCCCTGTTTTCACACTGAAAGTTGTTTTCAACAGCCAGGCTGCAAACTGTTGTAAAATACAGCAAAATCAAAGCTGGAAATGAACATTGCAGGTGCTCAGGGGTGTTACTGCTGTATTTTCTGAAAAATCCTTTTGCTAGGATTTTTTCTTTTGGGAAGCTGAGAAGCCTCAGAGAATCATCTGATTGCTTCTGTTGTGTTTTGCTGCTTTGGAATGTGGTTGGAGATTGCTTCTTCAACAAGTAGTTGCTTAATTAGTTTCACGTGAACTGTTTTTATTTCATAACCAATTGCTGTGTAGCTGTGTCAAGGCTCTGGCAGCAGTCATGAGTTTTTAGAGAGTGTCTTGTTAAACCTTTTGTAAGCATCTTTTCTCTATTCTTTAGTATAGTTTTAGTATAGCATAATAATATAATATAATATAATATAATATAATATAATATAATATAATATAATAATAATAAATCAGCCTTCTGAGAACATGGAGTCAGATTCTCAATTCCTCCTTTGTCCTGAGGACCCTGAAAATGCCACGCAGGGGAGAATCCCTAACACTCCCTGCCAGCCTCATGTGTTTGTTACAGATGGACAGCACTGCCTTTGTGATTGTTAAGGCTGTAAAGGAGCTGCAAAATAGGAATCCAGAGATTATCCCAACATCAGAGACAGTCCAACAGTCAATCAATACACCCAGCCATAGCAAGTGGTCATATCTGATCTCAAAATCTACACAAATCTCTTAGCACTTCTTAGAAAAGAGAATTATAGCCATAATTCTTGCATGTAGATGCTCCTAGATGCTGAGCACATACCAATAAAGAGTGATACATCTGTTGAGTTACTTTTTCATCCATTTTTTTGTAGCAATAAGAAAACAACAGCTACAGCTGGACTTACTCAATTTGCTAAAAATATATTGATGCTTTGAGAAAGCAGGTGCAAAGCCAGGCAGTTAAACAAAATATAAAGCTATATCTTTAACTTAGATTTGAATAGACTAAATTTCAAGCTAGAAAAAAAGTGATGTAAATAAATTTGAATAGATTGTCCAGTGCTGAAGACAGAAACCTTCTGTGATGCATAGAATACATTATGAGTAGAGCCAAGGACAAATTCAAATCTGCAAGATTTGAATTTGTGGATCACGACATAAAGACACAGGGGGCAAGAAGTCTGCACCATCAAATAAGTACTAGCTTTTCGACAATTTCATACACCATTGTTCTGGAATAATCTTAATTATGGATTATATTATAATTTCCTGGCATTGCATTAAGGAATGCAACCTGTGGAAGAGTCTTCCTCCTCCTCTCCATCAGACAAGCATTTTAAACTTTGCTGTCATGTTCTTCCATCAGGAAGAACAACTCCAGAAAAGCTGCAGCAAATCTGCATTCATCCTGTGAAATTTAATCTTTAAAATCCCCCTATCTAGTCAGAAAAATCAAGTGTAATTTTGTTTGCCACCTCAATAAGGCTCAGATTTTTACTATTCCTGTGGCACAAATCCTTTCTTAAAACTGCTTTAGCAGAAGAGGACACTGTGGGATTCCTTTTTATTGTCTCTCTCTGCATCCAAATCAAAGTCACCTGGCTGACAGGTAAAAAAGGTAATTCTTCCCAGCAGCCAAGCTTGTGGATTGACACCATGGAGACACTGACCTGGCTCCCAGCCTTCTTCCTTCTTACCAGCAGTGATAATGACAACCCTAAGTGCTAAAAAACGCCCTCAATGACTCTTGTGTAAAATACAGTGATATTGTCTTAAAAAGTTTCAGGCTGTCATTTAATCTCTAGCTAAAAATTAGCTTGGCATTTATGGTGTTTGCTATGGTTCTTCTGCTACAGGAGGAGAGAAAACAACCACACCCTGCCCCCTAAAAAAAGCCCAAAAAAGGTCCCCCCCCAAAAATGCCAACAAAACTCCCTCAAAGAGAAACTACATTCTGAGACAGACATTTTAAAACATGTACCAAATGTCTCTTTTATACCTATTTCAAATTACTAAAAGGAAGTAAAAGGGCAGAAGGTAACTGCAGGCATAATTTGGAAATGTCAGTTTAAACAGAGATGTTGTGTTGTACACTCTGATCGGAAGAAACTTATTGCATTTATAACAAAAAAAAAAGATGCCCAGACTGATTTTCAGACTCAGTGTTGAGATTTCAAATCCTAAATAACATCACAAGATGACAAGGTCTCTCCTGGCATCACAGACAGACTATAAATTCACAGGCCCACTCCATCACTGGCAGTGAAGGCAGTTTGCACTGGAAGTCCTCTCTTAGTCCAGTGACATATTCCTGCTTTTCCAGCTGCAGTGATTCAATTAAAATGCATGCAAATGAGACTGAAAATGAAATCTGGAATTCAAACAGAATGCTGGAGGATTTCTTCAGTTTATGGACACCACAAATCCAACCTTGCTGTCTGAAGAGCTTTGTTTTGGTGGGTTTGGGGCAAAGGTCCTTGCACAGAGCCCATCCCAGATGTGCCTGGGTCACTGTGCACAGCCTGTCTCTCTCTGCTGACCAGGACAGACCCATTGCCATGCAAAGTGAGTCCCATTTGAAATCCTAATTGAAAGACTCCTTGTGAACAGTCTGAAGTGACTCACTGGCAGCTGAAGGTGCTTTTTAATCATTGAGAATAAAGACTTCAATCAATATGGTTCAAACTATTTGCCCCTGAGCAGTGGAGCCGGTGGTTTTCTTTCAAGCACTGCTTACAGCCTCAGGCTCAGGGCCAGGAAAACTTAGCCCCCTGAGTTCCTAATACAATTATTGTTTTCTCTATTATCTTGCAGGGGTGTTAATTTGCCTCCCAATAATTAACTTCCCTCTGTGGTTGTCAGGAAGTTTAATCAATAACATGAGCAGATACACCAAGCTGCCGTTCCTCCTGTGACCAACGCTCCCCTCCCAGCTCCTCCACCCCCGTGGAGGTGTCACTGTTTGAATCAAATGAACAGGTGGGATGTGCATAATGTCTTTGGAGGGTCAGGGTCTAAGTTGTTCCTGTCCTACCTCAGAAATGATGGTGCAGCTGATATAATCGCCCCTGCCCCAAAGCTAAAAGCATTATGCAGCTCCTGCTGCACCTGGCAAATCAGCTTATTAAACTTTCACGTGGCACTGCACTCTGAGGTGCTTCAAACACTGTGATGACATTGTAATAAGAGGAGGAGCAGAAGGCTTGATCTAATATAATTCTACTTATGTCCACCATGTACAGGACATAATGTAATTCCCTTCAAAGCTAGTGACAAAATCCCCTCGTTCTTGGTGGAATTCCAATGTGCCTTGGCAGCTTTGGGCTTGCTTTATTAAGAGTGATGTCACTCTGTGGCCTCTCTTTTCTTCTAAGGCAGTGTTGTCTGTTCTGATTCATAGCTTCTTAAATCTTCTCCTGGAACAGCTTAACACTGCTTATTTATTTCAATGTGTTTTCCAAGAACATTTTTCAGTTTCACTCATTCTTTTCCCTCCTTTATCCTCCTGTGAATCATTACATGTTTATTTACCCTACCCAGTTTTCAAACTCTAGGAGTTGCCAGCACTTTCAACTGAGGTAAATTTTGGACTGGCAGAGGTTATATCTATATCTGCCCATAAGGAATATGTCTTATGCATTAAGTGAATTCATAGGTCTGTAGAAAGGTAATAAAGGACTTTGGGACATCCATGTTTCAGAACTACTTCTAAACCACACTGAAGTCATAAAAATATTTACAAAAAAAAATCCAAAATAACCTGTAGATAAATTTTTGAGACATTTTTCTTGAAAGCTTACTACTGTGACTTCCAAGAGCATCCCTTTGAAGGGCAGGGATAGAAACATTTTAAGGAGCAATGAGCCAAAATCAAACCTGACAGGATGAAGGGAATGCCCTTCAAACACTGGGACTTTCAGAGATAGCTGTGGAGTCTGGCTTTTGGGTTTCTGAAAGGGCAACTTGCTGTCAAGGTCATGCTTAGATTGCAATAAGAAACGTTGCTTGATTGTAGGAAATGTGAATTAATCCACAATTTATAGCATGATATTCTGGTTCCACTACCGATTTGGACTGAAATTGTTTCACCTTTATGTGGCACCAGGAGACTTTCAGGGCTTGTGAGAAGGGGATTTTTGGGTTTGTGTTTTTGTGACAGGCTGACATTACTATCATTAACTCCATAACATACATAAATGTTGTATGTTATGTGATTCTGATGTGTTCTGTGATTCTATGGTAGATGTTAGATATGTCTATAAATATACAAACACACATGTATATGCATATAGATTATCTATCACAGAACCATAGAATCATTAAGGTTGGAAAAGACCTTTAATATGATCAAGCCCAATCCTCAACCACCACCCTGTTGTCCAAACATTTTTAAAACACTTCCAGGACTGGTGAGTCCACCACTGCCCTGGGCAGCCTATTCCATACTTGACCACCCTTTCCATGAAGAAATTTTTCTTAATATCCGGTCTAAAGCTTTCCTGGTGCAGCCCGAGGCCATTTCCTCTCATCACTTTTAACATTTACATGAGGTTTTAAAGAATTATGGATATAAAGGACTGCCCAGAGGATCTCTGTTCCCCACCAATTCCACCTCCACACTGACACTTATCCCTGTTTTTTCCTTCTTGCAAAGCTCACGGGTGTGAGGAGCTGTCCTTGCAGCATTCCTCACTTCAAAAAGAAATCAACCAAACCACTCCCCCCACCCCTCCAAATCTACCCCACTGCCAGAATCACCCAAATTTGCTTTCCTGAGGTTTCTGTAGCAGCTGGATTGTTCCACTTCAAATAGTCTGTCCAAAGGGAAGTGTGGACCTCCTTTTCTCCTTGAAAAACAGAGACCATGTCTTGCAGAAAATACTAATTTCCTGACTTCCCTTTGTCTTTCAGAAAGTTTAAAGGAGAAATCCTTTGCTATGGAGAAGGAAATATTTTAATTATTTGAGAGATGGCTGATCTAGCCTAAATTGGAGGGAGAAGGGGAAGGAAAATTCAGATTTACTGTCTCTCCTCTGAAGAAATAAGGTTGTTTCCAGCTGCAGTCTTCTGCTTCTTTGAATTGGATTATTTTCAAACATATATTTCTTGGAACACAGCTGCTACTTCTTTGACAAATTGAGTAATGCATCACGAAGAACTAAAATTCATGGCAGCATAAAAACAAATATATGTTCATTTTTAGCACTTTGTTTTCTCCAGGCTTCTGCATCATGGTGGGATATTTTAAAAAACATCTATCTTTTATAAATCTCTTTAATAACATCTACACAATATTGAGGCAGCACTTTAATGAACAGCAATCACATCCAACCATTTGAAATGTGGGTCCCATGGTTTATATCCTCTCAGACTTCCAGCTTTGTACTTTCAGGTCTTGATTTACAGCTGACAATGGTATTTGACTCACCATCATATTTATTGCCCTGATTAAAAGTTAAAAAAATATTGTTATGGGATAGGATTGATAACGTGGTGGTCACATTGCTGGAGCAGCAACAGGTTTGAACAAACAATACAGTAAAATGGGTGATAAAATGGGAATTAGGAGATCTTTCCTTCCAGAACTCTCTCCCCTTACATGAATTGCAGCTCCCACTCAGGACTCCAAGGAGGGTGCAGCTGCCTGGAGCAATAAGCAAAATTATTTTTATTATTTGTAATAAATGGCAGCAATTAAATGTGGGGTCTGTTGTGCTGACTGCCCTATAAAGATATAATAAGAGCCAGGCCTCTCTGAAGAGCTTGCAGTCTAAAAGTCTGTTGAAGTGTAGCAGAGATTAATATTTATATACAGAATGCTGCAAAATATAGAGACAGCTACTCTGAATGAACCAACCAGGGATCATCTTTGACTAAGTGCAAAATTTGTTGTTGGGTGTTTTTTGTTTGTTGGTTTGGGTTTTTTTTGGTTTGATTTGGTTTGGTTTTTTGTTGTTTTTGTTTTTTAGGATCGCAGTAAAGCATTTAACCTTCATTTTGAAATGTTGATTAATTTGTAAAATTTTTTTTGCTTCATGACTTCAGTGTTATAATATGAAACTAAAAGTTGATATAACAACAAAAATATTTCTATTCCATCAAGGTGAAGTACTTTGATTCAAAGCAAAGCAAAAGAGGAAAATTTTGCAATGTTCCTTTTAGAGGATTTCAGAGGAATTAGAGGCATTTGAAAATTTTAGAAAATTTATAAAAATTTAGGCTAACTTTGGAATTCTAAAAATCCTTTCCCCTTTTCTTTTCTTTGCACAGTTCTGCTTAAGAGCCCTCTTGGTGGTGACATGAGTAGCTTGAGCATCTTTCCTTGGCTGTTGTGTGTGATGAACTGGCAGTCTCCTTTCCAGCTCCTGACCTGGAATAAAAACCAGCCAGTATTTATATTAAATAATAGTCTGGTTTCCAGCACCAGCACGCAATCAGCCCTGCAATGGACACACAGCAGGGCTGGAGGCTTTGCTGCTCTGTGTCACTTTTTCTAAACTTCTGGAGCTACTAGAGATATTTCCTAAGGTTTTGTTTTTTTTCAAGGAGAACTTCTGGTCTGAATATTCTTGTTGGTTCTGACTGTCACTGCTTTCCCTTATGCAATGTTATCTGTTTATTTTGGCTTGCTGATAGAAGGAATTGTGCCAAAGGAAGGCTGGAGTCCCATTAAAACCAGGTGTAGGGTAATGATTAGCAGAGACAAGGAGACAGGTTACTTTGAGGGAAAAACACCACAGGAATGAACTAAAACTGCAGCTGATTTTTTTTTTTTTAATTTAATGCAAAGTTTTGAGTTCCTTAAGTAGATTTTTGTCTGTTGGGCAGTATTCTGGAAAGGCATCATGACAGGCACATGCCTCTGGAATATCATCTCAAGGATGAGATGAGGCTCAGAGGGGGAATGGCACATCAGGAGTCACACAGGGTTCAGGCCTGTGAGGAAAAGGGAAAAATCCAATCTAAAAACTGATGGCAAATCTGCAAACATCTGCAACCCCCAGGGTCTGTCCTGGGACTTGTTCTCTTTACTTTCTTCAGCAATGGCTTGGAGAAAGTGCCCTCTCATCAAGCTTGCAGATGTGGCCAGTTTGAAGGAGTGAGGCAGAAATCTTCAGGGTCAGGGCTGGACAAGTCAGGACAACAAGGACCTGGTGAAGTTTAACAAGGCAAAAAGAAAAATCCTGCTCTGGAAGGCAGAGCATCCATCAGCTGGGGCTGGATCTGCCTGGCCAGGAGCAGCCCTGCTGGAAGGTTCCTGGGGCAGAGGGTGAAGTGATCTGGCAGAAGCAAGGCCACATTGGGCGTGCTACAGAGGAGAGACCAGGAGATCAAGGAGGGGATTAGCCTCAGTGCTTTTTGGACCACATTCAGGTGCTGCACCAAGTCTGTGGCTCCACAGTGCAGGAAAGACATCAGGAAGCTGGAGTGTGGTCAGGGATGTTCTCAGAGAGGTGGGGCTGGAGAAGCTGCCTGAGAGGAGAGGCCCTCTTATCAAGTTTGCAGATGTGGCCAGTTTGAAGGAGTGAGGCAAAAATCTTCAGATTCAGGGCTGGACAAGCTGAGGATCAGCACAGCAGGGACCTGGTGAAGTTCAACAAGACAAAAAGAAAAATCCTGCTCTGGAATGTTCCTGGGGCAGAGGGTGAAGTGACCTGGCAGAAGCAAGGCCACATTGGGCGTGCTACAAAGGACACCAAGGAGGGGATTAGCCTCAGTGCTTTTTGGACCACATTCAGGTGCTGCACCAAGTCTGTGGCTCCACAGTGCAGGAAAGACATCAGGAAGCTGGAATGTGGTCAGGGGTGTCCTCAGAGAGGTGGGGGCTGGAGAAGCTGGCCTGAGAGGAGAGGCCCCAGGAGGGGTTGGTCAGCCTTGGGCATGGAGAGCTCAGAGAACTCAGAGCAGCCACCCTGTCTGCAGGGAGGGGAAAGAGAGCCAGGCTGTGTGGGGAGAGACAAAAGGCATCAAGTGAAACGAGAGAGATTTACGCTGGGGATATGGAGGAATTTGTCCCCCATGAGGCTCTTGAGCCTTGACTGCAGCAGATTCCAAATCCTGCCTGGACCAAGCTCTGAGCAAGTAAATCTGATGTCAGAGTTGACATGCTTGAAGCACAGGAGCATCTCTCCTTGGGCTACAGACTGCCCAAGGGAATAACAAGCCTGACTTAACATCTGAGCCCAGAACTGTGGTTTAAGAAAGGAGCTGGCCTCCTGAAGCAGCAATGCTTTGTGCAGAGGAGCGATCATCTGCAATTCTCACCATGAGAGTGAGAAAAGAGGGAATGCTGGGGAGAACAAAAAGCTAATTTCGAAGCTGTCTGGAGCACTCTGACTTGGAGCAGCACATCAGTCCCTGTCATTGCTTGCTCAGACACATCACACCCTCACGTGTTAAAAACCACTTGGTTTTTGTAAATTTGCCTTAATCCCACTGTAACATTTTGTCAGAGCCAAAGCAGAACAGTTTTGGAGTGAGGTATTACTCACTTTTAGACTGTGATGGCAGAATTTTGATACCTATAGTACAAGTTAAAGAGCTTGACTAAAAAAGAGGATGTGTGTACAAATGACTGATGTAAAGATTTTTAAGGGAGAAAAATGTTTCCTTAGAGCCTCATTTAGAGAAATGACAAAACAGCCCATTACAATTGCTCTCTGATGGTAGATTTTGACATGATAATGACAAAAAAGGGGTTTTCTCCTACATACCTATTTTTACTGAACTTTGTTAAATGGAAAAAACCCTGAAATCCAAACCCCTATTAATATTAGAAAATACAAAGGCTATATAAAATTGTGAATAGTATGTTTCAGTCAACAAAAGATTCTTGTCAGGCTGCTTTTGCCCAGAAAACATAATTGCTTTTTTAGGGTCTGAATATTGTTAAAAAAATTAAAATTGATTTTGGGTAGACAATGTAATCCACAATTAGACAGGATTATATATTTCCTGAAGCACCATGCTGTAATTTCCAATGCTAAAGGTTTTGTTTCCATAAGATTATATTATTTCATTTGGGGTAAAATGGCTCATTAGAAAATATGACATTAAATTAATGTCATCTCCCCAGAGACTGCCATTTCTGGAGGCTGAGAGAAGGTGGCTGAAATTTCTTGGGGCTTATTTTGCTCTGAGGCAATTTTTTCCTTACCATATCCCCAAATGCAGATCCTTTTCAAACTGTGGTTTATGTTCTCCTAAATTGTACATGGATTTTCACCTCAATTATTGTCACATATATGTTGTCATCAATTTTAGCCATAATATAACAACCAGCAGGGAAAAAAACCACAGTGTTCTCTCTCCTTTGACAGAAATCCATGTAAAATTTGAATTTTCCTGTTTACTCAGGAGTTCTGGTGTTCCATGAGCACATCTCTGAGACCTCCCTAGACACAAGCCATGGCTTCAAGGAGCTGTTGTTTTATCCCCTGCTCCTGCTGCCCTGACTGCAGAAGCTCAGGCTCTTCCCTGCCTTTGAGCAGAACAAGTCTGGGCTGGGAGGAGGAAATTGCTCCAAGGTCCTTAGTCCTGAGCTAATCCCTGTTACACTGGCTGGGGAAGCAGTACAGATATGATTTAAAAGGAAATTTCAGTTTCAAAGCTCAGTCCTGGACTTGCTCTGTTTGCTCTAAAGGAAATAGGAGACAAAAGTGCAGCGGTAAAATTTGGTGGTTTTGTATTTCCAGCACGACATTGCTGTCAGATGTCAGCCTGCAGCACCTTTAATAACCTGGTGTTCTAAATCCATTGGCTTCCAAGGGTCCCTCCACAAGGGATCTTAGGAAAGAAGCCAACCCAAGACATTTTGGCAGCCAGGAGAAGCTCCACAAGCCACTCAAACAAACAAATCCACAAGTGTGCTGTGTAGGTGGGACACTCTTGCACAGACCTCGTAGCAAAATACCAGGGAAAATCAAAATATTCACAGCAGAGAGAGATCAGGGCTCCTGTTCTCTTTCAGCAGAGGGCAGGTGCTGGAATCTGAAATGCAAGGAGCTCTCAGAACTTTGGGCCTCTAAGGCAAAGCTTAGAATTAAACACAGGATTTGATCTGAGACCTTGGGAAAGGCTTCCAAACTCAGGTGCTAGAAGCAAGAAAGCAGATTTATAGTTTAAAGCAGAGACACGTTAAGCTAAATAAAAGAAAGTTTAGTGTTTTAGAGTTTAAGATATGGAAATAAACATAATTACAGAGGTAAACAAGGAGTTCAGAATGCAGTACTGAAGGTTTGTGTGTCATAACATAATTATCTATGAAAGCTTACACTGTAACATAAATCCATAGGAGGATGTATTTAAAGTTTAAGTCAAAAACATGAATATCCTTGTTAGCAGTGTTTTATTAATCAACAGATCCTTAAAAAGTCTTGTAAGTAGGAGTCTTGTGGCCTTCTGAACCGTGCTGCAATGAGGTGAGTGAACTCACCCTTCCTACTAATGTAGAAAATAAGAAAATAAACTGCATCATCAAAAACAACTCAGAAGCCCTATCTCTAACTCATTCAAAACTCCTTCAAAAGTAAAACAGTCACCTTTTTCCCTCATAGCAGAGCACTGTCGGGTCCTGGGGAGCGGTTTCCTGGATTTTTCTGGCCTTTGCTAGCTCTGTCTGCAGAGTGGTAACCACTGCACCCAGCACTGAGCCCTGCTCTGACACCAAAGAGCACCGAGGACCCAATTTACATCTCTCCAGCTCTAGGTATTGCTCACAGCCTAAATATGTCTGATATTCACCTGATTTCAGCAGGAATGTTTGCTCCCATTATGATATTTCTCATTTATTCCTTCCCACTGAAATATGGGACGCTATTTCCATCTCCAGGCACTGTTGACACAAGGAAGATTTACTGGCAGAAAGGAGAAGTGAAAAGAGACACAACCAGCCAGAAAATGAACTTGCTTGACCCACCACTGCATAAAATGTTTTACCTTTTTTACCTTATTTGCAGTTAGTGAAGAATACATAAAATCATATTGCGTGGATGAAAACAAAAAGGGAAATGCTGTAATCAGAGTTTATGTGGTATCAAGAATCATGGTCTGGTTTTTTGGGTTGTCCTGAGCAGGGCCAGGGGTTGGTCAATGATCCTTGTGGGTCCTTCCCAGCTCAGGATATTCACTGATTTTATGAATTAAAGTATCAATTTCTATGGCCCCTGGGACTGTAATGCTGGCTGTTAATCCTCAGGAATGGCTGGCACCGTGTGTTGATTAGAGTGTAATAGTTTAATCATCTCTCAGTGTTAGGAGTTCATGTTGTAGTTTCACAGATCATGAAATGTGTCTGTTTAAGATATGGGCACATTATCTTCTTTTTTTTTGTTTTTTTTTCCCCTTCTATATTTTTATGCAGCAGACACTGTGTACCCATGTTCATTTTATCTCTGTCTCTCCTTCACCTGCATTGTGGAGCTCATTAGCAGGGTCAGACAGGGCACAAGGGTAGTCAAAGATGATGTTTATTAAAGGGAGAAAAAACTATTTTCTGATTGGAAATGCTGCTGCAGTGCAAGTGGAGGAGTGTAAACCTTCCTTATCACTTCTGAACACTGCTTGGAGCAGTTGTTAGCTGTAGAGATTAGTGCCATGGAGCAGAGGACAGCAAAGTGACAGCGTTCCTTAAATACATGGTTAGAGCAATGTGAGGGCTGAAAAGGCATCCTCTGAGCCTGCTGTTGCCTGAGGGGGTTGCCTTTGTTTTGGCTTCACAAAGCTCATTTTAAGGAACTTTACCAGTGCCTCAGAGGAACAGAAAGGAAAAGAGACATTAGGAATTAGGCAGGTAGTCAGGAATGTGGCTTTGGGATCTCATCCCCCCCCAAAGGTGTCAGAGTATATATTTATATACATATATATACCCTGAGTCCTCTAAATCGGGTAGAATTTATCTGGTTGCTATAAGCTGCAGGTCTGTGCTTTGGAAAGGGCATACTTTGCATCAGCTCAGTTAACCTTAATTCCTGTTACTTTTTTTTTAACTACCATCTTTAATATTTTGAAGTCTTTAGACTTGGAAGGCTGTACCAAGCCAATGGGACAAGGCAGACACAACCTCCTGTCACACCTTCTGTGCAGACCTGGGAGGGACTGAGGGCTGGGAAGGGCAGTGTGAGGATGTCTCTGAGCTCAGGAAGGAACAAAACTCTCAGGCACTGTCTTTGAGCTGCCAGTGAATCAGGCATTCCTTTATTCTGGCCAGGATGTGCACTGGAAATCATTCCAACTACACATGTCCCTGATGAGACTTTGCACATTCTGTACACTTGTAGAAAGCAAAGAATTCTTTGGTTCTGCATTACACAATTCTTTTCATTAGTCAGTGTGTGATCTTCTGTTGGATATTGATCCCTTTGCCTTCCATGCTCTTTTGGTCCAGCTCTGTGGTTCCCTTAGCATTCTCCTCTCAGAGAAGCTGTCTCCAACTTTGCCAGGGGGATTGTCATCAGATTAATGTCTGATTAATGTCTGATTACCTCCTCATTATCTTCTAGATTTCCAACATGTAAATTTTAAAATCCTGCACCTCCCCTTTTATTTGTTGAAGCTTATCAGGCCCTGCCCAGCCTGACTGGTTATTTAAAGATTAAACCAACAGCAGAGCCCAGCTCCCTTCCCCCTTGGTACAGGGGAACAAACCCATGACTAAAGTTGCTTAAGACTAAAAAGAAAGTTATGTCATTTCCAACAAGGAATCAGAGGTTGGTAAAGTTGAACTGGGCTCTGAGAAACCTAATCTAGAGAAGGTATCTGCTCATTGCAGTGAGGGTTGGACTATAAATGTCCTTTCTGACCCAAATTATCCTCCAATTCTAAAGAAGGAATAATTATCACTTGGGAAGGAGAAAACAGAACTATCTATCCAAAAACTACACTAAGAGTCACAGAGATGCTCACGTGGTAATGCAGAATTAATGAAATATTCTCATTTATTCAAATTGCTAGCTGTACACTCAGGAATGGACATTCTTGCTGGACAGAGGATAAAAACCAATTTACACAAAATTAAGGAAGGGAAAAAGCAAAAGATAAAAGGATCCAAATAGTTGAAAAGATAAAGAAACAGTTCTTTTCCCTCATGCCCTAAGGACAGCACCGGGGCTGTGCAAAGACAAAATCATGATGGCAAAATGAACACCACATTCCCACAGGAATTAATAAAAACATCTTGTGAAACATAAAATCACCATATCTGCCCCTTGATTTTAATTTCCTACCTTCAAGAAGACTTTTCAATGTGTTTTGTTTTGTTATGAGTCTTCACCCATCACAGAAAATACCCTGCTGAAGTGGGACTGTTGCATGCCATCACTGCCCTGTGTCCTTCAGGATGTGGTAAGGGTCACTACAGCCTATTTACAAAAGATCTTTCTTTCTCCATCCGTGAAAAAGAAAATATTTTTGCCTGCTTTGTGTAAAAATGTTAAAAAACCTTAAACTAAATGTAAACCAAAAGACTTAAGAGCAGGGATGTTAATGGAGTATTCTTTGATGTGAATGGACATTTTCCCCAATCTTCCATGAGCAACCTAAAATGACACCGATGTTAAATATTATGATTATTTTTGTTGGAAGAGGGAGGGTACTCCAGGCAGCAGGATCTTTGCTCTCACATAGTCTGCTGAAATATAAACCATCTGAAAGGAGCATCTGGCAGGGTGAAAGCCAAACTGTGGGATGAGTGACTTCATTGCAGGAACAAGCTGAAAGGAAAAAAAGGACTGTGAAGGGTGGGAGGATGGCAGCAGGCAGAAGGGCAGGCAAGGAAACATACTGATACACAAAAACAAGAAAGAAAAAGGATAAATATGTGCATTCAAGTGTGCCACTCACCCTCACATATTTACCCAGTATTTGGAGCCCTTTTAATGGTAGTTTATTTAGGTTCAGAAGTTATACATCATTCTACTCAGACTCCCTGATTCATCAAACTCTGTTAATAAGATTCTGTTTACATATCTTGTGTAGACTGAGCTACCAGAACAAGTCACAAAGTATGGCATGTTCACAGTAACAGTGTGACCTTGTGATTGAAGAACTCCTTTCCACCACTTTAGAGACAAAAAAGAAGTTATGGGAGCATTTTTGAAGTGTCATAAAATTTTGAGGTACCATAAAATGCTTTGAAAGGCTCAATTTTAATTGTAAATACTTCTGAAAGTCTAATTTAATGGCTTGTGTCGGGTGAAATAACATATATATAAGAGCAATGGCCTGTAAAATCACATTTACTTGCATGTCCTAAGTATTGGAATATACTTCTTTTAAGACAGTTTCTGATGTTCTTCAAATGAGTCAATAAACATTGATCATTAAATGCACATTTGCTTTCAGGTCCCAGATTTGAAGGCAAGAAACTCTGATTCTTATTTAATCTTCCTATTACCCAGGTTGAGAAATAAGGACAATGCTTGTATTTGCTCTAATATTAATTTTAAAATGATATAAATATTGGATTTTGCTGGCTTTATTTTAAGATTACCAATAAAAATGTAGTCACCTTTCTATTTTGAAATGGTTAAAATGCTCAATTTTAAAATTTCAAAAGACAGAGTTTATGAAAATTGGTTTGAGAAAAATATCAAATTAAAAGTTAATTTCAGCTGCAAGAATAACCATAGCCACACAATTAAATACTATTAATGATTATTAATTTTTTCAGATGAATTCAAATTATTTATGAAGAGGCTGCCCATGAATTATTTCCTGAACACATCTGCTGTGATGCATTTGTGGACAATGGACTCTAATTTCCAGCGCCGCTACGAGCAGCTGGAAAGCAGCATGAAGCAGCTCTTCCTCAAGGCCCAGAGAACGGTGCACAAACTCTTCAGCCTCAGCAAGAGGTGCCACAAGCAGCCCCTCATCCGCATGCCAAGGCAGAGGTAAGTGCCTGCTTTGGAAAGTCAGGTGTCTGTTGAGGAAGGCAGGAGCCCCCCCTGAAATGGAAAATGTAAACCCACTCCCTCTGAATTACTGTAATTTTGAGATTAAAACGCTCTCAGGCAAAGATATGGGAATAGGAGTGATAGTTCTGTACCAGGGAAATTAAAAATACAAATGCAAAAGTACAAACCAAAAAAAAAAACCACTGGCAGAGTCAGAATAGGAGCTGACACCTTGTGGGTCAGGGTGGTGGCAGCAGTCTGTGAGAAACAGCTACTCACTTTTCATAGTTTAGGGAGGTTTATTAAACCTTATCAAAAGTACAACAGAAGACTGAATTAAAAAAAAGGTTATGGTGCTGGGAGCAAAAGATTTTCCCTGCCATGTGCTCAGCCCCCTCACAATGGAGATTTTACCCTTTTTAACCCTTTAACCCCTCCCAAAGTTCTGCCCATCAACCCCTTCTTTGCTGTCCATTGAAGATCTCTTCCTCAAGTCCTCATTGGCAGTCAAATGTCACCACAGTGACAAGCCAGCCCTCCCAGATGTCCCAACTCCCCTTGTCCCTTGATAACCACGCGAGGGGATACAACATAACTATAACTCTATAAACTTTTCTTAACCTATATACATGATATTTGTCCATTAATTGTGAGAGTCAATCATCGCATTGCTCATCTATCACAAGTACCATCCCAGGGGGGCTCAGCCCTCCTGCAGTGCCAGCTGTGGTTCTGCTGGAGCAGGGATCCTGCACAAGGGGGGAGTTTTCCTCTGCAGCTCCAGGGCTGCTGGAGATGGGCCTGCTCTCCTCTGGGAATGCAGGGCAGGAGAAAGCTGCTCCTCTGGGAATGCAGTGGGCAAAGGCTGCTGTACTGTTCCCAGGTCAGATTGGATCCAGGTAGGAATGCTTGGCTCCTCTCCTGGGCGGAGCATCTCCCCATGGGATGGTGGAATTTGATCAGCCCTGCAGGGACACTCAGTGGCCATGGACAGAAGGTAATTAATAATTAATGGCCCATGAACAGCAGAGATCTCCTGGAGGGAGGATTGGCTGTGGGAGAGATAAAGAGAACTGCCCAATGAACAGAAGAGAACTGCCCCAGCTCTGACAGATGGGAACAGAATACACTCCCAGCTAAACCTGAGACAGCTATGAAATGCTGAGAAATCCAAATGTGGCACTAAAATCTCCTCACGACTGTGCATGTGGGAATGGTACAGGCCAGGGTATAGTCCTTGTGTTTGTAGGAGTTGAACAGTCCCAGCTTGCAATTTCACTCAGTTCCTGTTTTCCTAAATACAGTTGGAAAGGTCAGAATAAATCCTGATTTGTTTGTGACTGTGTAGAATAGGAGGTGACTTAGAAGTGACACAAGCACAGATTCATCATCCCATTTGGTTTGCCTGTTTTACAGAGCCATGTTTTCCCTGGCACTTGGCCAGGTGTACGAATGCCAAAGAATTGTGTACAGAATCCTGAACAACTGCTCTGGAGCAGGCACAACTGTTTTAGGAACTTTGTGGGTCATTATACAATGTACACTACACACAATTGATTTCTCGTCTCGTTTGTCAAATATGAATTAGATTGCAAAGGATGCCTGAGGAAAAGAAATAGAAGAGTTTCAGTCCTTCCTAGAAACAGAAAGAGATCCTGAAAGACAGCTAATCAAAACTACATTAGCATAAAGTGGGTATGCTTGATTCCTGGTTGAAAATTGCTTTGTTGAAATTAGTGCAGTGACACTACGGTAAATTTGAAATTAATGAACTTGTAAGGACATTGTTCTTCTGAGCACAAGCACTGTGGGACAGTCCAGTGACTCCCACATTTAGCACGTTTCTCCATTGATTTTAGAGAAATCTAGTTCAGGTTCAGTGTTCCAGAACTGCCAGAGATACTTTACACTCCCCTGCTTTCTACTCTGTTGTTGCAAGCTCAAGCACCATCAATTCCTCTTTGCCTTTCAGTGGCCCTCCTCCTTCTTTCAGGAGGCTGTGCTCATAGCTTTCATGCTCCCTTTCTTCTGCATATCATGCTTTGTGCTGTGATCTGTTAGCTGAAAGCAAAAAATCACTCGTGGGGTCATTTCATGATTAGAAAACATTCTGCCAAGAGAGGTTATGTAATCACTGCAGAGCCTCGTATCCTCTCGGGCGTGTCTTGGCCGTGACCTGAGTGAGCATCCTGCAAAGAGATAATTCACCATGAACGACTTCTGCAGGAGCCCAGAGCTTCTTAAAACACAAGATACATACACTCCAGACTCACTTTTCCCCCCACCAAAACTGAATATAATAGATTTCAAATAAGTTAAAACAATCAGGTCTTCTAAAATAACCTCTGTAGGGCTTTGGAGCAATGTTTGGCTGCCATAGATAATGGCAGTGATAAAGTTGAAGTGAGATATGTAAAGTTGCAAGGACTGATCAAAACACAGCTTTCATGTCATATAAAGGATATTTTTATTTCAATGCAGAACTTGCAACTTCACAATTTATTTTTTAATAGAAAGATGTGGCCAAAAAGATGTGGACAGGCTGGGAAAGATCCAGACAAAGGCCACAAAGAGGATCCCAAAACAGGAAAGGCTGAGAGACTTGTGTTTGCCTGGCTGTGAGAAAAGAAGGCTGAGGACAGCCCTTATTTCCATGTTCCATATTTAAAGGGGGACACAAAGGAGATGGAGGCTCCCTTTTTACAAGGAGTCACATGGAAAAGACGAGAGAAAATGGTGCAAGGTACTGCTGGGGAGATTCTGACACAAGAGGAAAATGTTTCACACTGAGAGCAGTCACTGGAATAACCTCTCCAGGGAAGCAGTGAACTCCCCAGTGCTGGACAAGTTTAAGATCCAGATGGACAGGGTGCTGGGCTATCTTTTCAAGGCCATGATTTTACCAAAAATGTTGGACCAAATGATCCTTGAGATCCCCTCCAACCTGAAGGTATTCCATGATTCTGTAACTGCTACCAGTAATGAGTCTGCCTGTTCTGCAGGGAGTTGCACCAAACTTTCACAGCAGTTTGATTTTGCAGTGTATCTCAAACTCAGAAATACCATCACTCACTTTTGAGTTAATTATGTCTCATTTTAGTGACTACTCTGAAAATTTTTTCTTGTCACTACAGAGGGAGATAGGGCGTATGATGTAGTGATGAGCAACAGATGACTCAAATATCAGTGTTAAAGCAGGCTTGGGAATACTTTGCCAGTGGGATACATTTGCTAAAAGTGACAATTTTTAAAGGTTGGATTCCATCTGACTGTCTGGGAAAATTGCCTTCTGACATCCAGGCTTTTATGGCTGATAAGTAGAGCTTTAAAATAAATAGTAAGGGGGAAAAGGTCAAAAGAAACTGGTTTAATGTCCAAGCCCATTTAAAAAAAAATCGGATAGATCAAGATAAAGTATTGGATAAAGGAATATCAGTGGTGAAAAGACCAATGGTGAGAAAAAAAAACAGGACCTTGACAGAGTAGTTTTCAGATATTCCTCATGATGAGAATATACCTAATCCAGATGAAATACTGAATTTTGATACCTGCCAACAGGTAAGTGAATGTAGAAAGAATGCCTGAGTAATGCCATGGAGAAACAGGAACCATTGCTCAGGCTGTAATATTAAACATGTCAGCAGACAGTGAGTGAAATAAGAGAACCAAACCCCAGTAAATTTTTTTTGTGTGTGTGTGTTCAAGTGAAGATAGACATAAAAGCAGAAAAAACATCTTTGTGATCTTTAAGGTCCCTTCCAGCCCAAGCCAGTCTATGACTCTGTGTGCCATGCACAGTCTAGGCTTCAAACAAACAAGAAGGGGAATTGGAACAAAATGTCATTTTTCCAGGGCTTTCTAAATAACTCCTTCAGGTTAATGTTTGGGCTCTGCTGTTGGGTGAATTTTATTTTGGAAAGAGAAATTAGAATGAGTTATTGAAGATATAAATACTATTTTCAGTAGTTTTGGGCACGTGTCTTCTCAGATACAGATTAAAGAGGCGATGCTTCAACTTTTAATAAAGGTCATGGTGTTGGCAGTGAGGAAAACCAACTCTGCTAATGTTTAATTTTACACCGAATTTCACTAACCTATAGAATAAATGTATAAAGGATTTTTACAGGGATATCTCAAGAGTAAGGGTTGGTTTTTCATGAAACTGGGAGGTATGTCCTCAAAGTTTAATGTAATTCATGAAAACTTTCTCTGAGACTGGGGTTTTCGAGGGATTTATCTATGCAGTCTGCCAGAAATCATTTGGTCACGCCTGAAGGAGCTCCTGCATACGGTCAAGATTATCATTAATTACTGAAAAAAATCATCTCTTTTCTCTGGCTGCAAAATTTCTTTCCTGAACATGAAACAAATTGTTGCCTGATTGTTTTAAATGGGACTTAATTAATGAGTTACACAGAATTGCTTGCAATTTCTTTCATATTTCCTGAAGACCAAGCCACTTAGTAATCATAATACTAAATTACATTAAAATTTTAATTTTCTAATCCTGAAACCAAAATACCATTGAATCCTCTCCTAACATCTTTGTTCACAGCAAAAAAAGACTCATTTAACTTTCAGGTTAAGGAAACTAAATTTCCATGTCTCCTTTTGGGATACAGTTTATATTTTTCAGCCAGAATAAAGTAGAAATAGTTTTCTTTCAGTTTGCACTCGGGGTCAGAACAATTTACTGCAGCACTTTTGTGTACAGTGGGGGTGGGCCTAGGATTACAACTTTTATTTTATTCTGTGCACTGCAAATCTTTTCAAGTTCCAGATGTTCTGCCCAGCTTTTAAGCTTGCTTTCATTAACATGAAACAGACATTTGGTCCTCTTCCTGAAAGTCAGATCATGCCTAGATACATCAAACACCCTTAGATTTCCATTGTGGCACTGCTGAGTGTAACTTTTAAAATTCACCTCAATTAATCAACCAGTCTGTAATCAGTGAAGTGTTTACTGGTTGTCTGAGTTCAGAAAAAAAAACCCAACAACTAAAATTCAAAGCCAGAGAAATTTCTGTGTTGGTAATCTGCTCCCACGTTGTGTGTAAAGATGGGATAATAAAACATTCAATTTTAAGAGATAAAGAGAAAAACAAGATTAAAAACAGTGCACTCTGAAAAAGAAATGTGTTCCTCAGAGTGGTACTACCAGGTGAGCTTCTGCCTCCAAGAATTTCAGGCTGTGCTGCTTCAAGAGGCTGAAGTGATTATTTCCAGTCTGTTCTCATTGCATTGACACATCAGCCTTAAAAACAGGGAGAATTCTTGTGTTCTCTTGGGCAGTCCACTGTGTGCAGCAATTGGTATCCTACTTGATGGCCAGCTCCTGCTGCAGCCTTTGTGCAGGAAAATGTGGTTCAGAGATGGCACAGTGCATTTTGCTGTGCAGGAAAATGTGGTTCAGAGATGGCACTGTGCATTTTGGTGTGCAGGAAAATGTGGTTCAGAGATGGCACTGTGCATTTTGGTGTGCAGGAAAACGTGGTTGTGAGATGGCACAGTGCATTTTGGTGTGCAGGAAAATGTGGTTGTGAGATGGCACAGTGCATTTTGGTGGGCAGGAAAATGGGGTTGTGAGATGGCACAGTGCATTTTGGTGTGCAGGAAAACGTGGTTGTGAGATGGCATGGTACATTTTGGTGTGCAGGAAAATGTGGTTGTGAGATGGCACAGTGCATTCTGCTGTACAGGAAAATGTGGTTGTGAGATGGCACAGTGCATTCTGCTGTGCAGGAAAATGTGTTTGAGAGATGGCACAGTGCATTCTGCTGTGCAGGAAAATGTGGTTGTGAGATGGCACAGTGCATTTTGGTTTGCAGGAAAATGTGGTTCAGAGATGGCACAGTGCATTTTGGTGTGCAGGAAAATATGGTTGTGAGATGGCACAGTGCATTTTGGTTTGCAGGAAAATGTGGTTCAGAGATGGCACAGTGCATTTTGGTTTGCAGGAATCAGCAGGAGGTGTAAAATACAGGTGGGAGGATGGTTGGACAGCACAAAGAGCACAGCACATTTGGTTTGCAGGAATTAAGCAGAGGTGTAAAACATGTGTATGCCCTGAGCTCATCTGGTGCATTTCTGGCTTAGGACCATGAGCTGTGAGGAGCAGTGGTTAATCTTTGGAGAGGATTTCTTGTGGTGTGCATCCACCCTGAGAAAGGACTAAACTGGGCATTTAGTCCCAGCTCTGGATTCCAGCAGCATCTTCCTCAAAAGAGGTCAGAAAGTGATGTCCTACTTACTGGGTGAGGGCAAGTTTCCTCACAGGCTTGGGCTGAGCCTGCTGGCTCACACCCCCACTGGAGGGAGACCCCTGTGAGCCACCTCTCACTCTAACATCACCTTCATGCTGAACCTTTTCATTAGAACCTTTTCATTAGTCAAAGGAAAAATAAGTGGAGGGAATTAGTAAATACCAGCTGTACTGCACAGGGCCACTGCAGCTCACACAAGGCCAGGGGAAGAGGTGAAGCAGCAAGCAAAGGTGTGGTCATACAGTTGTCTCTGTGTTCTGGGGAGGGAAAATGGGTTTTCTTTCTGTAAGGTTTAATTTCAAATGCAGTGACTGAGAAACTGAAAATCCCAGGACTAGAAGACCTGATTCTACCTTTGAACTGCTGTCAGTGAAACCCCTGGTGTGAACCAGAGCCAGGGCACTCACATCCACCCAAATTATGGAACCAAAGGGAGAGGACTGGAATCTCTGTGCTTGGGAATATTAAAAGAAATATTAACTGCTGGGTGGAGAAGGAGAATCTTCCCTTTCCCGAATACTTTTACAGAAGGACAGCAATGATTTCCTCTGATTTGCTTTAATATGCAACCACTTGTGAAAGAGATGGAAGAGAGGGGAAGCTTTCATTTCTTCCTTCAGAAGTGCCAGTTTATAACTTGGTTTCATTCCTTTTGTGCCATTCAAATGGGTTCCTTCACTAATCATCCTTTTAAGTGAGTACACTCAGTACAGGACATTATTGTAGGTATGAGCCTTATCTGTATGCACTTTAAATAATTTCATAATGAAAAAGCATCACTTAAGGTCTAATTTAATCAGTACCATCTGTGATTTAATAAAGATATAAACAAAAATATTAAAAGGAGAGAGATAATGTAAATACAGTCATAAGTCAGTGGGAAAAAAATTGCATCTTCCTTGCATAATAACTAAATGGAAACCTGGTGCAATAAGCTGCAAATGGAGATTATCAGCATCTCAAGTAAATAAGAATTTAAATCTCAGAACACCCATGGTATGGCATGTGCACACAAAAGCATGGGGTTTTGAAGAGAATGTTAGTATTTGAATTTTTGAAAAGACTGGATGCTTAATATTACCATATAATTTAAAGTGAAGGTGATAATTATATCAACAGTTCAGACACTTTTTAAAAGGATCTTATTGTGTTAACAGAAACTGAAGATAAATACAGTTGAAACTTCTTAATAACTTTAAAAAAATATTTTAACATAAAACCCCCTATTTCTGGAAGGAAAGTAATTCTTGGCAGCCATGTCCTTATCTCCATGAAAGTTATTTTTTTAAAGAAACATACTCTGAAGCTAATGTAGACTTAGAAGGAATTCATCACTAGAGGCAGTGAATAGTTACATCAAACATAAGAGTTTCATAAAGAATTGTGCTTTTTAAAATCAGATCTTTTCCTGGAATTTCCCACAAAATGCACCACAGGCAGCTATGAGAGAAGGAAGAGCCATGAATTTGCATTTTCTTGTTTCTCTATTATTTTTGAATTTCACTTAGCAAAATATTCACATGCCGTAGAAGCAAAACAAGGTCTGAATACTCTAAAAACTTCAGAGAAGGGGATTTTTGTTTTGGTCTTCTCTTCAGTCCATTGGCAGAAAAACAGATTTAAAGTAGATTACTTTTTTTGTAACATCTGTAAACACAGTCCGTCAGAACACTGAGACTGGAAACCTGTTTCCTTCAGAACTCTCCAGAATGAAATACACAAGAAATAAAGGGAGTAGTGCAGGTTAATCCAATTCCCTCAGGATATAATGCAGGATTAGTTCCTTACATACCAGAGTTGTTTATCAGCTACTTGAGATTGCTTTGCTATAAGTGTAATTGATTCATGGGCACAACATTTCCAAGGAATAAAATATTCCACCAAGGAAGCCACAGAGTTCAAGATATGAAAGTTTCTTTGTGCATCACACGGAGACTTTTCTTCTTAGAGAGCATTTGCGACACTGGATGTAAGGGGAAAAAATTCTAATTATCCATCACTTAACAGGCTGCTGGAGTGAAGGGGAGCAGTGAGTCTAGAGAAAAATGATGTTTTAGAAATGCAGTGTAAGACAGCAAAAGCTCCTCTGGATAGGCTGGGTCTAACATAAATGGTTCTTCTGAACATGAGGTGCTAAATAAACAGTATTTTGTCTGCTTTCAGGCCATCTTCTTTAATAGAGGACAAGGATCACAGAGATGTTTCTAAACAAAAGTGATTCCAAGAAAAATGTGTTGTCATTATTAGCATATTTTAAAAACAGAAAATGCGAAAAGATTTTTATTTTATCTGCTCCAATTAAGATACTGCATTTGGGAGTCCAAATGTAAATATCCATTTGTAAATCCAAAAATATATTCACACATTTTAATGCAAAGGAATGCCTGTCCAGTGAAAATTTAGGTTGGATGTGACACAGCAAGTGCACATCTGAAAGTGACATGCCACAGACAAGGAAGGTGATGAGATGGAGTGTGAGAGATAAAAGGAAGGTCAGCTTGGTGGTGGCTGCTTTACCAACCCGAATACCAAGTCTGCATCTGTTCTCAAAGGAAATAAAGTGATCTGCTTGGAGGTGATACCTTTAATTGGATTGGGGATTAGAGTTATTTAAAACTAACGTGACATACATGAAAAGATGACCTGGAGCCCTGCAAATAATAGGTGTGCTAACAAGGAGAAGCAGAGATAAACTCTTGTGTGCAGATGTGCTTTCACATGTGGTTTAGGGGTTCTATATACACAGGGCACCTGTCCTTGGAACACCTTTCCTCTCAAGGAGATCTGGGGTTCTAATGGAGCAGCACTTTATTGCACATTGGTGGAGGCTGCTCTTGACCACCTGCTACCCATGAAAATTTTTCCAACTGCTCCTCAGCTCCACTTTTGGTATTTTTGATGAATAGCAACATTAGAATAGAGTAATTTCAGCATGTCAGACAGTGAAATGAGCAGAGGGTTTATATTAATGTCACAGGGCAGGAATATTCCTGCTTTGGAAACACCATATGTGCAATATGTGCAATGAAATCACATTTCCACACCAATGTTTTGTCCTTTTCAACTGAAAACTTACCAGTCCTACTGTCCCCTAAAAGAAGTGTTTTGGCAATCATAGTTTACATTTTGTCACGGGATATTAAAAAAAAGAAAACCATATCAGTAAGATTCACCTGACATGAAAGGTGTTACACCAATGCAGGAAGGTACATGATTTAATGATATTGAAGATATGATACATGATATGATACTGATTGAATATTGCGGGGCGTTGAGTTACACCTTGTTCTGAGACTTGCAGCACTAAAATGTGATTACTGAATCACTGACCACATGGCAAACAGCCCATACTTGAAAAGGACATAACAGATGTGACTTGTTATCACAAGTCCACACATTAGCTGTGACTGCTGGATTTTCAGACAACATTTCAAAGGAGCCACTGTTCAGAGGTGCAGCAGCAGAACACAACTCAAGGAAATCATCTGTTCAAGGAGAGGGACTTCCTTGTGGGCTCACTTCTGTGAGTGACAGGGTGATAGAAACAGAAATCACTTACTCTGTTGGAACATGAATTTCCTCTATGCAGCTCAGTTCTGAGAAAGCGGAAAGAGGCTCAGTTTCCTCTTCTCCCTCTTGAACCAGTTTCTAGTGTTCATTTAATTCAGGTCTGCTGACACTAATTTGCTACAACTTCAAATTGTCCCTTCCATCTGACAGAACATCTCTTTGTTTCTAACCCAAAGGTCTAAATTTTCTTTTTTTTCCCCCAGGCAAATTTTGTAATTCAATTGATCCAACCAACCTGAAAATTAGAAAAAAAATTAAACATGAGGTGCTTAAAATAACACTTTATTTTTATAGAGATGTGGTGTTAAAAAAAAAAAAAAAAGAAGAAAAACATGGCTTAAGAGAAAGCTGCTAAAGAATTTCAGCTATGAAATATTCAGCACATTTAATACCCAGCGTAGATGCACAGTACTGAAGATCTTGCTTTTGGCCTTTTGGCTTTTACTGTGACCAAACTGCTGTAAAAGACTTTTCCTCAGGCCATATTGAAAGACATCTTAATCACCTATCCACATGAATCACTTGCAGAGACAACATCAGAGCCAGCACTGCGAGACTCATAAGGCTTGGAAGTCTGCACTTTACAATAATTGCTTGACATGTGGGCAGATGCTGGCACACATTTCTGGGCTTGGCAGCTCCTATTTGCCCCTGGCCTGGTGGCCATCTATGTTTGCAGCCATGGCATGTGACACGGTGGCCATGAGCCTCTCTGGACAGCACCCCACCACCTTCAGCATAATGATGTACTCTGCAAATGCAGCTGGAGGTCAGGGAAGGACACCAGAGGGAGATATTGGATCTTGGAGCACCCTGGGCTTCAGGCTGTCCCAAGTCCAGAAGGCTGCAGTATTGTCCAGATTTCCTGCATAACAACAGCCAGTTTGAACAGGGAGGTTCTAAAATCTACCACAAGGGCATATCTTTTATCATCTATGAGTTATTAAGTGAGACATGTACAAACTAAGTAAAAATGAGCTTTGTCCTCAGCATCACCACAATATAAGACAGATCTAAAGGCGTTGCAGAGCATCCAGAGGAAGGCAGGAGGATGGTGAAGGGCCTGGAGGTGAAGCCATGTGAGGAGCAGCTGAGGGCACTTGGACTGTTCAGCCTGGGGACAAGGAGACTGAGGGGAGACCTCAGTGCAACTCCAGCTTCCCTGTGAACTGGAGAGGAGGGACAGACACTGACCTCTGCTCCCTGGGACAGGGACAGGAGCCAGGGCATGGCTGGAGCTAGGACAGGACAGGGTCAGACTGAGCTCAGGGAAAGGTTCTTCCCCAGAGGGTGCTGGGAACTGCCCATGCTCCCCAGGGAATGGGCACAACCCCAAGGCTGCCAGAGCTCCAGGAGGGTTTGGGCAATGCTCCCAGGGATGCACAGGGTGGGATTGTTGGGGTGGCTGGGCAGGGCAGGGGTTGGACTTGATGATCCCTTTGGGTCCCTTCCAACTCAACTTTTTCTGTGATTCTGTGGTCAGGAATCCTCTGTGGAGCCAGCAGAGCCCCTCGCTCTGTAGGCAGCACAGTCCCCCAGCCTGGCCTAGATGTGACCTCTTTTTCCATGGTGTCCCTTCACAGGGACAGCCAGGTGTTTGTCACAGAGGGGTCCCAGCCCAGGCTGCCATGAGCTGCTGGAACATAAACACTTCTCTGGGCTGTGCTGAAGGAAAAACACCTCTCCTCTGTGGGGAGATGGTGCTGATGCAAAGCACTAGAAAGCTTTGACACCAGTGCAGAGGAAAAGCGGGGATGAGGGCTGGACTTGTGGGGTGGGGGATATTTTCAGGTATATCCACATTTCAGGCAAAGCCTTTCATGGCTCCAATGCCTTGCTTTGACAATGAGCTCTCTGCTTGTCAGGTCAGGTCTGTCAAAACTGAAAATGAGCTTTTCATGATCAGAATCAGAAAGAAATCTTAGTTAAACAAGTGGAAGAACTGTAAGACATGCATTGACATGGAAATGGACAGACACTAGTGAGTGTCTGATATTCCTCACCTGGGTTTAAGTCATACTGAATTTACTTTGTGAGATTGCTCACAAGGTGAGGTGCCAGCTCCTTGAGGGGACATCAAACACCATTCTTTAAACTTCAGTACTGTGTCCCAGATCACCTTATAGGAGGTCATATAGTTGCTTTGAATAGATAAATTTGAAGGTTGCATAGTTTCAGTCCTGCAGATGATGGGAATTTCGAGCCTTTGGCTTTTAAAAATACTTTGGAAAGTACTGTAAGCCTGTGTCCAACTTGTTCATAATGTGCAGTGTCTGCTCTTTCATTCCTTATGAATATATGAGTCAATCCTTGGCCTCTAACGTGCAGAATGCACAAACCCCATTGTTATGGACTTCCAAAAGACATATTTCTGGGAGAAGGCTCTGTATCTGGCTAGCAGGTAAGAAGATTAGATATAAGAAAGAAATCCTTCCCTGTGAGGGTGGGCAGGCCCTGGCACAGGGTGCCCAGAGAAGCTGTGGCTGCCCCTGGATCCCTGGCAGCGCCCAAGGCGAGGCTGGATGGGGCTTGGAGCACCCTGGGATAGTGGGAGGTGTCCCTGCCCATGGCAGGGGGTGTCACTGGATAAAGTTTAAAGTTCCTTCCAGTCCAAACCATTCCATGAGTTTATGAAAGGATTTATGCCAAGCTTCATCTGACTGAGTCCTGCTAGGCTGTTTTTCCATTTGCCACACAAAGAAAGAAATAACTCGTATATGTCAGCTTCATAATTATCAAAACTTAATAATTCTTTCTTATTTACAATCTATTATGTCTTCTATAAACTGAAATTTTGTTAATTTTTGGTGTAATATATTCTCTTAATTCTCTTATACAATCTTGATAAGAGCAAAATAAATGGATAGAAAGAAGTTGAAGGGTAGTGTGTCAGGAAACATTTGATTTTTCTGAAGTTGAGCTGTTAGATAAGAATTCAGTTTGTATCCATAATTACTATGGATACTTTCAAGTGTAATTTATGAACAAAAACATTAGAAAAAATATATACAAGAGTAGTTATTGTTTTTAGATGCATAAAGAAGACTCTGAAACATTAAAATTAAATTTAAGAATTCATTACTGGTGTCTCATGTATGTAGCTACCTCCCAACTGGTAAAGGCTTCCTGCCTTCCCCTGTTTTGGAAGGAATTTATCCCCCCAGAGAGGAGCCAGGCAGACAGCCCAGCAGCATCCAGCCCTCTGTGCTCCTGGAGGGACAGGAATCAGCAGCAGGTCCAGGCTTGCACGGCCTTGCCAACAAATGTCACCTTCCCTGGGAAGGATCCCAGCTGGAGGGGTGAGAGCAGGTCCATGATGAACAATAAACCCAGAGCTGTTTCATCCTCTGCCGGCTGTGGTGTGCCGTGAGCTGAGTGCACAGGAGTCACCCAGGGAAAAGCTTGGCTCGTGAGGGATCCACCTCATGTTCTGTGTTGCCAGAACATTTATGTTCCTGACAGGTTCTTTACAAACTCAGTGCACCCAGAGGTCCTGACAAACAGGAATGCCTCAGTCCTGGGTTGTTTGGGTGGGAAAGGACCAAAAGCTCAGCCAGTTCCATGCCCTGCCATGGGAAGAGGATGCCTTCCACCAGTTCAGGTTGCTCCAAGCACCTTCCAGCTCCATCCTGCCTGTCCTTTGTTGTTGTACAAGAGGCACAGACCTACACTGATGCAAATTTCCCATTTTTTTATCCCTTTGGAGAAGTGCCACAAATATACTTCAGAAAAAAACATAAAGTGCTGTATTATCAGTAATATTCTTTTAAAAATACCCTGAATTTCAGAGTAATTTTTAGGCAGGAAACAAAAAAGCTTCAGGCTGAGAGGATGCAGAGTAATTTTTTTGCACCAGCAAGTGAAGGAGATCAGGGCCTTAAAACAACCTTTGAAATGAAAATGAAATTGCCTTGCTATCAAGCTCCTGCCTCCACATTACATCCTGACCAGTGTTTGGGTATTAAAAAGTTGTCTCCTTATCCCAAATGTGCATAATCAACAATGACAAAGAGAAAATAAAATGTCCAAGACATCTGAGTCCCATGGCTTCAACCCTGCAGGAAATGGCAGGAAGGGGTTTTTTCCACAGGGCATCAGAATTCATGTGAGGAACTCCTGGAAATACATTCTGAGATCCCATGGGATCTATCCCAGGCAGGCAATGCTGACTCAGAACACATAGTCTGTTTACCCCTTATTTTGGGCTCTGGGACACATTATTGAGATACAATCAGTGCAATAGTTTAAAATGGATAAGCACAGACCACTGCAAAATTCTCCTCAAGCAGCAGATGACACAGCACAGCTGCAGAAGGCATTAATTCCAATTAATTTGTAAGGAATTTATCCCAATCAGAATTAGATCAGGTTTCTAGGAACTGATCTTTGAAATGATAGGTGATGGTGAGAATAAAATAAAGGACTTCCCTATTGCAAGGAGCAGAGCTAATGGCACTCCAGACAAAAGGGGGCACTTGCTAATTTTCTAACATAGTTATATTGTTAATAACTGACTTATCTAAACTGTTGAGGTATTAAAGTGAGAAGATGACCCAAACCAATCTAAAGCCTTCTCTGAATTCTACCTAGAAGCATCTTCTCTTTGCAATGGATCTATTTGCTTAAAACTCAAGAAATTATCAATGTAATTACAACCTTTACAGAAAGGCAACCTTTTTTCCCCCCATTGTGAAGCTGGCACCACATTTACCACAAAATTTATTTTCCCCAGGTTTTTGTTATAAAAATCACGAAGCTTTAAATTTTTTCATTGTTTTCCTATGTGGCTTTTAATCATTCAGATTCTTAGATAATTAGTTCCTGCCCTACCCAACTTCAACATGCCTTCAAACCTCTCCTGTTACATAAAAGTACAGCAAATATCAGCATTTGTTGCATTAATTGAAATTAATGTATGTCTTTGTGTTAAAAGACAAATTTGGAATGAATTTAACGTTTTGAAGGGCATTTTCTTTCAAAAAGCAATTAGAAATCTCTATCAACATGGGTTAGACTTTGTTATATATCTTTGTTATATTTAATTATATTTCTATTCCTTATTTTAAGCAGTGATATTTCCAACAGGATCTGAGTTTAGGATCATTTCCCTAAACTTGTATTAATTCTTTGTGGTTTTTTTTTAAATCTTCCAAATTTAAGACACTGCTTGTTGATAGTGAAGATGAAATCCCAAACAATTCTTTAATTTGCCTTAGAAGAGCCCAAAGGTTTAGTGTCCTTGAAGCTGTGCATATATTTTTTCCACAGATTTTTGAACAAAGCTGCCTTAATTTTGGAAAAAATTAGGAACAATAACTGATGATTTTTTTAATGTAAGCTGATAGCTTACCATCTGTGTAGATTGCTTCATCAGTGCATTATCTGCAGCAAGCACTACTGGGCTGGATTATTCCTGGAGTGATGGCTGAGACAGAGTATAAATATAAACCAGACAGTTGCAAACGTGGCCAAGATGGGAGCAATGCATTGGGAAATGGAAAGCTGAGCTGCTGACAGGGCTGGCCCAGCCTTCCTTGACAAAACTTCAGTGAAATGAGCTCTGAGCAGAGACCAATGTAGCAAATCCCAGGCAAGCATGCAGACTTTCTGTTTCATCAGTTCAGCCCTCGATACCTCAGAAAACCCTTGAGCAGCAGTTTCTGTCTTGCTGAGTCCAGCCTGTGGTTTAATGAGTCTTGCCACTTGGTTGTTGGACATTCAGGGATTTTTATTTCTTCTGCTGACCATCTGCTGCATATTCCGACTTACTCCTCTATGTGTATCCACATTTGGATATAACATCAACTGTGTGGGAGAGAAAACGTTTTACTTGTGGATTAAGAGATGAGCTAAAGTCCATAAAAGCCAGAATCCTCAGCTTGAAATGGCAGAAGTAGAGAAACAGGTTTCCAGCCATGGATATTGAAAAGGAAGTCTATACAGAATTTCTGCATCTGGGTTTCCAAGTGTTGCTGCAACTTAGGGTTGGATTAACTTCAAAGACAAAAATAGACCCTCTGTCTGTGAAAAGTAGAATTTCTCTGCACTGAATAGAGATTAGTGTCCTGACACAGAGCAGTGAAGCTTTATAAAGAGGGTTTCTACACAAGGCACCTGTGAATCTTGGCTAATAATGACTCCAGAGCCTGTTTCTTCTTTTTTAGCTGAATAGCAGACAGACAGCTGGTTATAGAGCTCTATAGAGAAATTCAGATGAATGGTGCCATGCATTTGGGAAATCTATGACATTGCAAGGCTCACAGTCTAGGGGATCACACATCTCACCCCAACTTTCAAATTTGTTTCACAAAAAACTTACTTAATCTATTTCACCTTTGAAGTTTGCAAGAGCATTCACTATGTTCTTGTTACCCATTTCACTTTTCTTGATAGTGAAATGGAACTGACATCCTGTGTCTACGAAATTCACCAAATTTGTTTGCAGTTCCTGGTTTAAACACCTAACCCTAATAGTAAACATAACCAGAAATTCCTTTGCAGATCATAATCCTTAAAAACTGATATAAAATATACAACGCTGCACACACAAAATCATATTCATGTTTATCTATGATAAAAGAGCATTTGAAGAGCCCTTTCTTTAACAAAAGTATGCAATTTTCCTTCAAAATTGTCAGATAAAAACTTCTTGAGCGTACAAGTTATGTTGCACAGAAGTTTGCCTCTTAAAAAAAAAAAAAAAACAAAAGAGGTTTCTCAAATCCATCCTCAGGAGTTTTATAAACTGTTCTGACTTGTGATTTCTGCTTTTACTCTCTGAGAAACTTCATTGTAGGGGGTATATCACAGATTGATCCCTCTGAGTCACAGAACTTGCCACACTTTGGAAGAAAAGGTTGGTTCCCATCCTTGCCAGGGGTCTGATCCGAGGTGTTGCCTTGATGATTTAGTAGAAAATTGGATTTCCAACTATCAGATAAAAAGTAGTTACCAGATAAAAAAAAAAGAAACCTGTTGTTTCCTCTCTTCCTGACCTTGTAATATAAAACCCTGGAATTGTGGAATGGTTTGGGCTGGAAGGGACATCAAAGCCCATCCAGTGCCACCCCTGCCACGGGCAGGGACACCTTCCACCATCCCAGGCTGCTCCAAGCCCTGTCCAACCTTGGGCACTGCCAGGGATCCAGGGGCAGCCACAGCTTCTCTGGGCACCCTGTGCCAGGGCCTGCCCACCCTCACAGGGAAGGATTTTTTCCTAATCTAATTCATATCCTTTTTTTCCTTAAGATCTAAACTCAGTTGCTCGCTCACCATTGAAATCCAGCGATCCCATCAGTGCTTTCAGCTCCAGGAAGGAAGTGAGCAGTTCTAAGTATCACTTGTTTTCACTCTTAGGTCTGCAAGCTCCCACAGGCCCTAAGAAGATTTGAATGTCTTTATTGGCAATATCAGTCTAGCATGAATTCATGCCTGTGAACCCCAAATGATCTCATCTCTTGAACCCATAATGATGTGGGTTTGCCATTCGTGCTCAGTAGCCCCATGAAGAGTGCAGATGTGAAATCAGTTCAGATAATCCATAAAGAAACAGAATTATTGAGCTACTTTTGGGCTTTTCTTAAGTATCTAATGTGTTCTATTCAGGTCTGGAGGCTGTCACAGTGCTGAGGTTTCATTTGCTCACCTAGAGCTTTTGGCTGCTCTGCATATGTTGTTGACATCAGAAGGTGCTGAATTACCATTTCCACGGGAGGAAAGGAAAAGATTGAGTGCTTAATTTCTTGAGAAGATAGCTTTTAAAATGCAGTTAAGGTGTGCAACTGCCAGCACTAAGGCACCTGAATGGCAGCAACACTTTGCATACCTTTAAGCTGTAAAGTAAAATTGAGTGTGATTAATGGGATGGCTTTGCACATAACAGCACAGCTGGGGATTATGTTATTTTATATTCATCTTCCAAACTCCCATAAAAGTGGATTATTGTAGCATAGCACTTGTGAATAGCTCCATGATGACTGGAGCTTTAACAGCCCCAGTGTTCTTACAAAAGGAAATGTACTCCTAGAAGCTCAGTCCTCCTCTGTGGAATTCACCCTTCAAGGAGGATGAGGAATATTAAAAAAGGTGGAAAGCTGTTTGGGGGACATTGGGGTCATCATAACAGTATTGGAAGAGGTGTAAATACTTGGCTGAGCATGAAGAGATCTTTGCTGAGCTCCTGTGGCCCAGGTGGGCTGTGCAGGTGTGATGGGCAAAGGTCACCTGAGCACCAGAGTTACAGCTGCCACTGTTCCCTGAGCCCCAAAGCCATGAGGAGAGTAGCAAGAAGGTTTTTGAGCCTGAAGATTTGCCCCAGAGTGTCCTGGTAGTGCATCCATGTTGGGAGCTGTACACCAGCACCCAGATGACCTAAGCAGCAAGAGAGAGACTAGAGGTACAGAAGTTGTATAGATACAGAGGAGAAATGTATTAATAGAGCTGTGAACAGCTCTGCATAAAAGGGTATTTGCCTTATGGTTCTCATTGCCCACTAATTACGAGATAAAAATTTGCAGCCATCTAAACTCTGCTGGAATTAGAATTGCTGCCATGTGTCATGTGAAAACCCTATCAGAAAAGAAGATTTTTTAATGGGCTGTTGACATCAGCTGGAAGGTGCCCACTGATCTCATGGCAAAAGAATCATGGTTCTTCCTCATGGTCACTCTCTAAATTAAAATGCTTTTTTATAAAAAAATCAATTTTTCCTTGATTCATTGTCTTTGATTCTATTACTTGCGAGCAGTTGAGTCTCAAGAAGAAAAATTTCTTATCATTTAAGTTTTTCCCCACACCCTTTTCTGTTATTTGTGAGACAATATAAGTTTATCAGTAATTAAATATTAATACTTTAATTTCATTAATTTTAACTGTATCCATATCTAAAAGGATTCAGGTTGATTCTGCAGCAGGAGCTGTATTGATCTGCAGAAAATCTTGCTCTGTCTGGCAGATATCAAAGAGATCTAGTACAAAGAAAATTAACCATTAATAATTTTAAAAATTCTAAAGTTTCTTTTCACAAATAAAATTTAATGAGTAGGATTTAGCTATTAAAAATTAATTTTAATAGAAGAATAATACTCATTAATTCCACTTTTCTGTACTCTTTCTTCTTCAGAATGTACGTTAAGGACCAGACCAGCTGCTGACATGGCCTCAGTACCCACTTTCTTGTAATAATATTTTTTTTTGTCACACATATGTTACACTTTTAGTGAATGAATAAGAGAAAATATCAACAGTATTGTAACCACCCCCCTCTAATTTTCTGTGGCAAATCTCAATTTTTTCATCTGTTTGTTTGTAAGCATGTGGTATTGCACACATTTAAGAGGCAATGATGGTGTACTTAACTAAGGCTAAACACTGAACTATTTTCCATGCCTTACTGCAGTGCCACTTCTGTGCTCCTTAAGTTCTTAAAAGCATAGATCCCACTAGGACAAGCATAAATTTAATAATGTAATTCTTTGCAGGTCAGCAAGAAATGAATAATAACAGGTGATATTGCTTTCCTTCAAAACAAGTAGGAATAATGCAGATATACCAAGCTTAGCTAAACCCTTGGAATGATAAATAATATAAATGCATATTAACATATTGTGGTCTATAGTTAAAACATATTCTGATTCTTTATGCTTTTGAAAATATGTTGAAATAGTAGTTGGAGCTTTTTTCCCATGAATCTTTGGGGTTTTTTAAAAATAAAAAAAAAATTCAAAGAGAAAATAGATCTGTAAATGCTGAAACTATCAAGTCCTGTTTCCCTATAAATTAGCCTCTCATTGCTGAATTCCCATTTGAATCTATGGATTATTTGGGCTCACATTGCAAACTAACAGTTTCTCCATTCTATGGACTGTCTTACTGTTTTCATAAAACATGGAGAAACTGAATGCTCTTGATAATTCTGACCCTTTCCAAATTTTTTAGATATTACCTAAACACTTCCAGATCGTGTTGGCAGAAACAGCATAGGAATGGGAGGCAGCACTGACAGACAATAATTCTAAATAAACCTTTTTCCCCTCAGAACCCAAGTGGGAACACATGCAACTTTAAACCAAAACAAGCCAAACAAGGTTCCCTTGGGGTCCCAAAGAGAGCACTTAAATGGCAGAGAGACTGTTGGAAGTCTCAGAACCAGAAACCAGGAACTACTCAGTGAGTATTTCCTTCGTGCCTACACATTTGAGAACTCTGTGTTCATGTATGACCACATTTTTTCCTAAAATTCCCTCACTTTCAAATAATTTATGCACATCTATTTGATGTTTCGTCCATTTGCTTTAAGATATCTCTTTATTATCAGCACCCTCCTCATGGATTCTCTTTTCCAGCTTTGGAAGAACACCAAGGAGATGTGAGTTTAACAAGCAGTTATGTGTAGATTTAAGAGTAAACAGGAAGAGCAAATGTATCTCCACACGAGTCCAGAGTAACTGGAACAGTGCTACAGTAAAATTCCTCATCTCTGAAAATTCCCAGATATTGAAAGGAGAGATCCATCAAAATCAGGCACATAAGCAGTTTATAGGGACTGCAAAAGGCCAATTGAATAAGCTTAAAAAACAAGCTTAAAAACCCATCACACCCAAGTAAAAAAACTGTAAGTTTGAAGAAACAGATGAAACTGACAAAGTGCCTCACAAAGAAGAGAATGTAGGAGCAGAATCTTAAGCATCTTTTTCTTTAATATTTGTATTAAATACCCAACAGGGTAGGGTTTGGCAAGTCAAAAATGTGAGATTCATTTTGCTTATCTGTAGTAAGTTCTCCAAAGTAACAAACAGAAGTTCCCCCCCATATACCTAGTGATCTTGAGGAAAATTGAAAATTTAGCAACAGATGGCAGGAAATGGAATTTGCTGTCTTATCAGGACAATAAAGCTGAAAACAGTTGGGTTAAACTTGTTACAAAGGGAAAAGAATCTAGCAAAAGAAAATAGGACAGATACTCTAGTTCCCATTTATAGATTCTATTAAGGACAATCTGTTTTTAATTGGAGAGGGCTCCCTGAGCCTGAAAATGTAGTGCCTAAGAAAGTATTTGCTAGTTATTGTCATGCAGAACATGAGTGCTGCTCATGCACTAAATTAAATTCACTGCTCAGTGACTCCACTCCTATAGCAGCAAACCAGAGAGAATCATGAGTGGTGTCTGGAACAGCATCTCCACCAATCCCTTACCTTGTAGGGGAGCCTGAGGAGAGAAGCTGATTTCTTTTTGTACAGTTCAGCTCAGTCCCTGCTGCTCAAAGGCTCTGAAAATGTCACACACAGGTGACTGGTGCCTTCAACACACTGGAGTGGGCTGAAGGTCTCTGGGAACTGAGCTGAGACGTGAGAAATTCATGGGCCATTTTCAGTGTGAGAGAATGAAAGGACAAATAAATAAGAGACTGGGAGTGTCTGCATGGAATACAGGGATATTCTGGGTTTAGGGGTCAGCCAAAATGTTTGCACCTCTAAACTTTGCAGGATTCCTCTTCTCTTTGGCTTTGTTGCTGTTTTAGGGTTGGTATTTGATGGGGAAAGGGAAAGGGAAAGGGAAAGGGAAAGGGAAAAGGAAAGGGAAAGGGAAAGGGGAAGGGGAAGGGGAAGGGGAAGGGGAAGGGGAAGGGAAGGGAAGGGAAGGTTTCGGGAAGGGAAGGGAAGGTTTCGGGAAGGGAAGGTTTCGGGAAGGTTTCGGGAAGGGAAGGTTTCGGGAAGGGAAGGTTTCGGGAAGGGAAGGTTTCGGGAAGGTTTCGAGAAGGTTTCGGGAAGGTTTCGGGAAGGGAAGGTTTCGGGAAGGTTTGGGGAAGGGAAGAAAGGTGCGGAAAGGAAAGGTGCGGAAAGGAAAGGTGCGGAAAGGAAAGGTGCGGAAAGGTGCGGAAAGGTGCGGAAAGGAAAGGTGTGGAAAGGAAAGGTGCGGAAAGGTTCGGAAAGGAAAGGTGCGGAAAGGAAAGGTGCGGAAAGGTGCGGAAAGGTGCGGAAAGGTGCGGAAAGGAGCGGAAAGGTGCGGAAAGGTGCGGAAAGGTGCGGAAAGGTGGGGAAAGGAAAGGAAAGGTGCGGAAAGGTGCGGAAAGGAAAGGTGCGGAAAGGTGCGGAAAGGAAAGGTGCGGAAAGGTGCGGAAAGGAAAGGTGCGGAAAGGAAAGGTGCGGAAAGGAAAGGTGCGGAAAGGAAAGGTGCGGAAAGGTGCGGAAAGGTGCGGAAAGGTGCGGAAAGGTGCGGAAAGGTGCGGAAAGGTGCGGAAAGGTGCGGAAAGGTGCGGAAAGGAAAGGAAAGGAAAGGAAAGGAAAGGAAAGGAAAGGAAAGGAAAGGAAAGGAAAGGAAAGGAAAGGAAAGGAAAGGAAAGGAAAGGAAAGGAAAGGAAAGGAAAGGAAAGGAAAGGAAAGGTGCGGAAAGGAAAGGAAAGGAAAGGAAAGGAAAGGAAAGGAAAGGAAAGGAAAGGAAAGGAAAGGAAAGGAAAGGAAAGGAAAGGAAAGGAAAGGAAAGGAAAGGAAAGGAAAGGAAAGGAAAGGAAAGGAAAGGAAAGGAAAGGAAAGGAAAGGAAAGGAAAGGAAAGGAAAGGAAAGGAAAGGAAAGGAAAGGAAAGGAAAGGAAAGGAAAGGAAAGGAAAGGAAAGGAAAGGAAAGGAAAGGAAAGGAAAGGAAAGGAAAGGAAAGGAAAGGAAAGGGGTTGTAATGGGGTGCAAGTTCTGAGTTCACTGTGGTGGGACCTCATATGACTGTTTTGGGTCTATTTCCCCTTGGCATGATGTCCTTTCTTAGCCGAAAGTCTCCTGCATCAATAATTTCTTGGAAAGATCTCTGCTCAAGGAGGAGAAGCATTGCAGCCATGTCCACTAGGAATCAGCCACTGCCAAGGAAGGAAAAGTCATGTTTTATCCATTGCCATCTATCTGATGTGGGGTCAACATGCTGCTTCCACCCTCCTCCCAAATATGAGAGCTGCTCCCTGACTTCTCTGGATCTGGAACTAGAATAAGGCAATTCCCAGCACAATGGTTATTATGTATTTTCCTCAATATTTGCTGAGTTTGCCTAGAAAAAAGTTTGCATACCATCTTTCATGTATTAGTAATGAATCTCCCTGTGATATTTAGAGGAAAACCTGGTCAGTGTTATGTACAAGTTGTTCATAATTAGCAGTTTGTTTATGGAAGATATTGCCCCTCTGTGCTCCAAAGAGATTTTATGTAAAGAAAAATAAATAAATGAATATTTAAAAAAAACAAAACAAACAACCTCCCCCCAAAACAGAAATAAAAATTAGTCACAAAGAAAATTTTTATAAAGTGCTTTCCAATATTTAAAATAAATGTAATTTTGCTGCAGAATAGTATGAGAGCTGAGAAAGGTCATTTTTCTTTTGGCTGCCCCAACGCTAAAGCCAGGTTTCTGCAGCAAGCTTTTGCACTGTTGGTCATCTCCTCTTCACTCTGTGTCTGTTTTTTCTGAAGCTCAGTGGTTCTGTCTCTAAGCTGAAGTCCCTGACTCCGAGTCAGGATTCATTCTTTAGGAAAGGCCACAGGAATTATCTCTGCAGGGTCTCCTGGCGTAATTCAGCCAATCTCACTGCTCCCCTCCTTCTGTTCCTGTACCTGAGGACTGGGCTTGACTTCAGGATTACCTGGAGGATCAACACCAAGATTTGGGTGTGGGGGATTATGCCTTGGCAGTACAGAGGTTGTTCTGCACTCCATCTAATGGGTTTATGTTTACGGGTTTGTGTTTTACATGCTAAACAACATTACCTGAAAGCCATAAAGAGGAAAATATAAACTATATTAAAGAGGTCAAAGTTTAAAATGCCTGTGAAACAACCTCAAACAACCATGCTCAACTTCAGCAGAATATTTTAAGCAGAAGAATCAATCAGTTTGCAGCTCAGTAGGAAAACAACGACTACCTTAGCAAGACAATGAGGCTTTCTCCCACAGCAACCCTATCTTCCTCTTTATAATGGTTATTTTTACCTTAATTTCATCCTCAACTAGAAGCTGGGAAACCATTGAGATCCTCAAGCTGCAGGATTTAGTAGGATGCATTAAAAATTATGCCAGGACAATTCAAATTTTCTCCCCCATCACAATCATTTCATGCTGGGAAAATAAATGGTCTTTGAGTACCCAACAAACCTTTATTTCTGGAGCTGAGGGTAGAGATATTCAAGAGTTCAAGTGCCCATTTGTGGTGGGGAGTCTATGCAGCAATTCAGTCCTGTGTGACAAAATAATAGCTGAATGTGTTTCCATAGAAACTGAAGACAGCCAGTGAAAACTACTGTAGAGTTTTAAAAGAATTCAATCAAGTTTTATTTGAGTAAATAAGGATCACTGGCAATATACTGCTGGTTACAAGGACAGGTGGTACTCTTAAAATTACTTTTAAAATTACATCACTGAGCAGGAGCTCCTGTGATTTCTCACACAGCTACAGGCTGGTGTTAAAAATGTTAGGACTCTGTGAGTGATTGATCAGGAATGCTCTCAAGTTAAAGGGGTCCGTTTTACTACTGCCATAATTTTTTTTTGGAGCAAGTGAGGTGAATTAGATAGATTAAGGCAGTAATAGGCATTCAGATAATAGTAATGCTTGACTAGTAATTGCTTTACTGCAATAAACAGCACTGATTGTAAAACTCCTGCCAGATGTAAAGCCAATTTTAATCTGCTCTCCTTGTACCATGGACAGTTTGGGGTTCGGAGAAGGAGTGTTTGGCTCTTCAGAGTAAACTTTAAAATCCATGAAAGGATTTGATCAGAGCCAATGATTTCCTGACTTTCTGGGGATGTTGATCCTGGCTGTAAAGAGCCTGGTGTAAAACACTGGCTGTGTGTGGATTTGGGCCCCTGAGTCCATTTGCCCCTGGAGATGGATGGTGTGGCAGAGGCAGTGTAATCACTCACCAAGGTGAGAGTGTTGGTGCTGCAGCCCTGTTTACCTGCCCGTGACAAACCCTCTTACCTCTGCTGTCCAGCAGGAGCACCACAGCTTGGGAAGAGGGAAAAGTCATCAGTGACTGGAGAAAGTGCAGGCTGAAAGAGACCCCACCAACATTTGCAAACTCCCCTGTAATATAAAAGCTAATCCACCTTATCCACTGGAATCCATGTAAAGGACATTTCCAAACCCCATGTGTGGGACCAACAGGAGAAACCATGGCTGATATGTTTGCCTGAGGACACCAGTGCTATTTTTGTGGCTGTTCCTTGTTATTCAGTGGTACTCACTCTGCACAGCAGGAAATCTTCTGCATGGTAGGGGCTGGTAAAGATCCAGACTTGTATTTCAGCTCGAGGCTCTGTAGTTATCCCCCTCCAGTCCTCCCCATCTCTCACTGCAGCTCTACAACCCCTGTGAGCACATCCTAGAGCCCATTTCTATCTGTTTGGTCTGGTTTGCACTTAGATTGGGATCTCCTCAAAGCAAAGGCTCTTCAAGTAGGTTGGTTTTTTTCAATATGGATCATGTCTTCAGGCTTCTGTTATCACTTCTACTATAAATACAATAGAAGGTGCAACATCATTTGCAATATCAAGAATGGATGGAATCCTTTTGGGGACATTTTGGCAGTGCTTTTACCCCTGTAATTAAACCTTTAAGAGCTAACCCTATGATATCCTTCGTGCTTCATGACCTCATCCACAATCTTAAAATTTAACCAACCTTCATGAGCTTCAAGAGTTTGAAGTGCAAAGATACTGAACTACAGGTGGTGTAGAGTTTTGTACAAAGTGGTAAAGAAAATGAGCTCTTTGCCATTTCTCTGTCCTCAGTAAAAAATTCAATTTTATCTCTTCATCATTCCTTGCCATTAATTAGTATCATCACCATTCCCCTCATGCCATCATGACCCTTGTTCCCTTGGTTCATTTAGAGCCCCTGAGTGTGTGTTTGGGAGGACTTCTTTTTTTCAGGGGATTTTGTAGCTTTGCTTTTTGATTTTCCCCAGGTGGGAGCATCAGATCTTTCTGGAAGGGATAGATAATCCCTTCTGAGAGTGTCTAGGGTATTAAGGAGGAAAGTTTTGTGTATATATATGTGTATGTGTGTGTACATATATATGTATTTTTATCTATTACATATATATATATATATATATATATATATATATGTAATATACATATTATCTATATATATAATTGGTTATATATATAGATGTATATATAGGTTATTATTATATATATAATTGGTATATATACATATTTATAAAATTGATTTTTGACTGGAGTATTTTAGAGGGGTTTTGTGCATGTGTGTGGTAAATTTCTTTCTCCTTTACATGGAAACTCTTAATTTTCCTAACAGCTCTGATTCCTTTCGTTGTATAATTGACTCCATTAATTAATTTTCTGTGCATTTCCTTTGTCCCTGCTGCACTTTGGATATAAAATACATATTACATTAATATATATGTAATATATATAAAAATACCTATATATGTATTTATATAAAGCATGCTAGAGACCTTATTAATGATAGAATTCCTCCAGAGCCTTTAGTGTCCCACTGTGACTACAACCCAAGATTCTCAGACTGACTGTTAAGAATGCTAAATATGCCTTAAAACCCCTGCCTCTGTAGGCTCTGAAATGCTGTACATCACTTGTCAGGAAAACAGATTCTCTAACAGATCTTTTTTTTCCTTCTCCTGCAAGGAAATCATGTCTGCTCCAATCCACTTTTGATTATTGATGTGAACGCTTAGGAATTCTTTGGGAAAGACAAGGTCCTTAAATGAATTCCTTCTGTAGCAGCCTGTTAATTTTAAAAAGGAGGAATTGAAAGAGGACCAACATGTTGGGTATTTTGTCAGCTTTTCGTAGTTGTTTTGGATGGGCTTGTGTGTGTGGTTTTAATGATATTCCCTTAAATAAAAATGTCAAGGTATCAAGGAAGCTGCTCTGCATGGGGAGATTTTCTTTCCACCCTTGGATATGATGGCATTTCAGGGTATGTCATACCAACAGGGGATGAACTCATCAGAAGGAGATTACCTGTAGAGAAAAATAGCATTTCAGGAGTAACTTTGCAAAAAGAGTTGTCACTGCTTCAGGGTGTGATTCAGAGTTCCTCTAGTGGTGCAGATCACAATTCCACATCTTCCAAGGTGAGACTTTGGCCCCTCACTCTGTTATCTACACCAATTTTTCTATTAACATGTAGAAAATTGCTCTTTTTTCACCCTTTCAGTCACCTTCTCTGTTTGATTTCAGGCTGTTGGTTTGATTGTTTAAGGAATGCAAAAATGTTCTAGGAGATCCAATCACTTGATAATTGTTATAAGCATTATTGCAAGCCTGTCTCCTAACTGATATTATAGACTAGCAATGTTTGGCCATTTCTTTTAATACTTTCTCTGTTTATGACTGTTACATAAGTGACATATTATTACAAGTATTATACATTTTTCAGTGAAGTGAAATATGTGTTGTTTTTAAAACAGCAGGATCCAGCTTTTCTGGACAGCCTTTAATTTTCCTTCAGAAATTTAAGAGTGTCCTTGCAATTTATTCTAACATACCACGGCAGAAAACCAAACCTCTCTTCTGCAATGTGTTTTGTGCCTATATTAAAATTTTAAGAGTTTGCTCAAGATTATAGTTATTTTCAGTTATTACAAAATTAGAGAAAAAAAAAGCACAGTGATCTCACAATCTTATTTTGGTTTATTTTGCTTAATAACAGGACAAGTGAGGTATGAACACAGAACTGAGTTTTGTGTTCTTTAATTAAGACCATTACTCTTGTCTGGGAGATTCTTGCTTTGCTGTAATCATTCTGGTTCTGCACAATGGAAGAAAATGACAAATTGTTGCTGTTTATATTACAGTAGCTTTTAGGGATAACTACATTTATAATCCAAATAGGAAACAGCAGGGAAAAAAAATAAGGATCATTACCAAAGGAAAGAGCAAGTGACTGGTCCACAGCCATCATCACACAGAAATAAAAGCAGATTTTCCCAAGCTCTACATTTAGAGATGCCACAGAGTTTACAAAAACAGATTTTTATTTATTTGTTTGTTTGTTTGTTTTATTTTCTTTCAGTTATTTGTATCTGGGAATAAGGATGCCTAAAATAGGACTAAAGGTCCTGTCTCAAAATCAGTAATAAAATGAGAAGATGGAATGGCCTTGTATTAGCTTCACAGATGCAATCATGGGCTTGCCTCTCTGCTACTGGCTGTTAATGAGGCTCTGATTTTACCTGCAATAATGATGTTTCATTCCAGAAAGTCTGGAATTGATGGCTGCTTTTTCTGGTGCTAAATCTCTTTTCATATCCAGATTTACCCCTTGCCATGATTAAAACTTTGGATGCTTTTGTCAGCAGTGGGGTTTCTGCGGGTCTCTTGTGGTTCACTAACCCTACCAACTGCCCTTTTGCTGGATTTCTGATTATTCTACAATATATTGAAAGGTTTTAGCTCAGAATTTATCTCCAGTCTCTGAACTTTCTATTTTACTCCTGTTTTGAAGAAAATACTCCAAAACTATTGATGCTGCTTCCTCCTACCTGAAGTTAAACCACCCAGCATTCTGTTCTCATCTTCAATAGATTTTTGTGATCTGCTGCATTATATACAAGGAGCTTTCAGTCAAGGCTAGTTTTATTAATTCCAGAATTTCTACTGCCTACCAGAGCTGCTGGTACCTCTTGTTATTGTTGCCAGTACAGCTCACACAAACAATTTAAACTATTATTTTGCATTTGGCCTCAAGATCTTGACAAGGGAATCCAGTTGGTCTTAGAAGCTACTACTGCCTCCCTTTCCTCCTAGAGATAAAATACTGAAATTAGGTTTATGCCAGCTATATATACATAATAAAATTCAAAGAAACCCCTGAATTAGCTACATTTACACATCCCTCTTAAATTATTCAGTGAAAGGAATTTTAATTTCAAAATCCTATTTAATTTTTCTCCTTTTTCCAAGTCGGGGTGTCCCTTCACTTCTTTTTTTTTTTACCTCTACCTTATGGTCTGCTGAAACCAACAAGGAGCTGCCCTTGGTCCACATCAATGTGAGCATCTTTTGGGGCTAATAAATCCAGCTGGGAGGGAAAGTCTGTCAGAAAAGCAGGGAAAATACACTGGGCAACATCAATACAGAGTGAGATTTATGGATTTCTATGAAATATGCAGAGAGGCTTTTAAAGAAGGCCTGGAGTGAGGGTAAAAGGACAGTGGTTCTAAAATAAGAGAAGGTAGATTTAGAGTGGGCATAGAGAAAAATTCCTTTTAGGATGGGGGTGTTGAGGCCCTGGCACAGGGTGCCCAGAGAAGCTGTGGATGCCCCTGGATCCCTGGAAGTGTCCAAGGCTAGGCTGGATGGGGCTTGGAGCACCCTGGGCTGGTGGAAGGTGTCCTTGCCCATGGGGGAGGATTGGATTGGATTGTCTGAAAGGTCCCTTCCAACCTAAATTGTTCCAGGATTGTGAACAGAAATGCACACAGCATTTCCATACCCTCATCTCACCTCTCTCTGTAGAAATAAAGGCATTTCAGTGTTTGCTTTCAGTTTGCTCAATATTGTGATGTTTCCCCAATTTTTTCTTCACACACACAGAAAAGATGATTACATTGCAGTAAATTTGGCTGTAACTTTTCTGGTGCCCTAAAGGAGTTTATTAACCTGAGTGTCACAGAGGCATCTAGTTAAAAACCTTATAATAACTCCATAATCCTTTTTTACATTAATACTTTAAGATGCATCTAGAAAATTCCACCTAAAATTCCACAAAATGAGTGTTTCATCTGTGAGTCAAGGTCAGTTTTTCACAGATCTAGCACTACAAGGACAAGCACACACAGACATTGATACCCAGCTCCAAGAAGCACACAGTGGCTGGCTGGTTTGGAGGTTTTTGTCTGGAGTATTTTAGAGGGGTTTTGTGCATGTGTGTGGTAAATTTCTTTCTCCTTTACATGGAAACTCTTAATTTTCCTAACAGCTCTGATTCCTTTCATTGTATAATTGACTCCATTAATTAATTTTCTGTGCATTTCCTTTGTCCCTGCTGAACTTTGGATCATTATTCAGTAAAAGCTTTCAAAGCTTGTCTCTGATTTGTCTCCCTTTACATAAATATTTGGTGCCACAAAGCACTTTGATTCCCAATTAAAAATACCACAATGGTCATTATGATTAGGTCTGTGTCAAAAGAGTTCTGGATATACTATCTTAATTTTTTTCTTCTTAATAATTATTCTTTTGGGGGGGTGTGTGGCAGAAATGTTTAATATTAGAAAAATTTTACTCTGATAATTATAAGAGTGTAACATAAATGTAGTTAAAACTACGAAGCTTTGCAAATCAATTCATACCAGACCAAATAGAAACATCCTCTGAAATATTACATGCTTTAGTGCCAAAATATTGTTTAGCTTGAAATATTGTTAAACTCATGGCAGTTTTCTCTATGAAATGCAAAAGGTTCCAACCACTTAATGTAAGGATTTAATTGCTCCCCTTCTCGTGATATAAAGACTGTCTGGAATTTAAAAGGAAGAACATATATTATGGATTTTGCACCAGCCCTGAGGGGCCCAGGCAACAGCTGCAGGATGGTGGCACGAGGGCTAGGGGATCTGGAAAGACTGTCCTTAAATGTGATGAACAGGGAAAACAAGGTCTTTTGGCTCCATAATTCAAGGCAGATTCAGTTTAGATTGTACACAGCCCCAGCAACACAATCCAGCAGCATGCTCCAGGTCCATCCAGTCACCACAGAGTATCCTCATCCTGAGACAGGTTTCTTTAGCTACTGCATCCACTTCCATGCTGAAAGCAATTTCAGCATATGGAGGCAACATTTCCATTAAAATTCCCTAGCTAATTAATATCCTTTCTGTGCATGCTAGCAGGCATCCCTTAGCTAGAGGTTTCTCTTTCCTTTGCAAACATTCCCTCCTTTACACTGCTCTCTGTTCACCATGGCCCACATAACCCAGACCTTTGGGTCATTCTAGAAGTTCCTGGCTCAGGCAGGGAGAGCAGCAGTGAAACTGTGAGATGTGAATTCAGAGCAGCTGCCCTGCTCCTCTTGGCCATCCTTGGGAGTGGGATTTGCAGGCTCACCAAGAGACTCACTGCCACACCTGCAACCTGAGCCACAGGAAAATTACTTCAGGCACATTTATTTCAGTGGTGGGTAATTTTGGGAGGCTGAATAAACTAAAAACATTCAATCTTCTAATGACAGAGGGATCAAGGCCATCCTCAGCAGGTTTGCAGGTGACACCAAGCTGAGGGTGCAGTGACACCCCTGGAGGACAGGGTGACATCCAGAGGGACCTGGACAAGCTCCAGGAATGGCCATGGGCACCCCAGGAGGTTCAACCAGGGCTGCTCAGGGCAACCCCTGGGATCAGTCCAGGCTGGGAGGAGCAGATGGAGCAGCCCTGGCAGAAGGACCTGGGGGTGCTGGGGGTGAGAGCTGGAGCTGCCCCAGCCCTGAACCCCCTGCCCTGGGCTGAACCCCCAGCCTGGGCAGCAGGGGAGGGATTGGGATTCTGCCCCTGTGCCCCTGGTTCAGGTGAGACCCCAGCTGCAGAGCTGCCCCAGCACAGGAGGGACCTGGAGCTGCTGGAGAGAGCCCAGGGGAGGCACCAGGATGGGCAGAGGGATGGAGCAGCTCTGATGGGAGGAAAGTCTGGGAGAGCTGGGATTGTTCACCTGGAGAGGAGCAGCTCTGGGGTGAGCTCAGTGTGCCTGAAGGGAGCCCACAGGAAAGAAAGAGGGAGACAGTTTCCAAGGGATGGAGTGACAGGAGAAGGGGGAATGGCTTCCCACTGCCGGAGGGCAGGGTTAGATTAAGTATTAGGAAGAAATTGTTCCCTGTGAGGGTGTTGAGGCCCTGGCACAGGGTGCCCAGAGAAACTGTGGCTGCCCCTGGATCCCTGGCAGTGTCCCAGGACAGGCTGAACAGGGCTTGGAGCAACCTGGGATAGTGGAAGGTGTCCCTGCCCATGGCAGGGGTGGCACTGGATGGGCTGTAAGGTCCCTCCCAACCCAAACCAATCTGTGATTCTGTGATTCTGTGATTCTACAATCACTCACTGCTCTCCTGGATACTGTGCAGCTGGCAGTTTTATCCTGATTCCTAGAAGAAAACTACATTCTCATAAGGACCATTATCAAATTAAGCAGCCATTACTGTTGTTGTTCTGAATCAGAGCACAGAAACAAAGCACTTGGAGTCTGCTCTGTCCTTCCCAAGATGTAAATCCACCTGGTCCAGAGCAGGACGTTGTAGAGATGGCTGTAAGTGCATTTGGGGCTGATGTTGCTGTCTCACAGATTTATACTGGACTTGGCCTCCAAAGAAGGGGAAAGTAGGTAATGGGTATTTTACTGCCTTTCCTCTTCTTGTTAAATTGTCTTCATTTTTTCACTTAGCATCTGCCTCACTGAGTACTCATCATCTGCTACTGAGCCATCTATTGTACAACAGATGTTAAGCACTTAGTGAGGCAGAGAAGGAGGTAAAAGTGTCATATCATGATTAAATACTTGCTCCAGCTATTCTATAGGGTGACCATAGTGCTTTGTTCTTACATTTAATGTTACAGTGTGCTGAACAGGAATGGACATGTGGTTTGGATTAAGCTTGCAACTTCTCTAAGTAAAAATAATCCTGATTTTAAGTAAAGATTTTTTTCGTAGTAAGAAAAAGAACTGCAAAATATTTTAAATGCACTTCAGAATTATGATTTATGCCTGTCCTTAAGATTCTCATCAGAAACTTGGCTGGTGTTAATTGCTGCATTAACTTCCCTAGGATTATCATATTTTTACCATGCTTGTGTAAAAGTGAGATTATCTGGCAGGCTTTCTTTTCCCTGCAAGCATTCCAGCTGAAAGCTGGTGCATTTTATGGGGCAGCAGATTTAACCACAGGAGTCTCTTCATCCTGCAACAGTAGCCTGAGCTTGTAGCAGCGTAGGAAATGAGTAGAAGTTGGAGCTGAAGTTGTTATTGAGGCAGAATTAGTTAACAATCTGCTTCCAAGTAAATTTTAAGAACTGAGAAAATTTGTGGAATATTGTCGTGCACCTCCAGGTATTTTCACATTGACATATTTGATCAGACAAGGAGGAATAAGGAGGGAGGAATTATTCTTATTTTTATTATTAATAAGGAGGGAGGAACTGTTCTTCCCTGAGAGGTGTGATTTGTGTGAGCAGGAGCTCTTTGCAGTCACTGATGAGATTCAAACCCCAGAATAATGCAGACCCAGTTTTGGGGTCTTAACTAAAAGGCAGGAGTTTGGGATTTGGATGGGTTACCTGGCTCAGTGTTCAAGTCAGAGCAGCGGCTTGATGATCTATTTCCTATAGAGACAGCAGGTTTTCCACTAACAGGACAATCAATATTCATATTTTCATAGAAATCCTGTCCAGATTTATCACTTATCTTGCACTTTTGTGCTGGTTTTAAAATGTTGATTTCAATGATTTTATATTAATAAACAAAGGAAGTTTTAAAAAAAATCCAAACATTTTCTAGAAAGGTGTAATTCATTATATTATTTGACAAGTATCCTTTACTCACAAAGTATCATATTTAATTAAACTAAAAATTTACTTCTACAGTAAAGTTGTGATTTCAAGTGTGTGAATGACCAGAAATTTTGATTATAAATTATCACATAACTTTGCAAGATGAGGAAGACACAGGTATTTCAAGCATTCCATTTTTGCTTGAAGCTCAGTGGGGTGACTAGGACTGTTCTTGCTGGTTTCATTAGCTTTGGAAGCTGGTTCTACACCCCAGTGTTTGGAAAACTAGCTTATCAGGCCAGCATGTGTTATTTCCCAAATCAATTTTTTTTTTTTTTTTTTTTTTTTTTTTTTTTGTTAAAAGAATAATTGAAGAGCTCTTTCAAGCCTTGCTCAGGGCACCTGTGGTCATGTTGCTTTCTCCAGTTGGTTCTGGGTGATAAAGTTCTGGAATGGCCTGCCCAGGGAGGTGGTGGAGTCACCATCCCTGGATGTGTTTAAGAAAAGACTGGATGTGTCACTTGATGCCGTGGTTTGGTTGAGGTGTTGGGGCTGGTGGTCTTGAAGGTCTCTTCCAGCCCAGTCATTCTGTGAATTCTGTGAATTCAGGGAGGCTTTCTGTGAATTCTGTGAATTCAGGGAGGCTTCACCCAATTCCTTTTATCTTACAGTGTGTAAAGATTCTGACAGTGCCCCTCTAACTGTCTTCTGCTCTCACCCCTGCCCTGGAGATCCTGACCAGTGCATTGCTTGTTCAACAGTGAGGTTTTAGTTCTGTGGGCTTCTTTTTGTGGGGAGTGCAACTGTTCCCCTTCTACCTGATTTCTCCAAGGAGTCTCTGTCCATCCACCACACCTCTGTGATCTTGGGGAACTCACAGAACTGGCAGCGTGTCCAAATCTGCCCGTTTCCCACACACATCCATGTCCAGGCACAGAGAGGGGCCCCTGGGTGCACCACTTTCTGCACAGAATGAACCACAGAACCTTTTGGGCTGCAAAGGACCTTGAAGATCATCCAGTTCCAGCTGGATGATGCAGTTCCAAACCACACTAAAAAGCCTCTCTCACTGGATTCTTTATTTCCCAGCCCCCATTAGAGCTCCAGCCCCAAGCTAGCAATGCTTGAAGCCCTTGTCACAGGGCTAGGAAGCCTGGCAGCTGAGCTGTCACCTCTCACCTTCTCTGGAGCCCCCTCTGTCCCCAGCTGTCACCATCCCCAGAGGGGCTGTGGCAGCCTCAGCTGCACCAGCTGTTCAGCCAGGTGGTGACCTGCAGGACACATCTGCTTCCAATCAAACCTGTCCCTTGGCTGCAGGGTCCAGAATTTATCTGATCTTGAATTTCTAGGAGAAAAAGAATGATTTTGTAATGACATGCCAGCGTGAATTTACCCAATTAAGATCCAGTAGCTTAAATAAAGTAGGTATCACCCACATTTTATGTACTTTTGCATAATTTACTTAATTTGCTCCACTGAAAGCAATAAATTTACAAAGAGTAACAGTATTCCTTAATGACTAATTTTAAATCAAGCAGTTAAGTGAGGAAGCAGTTTTTATTTTTTTAAATAGAGTGTATTTGTTAAATAATCAAAGACAAGTATAAGCAGATTCTTCTTGAAATCTCTCTGTTTAAAATCAGGTAAAGAGAAATCAAAGGAAGGCAATAATATTAGAATGTTATTGTTTTGAACTTCATTGGAATAAGGAGATAACCTCCATCCCTCTAAAGCTGTGGACTTCTTTGCAACTGCTAATCATCAAAGACATAGCAGATTAAATAAGTAGATAATACTAAGTTACAAACAACATGACTAAGCTGTAGAAAGAAACTTACTTAATTTTGCAGCTTGTAATTTCATGCAGATTTTTAAACTGCTACTTGTATTCCCTAACAAAATAAAAGGAGGAAGGTAGGCTCATTAAAAATAAAGAAAACAAAAAAGAAGTGAATTTAGAAACTTTGCTCCTCATAATCATTGAAATAGTAGAGTGCATCATTAATAAAGAAAAAACCAATGTTCTATACACCATGTGGCTGGAATACCCAGAATGTGGTTGGCTCACCCAGAATATTTTTGCTTAATGCTGACTTTCAAATAAGCACCAAGAAGAATAATGAGAAGGTATGTTCATGTTGTGCATGTAATTATATTTACTTATGCTTCTAGAAAATACCTAGAGCTATAGGCATATAAACCCTCAGCCCTGAACAGCCAAGATCCCTGCTCTAAAAAGGGGAAAATTAGAAAGATTTAAAAAGTCACCAGATTTTTTTTTTACTGAACTTTATTTGCACTTTTTTCTTAAATATGAGAATTTCTCATTAAATATGAGAACATGGATTTCTCCTTGAGGCAAATTCAGATGTGACTTAAAAGTCAGTCAGGAACAAATGAGGGTCTTGCATTTTCTCTCCAAAACAACGTAATGAAAGGGGAAGAAACTGCACACCCATCATCACTCATGCGGCAATAACAGATCTGACTGCAGCAGACAAAACAAGTTCTTTAAACTGTGCATTGCTGGGAGTAATAGGAGTGGAAAAATGCAAAGAAAATAATTTTTTCTGACTATTTCCATGTAGCTCTGCTCTTCCCATTTTCAGTCTTCTAGTGGCTATGCCTCATCAGCCTAAACTGTTGCTTTCAGTATGTTTTCCCAGTGTGATGTAGGACATTAGCTGTTCCTCCTAGTGAAACCAAAATGAGATGACAAGAAGAACGTTGAAGTGATCTTTTAATTTTGCCCCCAAAGATGAAAAGTAAACACAACATGCTCATGCTTGGCTTCCTGTAGAGATTCTGTAGTGCTGGAAGTTGCCTAAGGAATCTCTTTAGGTGGGGAGTGGGGATCTGTTGCTAGCCTAGGAAAGAATTTTGGCTCACTGTCTGTAAATCAATGCAGCTCCAGCTAGTAAAAAAAAAAAAAAATCTTCATAATAACATAGAGGGGCAGTAGAGTTGTAAACACTTAGATACACACTAAACTCTTCTTTGGTTAAATAGAACCACAAAAATAATCTCAACTGTGTAGGACTTCAAGGTGTTAATCTGAAGGCAGTCACAGAAAATGGCTCTTTGTCAGTCTTCCTTGACAGAGACACACAGAAAGCAAACGCCTGAACTAAATGCTCCTGTCATGCCCGTGGGTTTATAAGAAAACTTTTCTTTTGTGATTTTGCATTGTTAAGAGGAAGTTTATACCTGTATCTCTCTGACAGCAGATGTTATTGTGCGTCTACCTGACACTAAAACCATTTTTATTTTCCTTTTTCTATAAAATTGATAAATTAGAAATAGTTTAAATGTATTTTATATTATATTAATTATGTATATTATATAATATACTTATATAATATTATATATAAGATATTATAATATATTTTATATTATACATTTTATTGTATATAAAATTCATAAAATATAACAAAGTCTATAAAAAGTTTATAAAATATAAAAAAGTTTATATTACACCATTTATATATATGTTGCAGTGTGATTTCAAGGTTTACCTCAGAAACCCGAGTCCCTCCCCACATTATATTCTATTATACATATAATATATATATTATATAATATATCTTTTAATTATGTATAAAATTCATAAAATATAAAAAATCTACAAATATCTATAAAATATAACAAAGTTTATATTATAAATAGATTATATTTTATAGATATTATATATTATATTATATATATTATATGCATTATAAGATACATTATATTATTTATAAAAAGTCTATAAAATATAACAAAGTCTATGAAAAGTCTATAAAATATAACATAGTTTATATGAATATGATATTATTTATATTAAGTATTTATATAAATATGATATTATATATATAAAATATGGTATTATATATATATAAAAGCCTATAAAAAGTCTAAAAAATATAACAAAGTCTATAAAAAGTCTATAAAATATAAAAAAAGTTTATATGTATTTATATATATTATATATTTTATAATTTATATTAGACATTATATTATATATTAAAAATCTATAAAATATAACAAAGTTCATATAATATATGCTTATATATTATATTTTCATATATTTTATATAATAGAATATATTATGTAATATATATAATATATTTAAAATATAATTTATTAAATATAATATATACAAAAAGTCTAAAAGTTTATATTATATTATTTATGTATTATATTATATATATCATATATAATATACTATATTATATTCAAAATTTTATTATATAATATATTTAAAATTAAATTATATATTATATTTAAAATTGATAAAATATAGTGAAGTCCTATTTGCTTAAACATCCATTTGCTAAAACATAAATTTGCAAAAAGCCTGGCTAAAACCACCTCGTTTTCCCTCTGCAGGTCTTCCAACTACTGGCTGAACCGCATCCAGTCCTTCCTGTACTGCAACGAGAACGGGCTGCTGGGCAGCTTCTCCGAGGAGACGCGCACCTGCGCCTGCCCCAACGACCAGGTGACGTGCCATGCCCCACTGCCCTGCACGCTGGGCGACGGCCCCGCCTGCCTCAGCTGCGCCCCCGACAACCGCACGCGCTGTGGCAGCTGCAACGCTGGCTACATGCTGAGCCAGGGCCTCTGCAAGCCCGAGGTGGCCGACTCCACCGAGCACTACATCGGCTTCGAGACGGACCTGCAGGACCTGGAGATGAAGTATTTGCTGCAGAAGACGGACCGGAGGATCGAGGTGCACGCCATCTTCATCAGCAACGACATGCGCCTCAACAGCTGGTTCGACCCCTCATGGCGCAAGAGGATGCTCCTGACTCTTAAGAGCAACAAGTACAAGTCCAGCCTGGTGCATATGATACTGGGGCTCTCTCTGCAGATTTGCCTGACTAAGAACAGCACCTTAGAGCCCGTCCTTGCTGTTTATATCAACCCTTTTGGGGGCAGCCACTCTGAGAGCTGGTTTATGCCTGTGAATGAAAATAATTTCCCAGACTGGGAGCGAACTAAGCTGGACTTACCCCTTCAGTGCTATAACTGGACGCTGACTCTGGGCAACAAGTGGAAGACGTTTTTTGAAACCGTGCACATCTATTTGAGGAGTCGGATAAAGTCGAACGGCCCGAACGGCAACGAGAGCGTCTACTACGAACCCCTGGAATTTATCGATCCCTCAAGAAACCTGGGCTACATGAAAATCAACAACATCCAAGTGTTTGGCTACAGCATGCACTTCGACCCAGAAGCGATTCGAGACTTGATTTTGCAGCTGGACTACCCCTACACTCAGGGCTCGCAGGACTCAGCTCTTTTGCAGCTGTTGGAGATTCGGGATCGTGTAAATAAACTCTCTCCGCCCGGCCAACGTCGCCTGGACCTCTTCTCTTGCTTGCTCCGTCATAGACTCAAACTGTCTACCAGTGAAGTGGTGAGGATCCAATCTGCTTTGCAGGCCTTTAATGCCAAATTGCCAAACACAGTGGATTATGACACAACCAAATTATGTAGTTAACCATAAATGTAAAGCACAACGCAAAACTTTGAAGGAGTTTTTACAGTGCTTTTGTGGAACAGTTTATGTTTGGAAGAGTAAATTTAAATTGTCTTTTCAATATCTGTCTTATATCAGTCAATACTGTTGGATGGCAATTTACACACATGAACTTGCTGACAATGAATATATTATACCTGCAGTTTTTGGTTTATGAATGAAATAAATACTGACACCAGTCTAGAAGACATTCTACTTTTTACAATAAATTTCATTTGTAATTTTATATGTTCTGTGGCAATGCTTTTGTGCATTACATCCTCTAGAGGGAACATAGAAGGAGACCAATAAAATTTTGTAGCTGAACAGTTATTACAAAGAAACGCTGTGGGATTCTTTTTTCTTACACAAAAGTAGTAACTCTGATACGCTTTTGTGTGTGTTCAACTCAGGAGGGGTAGGCAAAGAGAAGAGATTGACTCCAGATTTTAAGGGAAGCTGTCAAAAAGTCAAAGCCATAGGATATTTTAATTTTAGGATGTGGATCTAGGAGTTCATGCCAGGCTGAAGTGACAGCTGTAGTGATGCTCCACCTGAGGCTGGTCCTTTCCAAGGTGCTCAGTGTGACACCAAGAAATCAGAGTGATCCCAGGGAGTGTTTTAGGATGGGCAGGAGGTTGGAGCTTTGGGATACACAGCAGTCGAGGCCTGCATTAGCTCTGGAGGAGACAGGTGAGAGGCTGTCTGCAAATGACCAAAATGCTTTTCAATGCCCCTGATCCTTTGCTTTGCATATTTACCAAAAAAATCAAGCATTTGTACACATTGCCTCCTCCCAAATGCACACACTATAATATTCAGAATTCTCTGTTTTGGACAGAGATTTTTTTCCGTTCTTTTCAGTGCAAGAATTTTCAGTTTTTTTCTAAAAAATTCCCTTTTACAGATACAAGAAATCCAGTTTATAAAGCTGACAGTACAAGTCATTAATTAAACATTGTCAATTACTGAAATTAATTAAATGTGAATGTCTGTGGATCAGAATTAGGTTTTTTGTTGTTTGACATATCCCAGCAGAAAATAGGACATCTGAGACAGCAAAACCTGGGACTCACAAGAAGCTTTTGCTGCCTCTTGCAAGAGAACAGAACAAATGGCTGGATTGTCAAAAGTCCCCATTAGGAAATGCAGGGGAAAATGAAGGAAGTTGATACAAAATGGTTTAGTAGTACCCCCTTACATTCATTCTGAATCTGTGTCACAGGTTTAAAAGTTATTTTGTATTTTTTAGATGGAAAATAATTAGATATTAATTATAAAGAATGGGCAAGCACAGAAAGCAAAAAAAAACCCATTTCATTCATACACAGTTTTAATTCAGCTGGTCTCCAACAAAATTCACTTTATTCATTTCAGTTTGGTGTATTACAGTGTCATTTGAATTTAGCCTAATCTGAGACACACTCCTCATTTCCAGCAAGACCCCAGCAGCACAGGGGAGAAAACGCCTTGTAAGTGAATGTAGACAAGCTAAGATACAAGGGCAGAAACTCTTCAGAAAGCCCACAGCCAAGGGAAATCTTGTCCTTAGTGATTCCTCTCTCTCCTGACTTCTATAAAGATTTATCTACTTCACTGTTTCCCTGCCACCCATTTGGAAAATTTCTCAGACCTTCTGTACTAAGAATTCACTCAGAACTAAAATTAGCAGTTATTTTTTCCCCCTGTTTATTTTTTGTGTGTGTGTGGGGGGGGGGGGGTTTGTTTTTTGTTTTGTTTTTTGTTGTTGCTGGAGGAATAAACCTCTGGATGAATTCCTGTTTGTTTTCAACTTACAGCTTTCTCTTGCTGATAAATAATGTATCTCAGCCTCTCTTCTACGTGTCCAGATTTTGTCTTGCTCTTGCATTAATAAGATCTTCCCAGTCAAAATTCTCAGTATTCCTTTTTCCAAGTCTTCAAGTCTTTGTTTTGCTCTTTTGTTATGTCTTTGGCAACTGTTGTAACTTGCAAAATTAGATAGCGGGATTTAATTACTCAGTACCTTGTGCAGCCTTTTCAAACAAGTGAATACTCCTTAAGATTTCCTCCTATTACTATTTGTTCTTTCTTGGCTGAATTGTTTTTTTTCTTTCTTTGCCAAGATTTAAAGTTCTTCACTGTGCAGAACGATATCTGTGATAGACGACCCAGATCAGAAGAAGCCCCAGAAGTGGGACATCATTTAATTATTACACAACACATTCATTGTGTTGGACTGGAGTAGTGGAAAGCTGCTGTCATTACTCACCAGCTTTGTGCCAGATTTCCTAGCCCACTACTCATGGACTAGTTTTGGATTTTGGAACCTGTAGGCTCATGGAATAGGAAGAGTTTTTATCTTACCAGAACTGGATTCTGTAAAGATAAATATGATAGGGAAAAAAAACCAAAAACCCTGCAAGTATATTGTGAGAAAAAAAAAGGCACAGGTTAATCTGGTTCTCAAACAGGAGACAATAATACTTCCATTTTGATATTTTTTCAAACTGGAAACTTTCTATGTTCTCAAAAAAGAACTTCAGGATGTTTTTTAGAAAAAGATGACTCTGGACGATTCCAATCAGCAAACAACTTGATCCACAAGAAAGTTTTGCAATAAGATATGAACTCAAGGGTGGAGAAGAAGGAGCTGTGGCTACATCCATGTGCACTCATTTCCATCTGGGTATTGCAGATATTTGGAGTGATCAGATCCTGGTGCTTTCTGCTGGCATTCACCAATGCTGTTATTTCCTGCCATCAAAAACTGGAAAAAAACCCAAAAAACAACAAAGCAAGGAAAAGAGGGTAATAGAGAATGACAGAATCATGGAAATCCAGACTTGTTTGGGAATACAGAGGCTGAAATGAATCATATTCAAACATAGTGAACATGAATGAACTCTCACTTCTCTCATTACTTGCTGAAAAAAAAATATAGGCAGGAAGAAAATGTGTTCACATTGTAGTGCCTGAAGATAGAGAGAGGTGTAGTCACATTTCTTCCCAAAATTTCAGGGAGAGCCTTTGTTTCCAAATGTATGCACATGCTGACTGCATTTCTTGTGAAAGTGCTTATTTGGCAGACACCTCAAGTCAGCAAAGAGACAAAAGCCAAAAAAAGTCAGTTTTCCCAGGCTGAGCAAGCAGTTTGTGCAGGAAGGAGGATGGAGAAGGCAAGAGGGGGCTACAACTGCCTGAAGGTCTTTTCTGTGAAAATGCAGCACATTTTCCAGGGACAAAAAAATGTCATGGGGAAGAAAAGGTATCCACACCTTCCTCTCTGCTGGAAAAGGCAAAGGGGATATGGGGAAGGATCAGTGTTTTACAATGCATCAGCCATCATTTCTTTGGCAGGTAAGGGACAGAATCTGAGCTGCTGTGCCACCCTTGGAAATGGGATCATCCTCTGGGTGCTACAGCCAAGGTGGCTGGAGTGCAAGGAGCAATCCAGGGAAAAGCAGAGAGAGCAAAGGAAGCGAGGTCCCACTTGAGTCGGCTTTTAAACAAGCAAGAGAGCCTGAATGCCTGATTGCAGCTGAAAGCAGAGGCCAAGATCTCCCTGGGTGAGGATGAGGTTTGGAAACAGGGAATTTTAGTGAGAGTCAGTACTGGGAGATCTCAGCAGCAGAGCAAGGGCAGTGTTAATGCTGGTGTGCAGGATTGATGGGGGCCCAGCAGGGCAGTTTGTGGGACTGCAGGGCTGACTTGGGGTCTATTCACTCAGCTTCATTCTCTAAGCACCAAATCTGCTCCAGAAGCAGCACAAACCCACCACTTTCTGCATACACAGGTCACCAATGAAACAATGGGGATAAAATGCCAGTTTACCCACAGGGCAGAGCAGTGTATGGATTTCTGACATTAATTTTCACTAATTTGGCAGCATGGCCACACCAGAGATACCACTGCTCTGGGAGTGAGTGCACGTGGGAGAGCAGGGCCATAAATTCCTTTTTTCCCTGCCAAGCCAGCAACAGTAAGGTGTGAATTATGACCAAAGAAATAGTTTTACCTCCCAGAAATAGTGAAATTTTCCTTTCCTGCAGATTTCTTCTTGGATGGCAATGTGCGACTGAAAATACCAGTGTACCTTGTCAACACACTCACACATTCCTCTGGCTTAGGGGACATTCAGTACCAGGTCCAGGTATGAAAGGGGAGCACAAGAAATGCCCATGTTAGCAGCAAGAGGTGCTGCAGGATTGCCCACCCTCTGGTCACATCTGCACCAGGCATTGCTTGCCTGCCAGTGATCTGCTCTCAGCACACAGCAGGCAGAAAAGAGCTTAAAACCACCTGGGAGGCAGAGATAGCTTTGCTCTGAAAACAATGCTCCCCTAAGAGGGACTAATCCAGAGCGTGACCACCTTTCAGCACGTTCCAAGAGCTTTCTCTTTTCAGAAAAAAGGCTTTTTGCCAACTCTCAGCTGACAGGGAAGAGAGGAGGAGGAGTAAAACAAAGTGAGGTGTGTACATATCAAACCACAATTCTTCGGTGGGGAGAGAGGGGAGAACAAGGAGTCTTCGCAGAGCTTTGGGATCCCATCACAGCTGTGTAACTCACTCCAAAAACATTCAGGTACCACAGGGATAACAGAAAACCAAAAATGCAAAGACCATGTACAATCTCTGAGCACGAGCCTGACAGAAGAAAATCACTAGTTTTGAACACACAAATTTTCATCTGACATCTTTCCCTCGCTCTCAGCAGAGAAGAAACTTTAAGCACTAAACAGGAATGGGATAATGACAAAAGATAATTCATGGTACAAATGTGTAGAGCTTCTTTCATGTGCCCTTTTCATTGAGGCCTCTCGTGTCCCCCTCAGTGATTCAGTTTACCAGGTGTATTAAGGCATAACTCCTTTGCCTACAAAATTAGGGCATCACAACATGAGAGAACTTTATGGTTGTGTAAGATCTCCAAATAATTTTAAATATTCCTATGTCTTGCATATCAGCAAAGTCCTTCCTCAGCATCAAACAAACAAAACCAAACCAACCCCCCCCTCCCCAAAATAATATAGACAATTTCTACAGGATTAGACAGTAATTCTACCATAAACCAGCCCTATGAATTCTTTAATTTTATTTTTTAACTGGTTTTGTGCCACTGTCTTTCTATGAATTTAATTCCTTTCTTGCTGTCCAGTGCTTAAGATTTCCCTCCCAGAATCTGTATTTCTGAAGGGACTAGTTTGACAGCATGAGATGTGAAAGTTCTTGTTTAACAGCAGGACATCAGAGAGCATCACAGCTGCCTTTTTAATATTTAGATGCATAAAGTTAAGATGAGGACTGTGCTGCTAAGCATTTTAAAAGTGCTGACTTGTCATCACAAAATAGAAAATGGAAATTCTTAGCTATGAATTTTACCTATCTGGACTCCAAACATTAAAGTCTCGAGTCAATCAGAATCTAGTTATGTAAAAGTACCAAGCATTTATTTTCATACATTATTTCCCAGCTTCAACTGACTCAGAGAGCAAAATGAACACATGAAGTGGCTGAGATTGAAAACATTGGTGCTATTTCTAATATGCCTTTGGTAGAATGGAATACATTGGTGACAATTTTTTTCCCTTCATTGGAAAGGCAATATTCTGTCATATTCTCTTAAAATAAATTGGAGTGCCTATATTCCTCCACTTCAACCCAGATATATATGAATTTTTGGAGTGAATATTTACTAAAGCAGCTGGATTCTATGCACACACAGCCACTGAAGAGCCTGCTTACTTTTTTCCTTAAGAGACAACTTTTAATGTCATTGGTAGAGTTGGGAAAAGCTATTCTCTAAAGAACTGGGACACTCTGGGCAGTAATCCCTCTGCAAGTGCAGATATTTGACCTTCAGGTTAATAGAAGTCATTTCCACCTGAGCACTGGGGGAGCAGGCAGTTCTTGAGCAGGTGAAGTTGCTCTGTAAGCAAAGCCTTTCTCACACTGCTGAAGGTGACAGACATTTCTGGCGGCTGAATCCATCTCTGCCCACGTGGAGGCATCCAGCTGGTCAAACCTGCAGCATCTGTGATGAAGGCTTTTAGATAGGAGCCTCTTCTAGTTGCAATAAATCTCTGAAGGGCAATTTGGACATCTCATTAGTCCATCAGTCCCTCAGCAATCCAAAGGTCCAAGGTTCCTAGCCTAGATTAAATGTGCAGTGATGGGCAATGTGAATAATCAGCCCAGAGCTACCAAGGCCTTTATTGAGAATTCTGTTCAGCCTAGGCCCATTTTCTATAAGAAAAAATCTATAAGAAAAAATCTAACTGATGTAAGAGACAAAGAGCAAAAAAAGAACAAAAAAAAAAAAAAAAAAAAAAAGAAAGAGAAATACCACCAGCCACAGATATAAAAAAGAGCAGTTATTTAAAAAAAAATTAAAAAAAAAAAGTAAAGAGTGATTAAGGCCCACATTTAGCCACTGCATAGAATAGTGGAATCCCACAATGGTTTGGAATCCCACAATGGTTTGGAATCCCACAACGGCTTAAGTTGGAAAGGCCTTCCAGATCATCCAGTGCCACCCCTGACATGGGCAGAGACACCTTCCACTGTCCCAGGGTGCTCCAAGCCCCATCCAGCCTGTCCTTGGACACTGCCAGGGATCCAGGGGCAGCCACAGCTTCTCTGGGCACCCTGTGTCAGGGCCTGCCCACCCTCACAGGGAACAATTCCTTCCCAATATCCCATCAGACCCTGCCCTCTGTCAGTTTAAAGCCATTCCCCCTTGCCCTGTCCCTCCCGTTCCTGATGAGTTGTCCCTTTCCGGTTCCCTGGAGCCCCTGCAGACCCTGGAAGGTTCTGTGAGGTCTCCACACAACCTTCTCTTCTCCAGGCTGACCATTCCCAGCTCTCCCAGCCTGGCTCCACAGGAGAAGTGCTCCTGAGCCCTTCATGGCCTCCTCTGGACTTGCTCCAACATTTCCATGTCCTTATGTTGGAGGCACCAGGGCTGGACACAGAGCTCCAGGAGCTCCCAGCAGGGCAGAGGGAATGCGCTGAGGGTGCCTTGGTCCCACTCCCTGTGGGACAGAACTGTGCAGAAAGGTTCCTGAATGCACTGAAATTCCCAGCTGCATGCTGAAGGAGGCTGCAGCACAGTCACACCTCCAGGAAATATTTTTTAACACATTAGGAGAAAAATGTAAAATCTCCTTATGAAATATGATGTTTGGATTTATAACTGACTTTCCCCTGGTAAGTTCTGGGAAATTTCCCTAAATCAAATTAAAGGCAGGGAGCTCAGCTGGCCTCATAAATCACCTGTCTAAACTAGGAATGCTTCAAGTGATGCATGTCCAAAGTCAGGAAGCGTGACAATAAATTTGATGACATGAAATGAGCCTGTTAGGCCTGGATAAAACTGTGAAGAGGCAGTTTTTATGCCTTTCTTAGACAAATACAAATGAGGCTTGTTTTTGTAAAATGCTGGATGAAGTGTCCACATGTATGGCTCCAGCCCCATTGGATCTTACTCACAGCAATGAAAAGCTTTCTGCTCAAAGAATTTTGGAGAATTTGAATCTGAAAATGTTCAAATGAATATCAAGTCTTGGATATCTCCTTCTCCAATGTCTGTGCCATCAGGTAGGAGGAGGGAGCTAAAGAGGAATGCAGTGGGATTATCAAAAAGGTGAGAGGGGATTTGTAGCATCTCTCTGGTGAGAAGAGGCTGTGGGAGATGGGTCAGATTAATCTGGAGAAGGTTTAGAGGAGATTTAATCAATCTATAAAAATATCCCAAGGGCAGGTGCCAAGGGGATGGTGCCAAACTCTGTTCAGAGATGCCCAGTGACAGGACAAGAAGGGGTGGCCATGAACTAGCCAAGCCCAACAAGTTCTACCTCAGCATGAGGAACCTCTTTCCACGGAGGATGGCAGAGCTCTGGAACAGCTGCCCAGGGAAGCGTTGGAGCCTCCCACTCTGGATACATCCCAAACTCACCTGGATGTGTCTCCAGGTGACCCTGCCTTGGCAAGGGGTGAGACAGAAGATCTCCAGAACTCCCTCCCTGTCAGAACCCAGGACATCCCTCTGGCTGCCCTAGAGGACTCCAGACCCTGGCAGGGGGCTCAGAGGCCTTTGCACAGAGTAAAAAACACCCGTGCCTTTGATTTTAGCCCATGGAAAAAGTTACCAGCTTTGTGTGAGGATTTACAAGCAACAAGAGCTTGAATAGAATGATAGTGAATTTGTCACAGGGTGAAAAAGTAGAATTTTGAGATTTTTAGAATGGGGGTTCAAGAGGCAAGATGGAGGAATCTGGGCGTGTCCTGTCCTTCTTCTTCTTCTTCTTATCCTCCATCTTCTGCTGTGATGGTAATACTTTTGGATTGATTTAGAGTAGAGACAGACTGTCTAACATAGGTGATAGGTATTGGGAAATTATTGTAAATAAAGTACATGTAGTTCTTAGTATAAAAACCTAACACCACCCCAAGGGCAGGGACTGTGCCACAACATGACCTGCTGGACAGATCTCAGCAGGGCAGAGAAAGAATGGAACAGATAAGAGAAAATAAACAACCTTGAAAAGCAGAGCCAAAATTAAATAATAAAAGGAAGATTATGAGTGTATAGTTTAAATAAAAATGTGTAATATCACTTAGTAGAAAACTTCAAGTTTTAAAGTATAATAATATATATACAAAACAAAATAAAAATTTTAGAACAAAAACTAATCCCTCTTCTTCTTCTTCTTCAGAAGTTTAAATAGTATTATATAATTAAATGAAAAACCCACATTACAAACCACAAGTAGTTAGTTGTTAAGTTAAAAATAAAAATAATTTAAGCATCATTTCTTAATTAAACAGTTTTTCCTTAGAAAACTCAGCATCCCATTTCCTTTGCTGGAGAAACAGGATGTGATTTTCCACACATTCCCCACCAGCCCCCAAGGATAGGCTTGGTATTTTCACATGTTTTCCAACAATTTTATCCACTTTTATGTTCCTTCATTTTTGTGAAAGTCCCTGCCATGAATGAATTCACTGCATGGGGTGTGTTTTGCATAAATTAAATATTTGTGATTTGTTCTCTTTGTTACCTCTAAATTGATTTTTTTCATCTCCAGCTGGGAGACACAGCACAACATTAAACACCTATCTCTGAGTGACAAGCTAATAAAAAGAAATAAATAATATACTGTAACAGGACTTTCAATGCCACCCTGATATACCCTCTTAACCCCCCAGGACACATTAAAAGCTCAGCACACAGCTTCAGGATTTTTGGTTTTTTTTTTTTTTTTTGATGGCCAAGTTTCCATTTAGAAGGATGTTGGCTTGCCTTTGTTTTCATTTCCAGAGTGCTTCATTAGGCTTACAAATGTTTAATTAAGTTTTATTAAATGCATTAAGCTGAGAGTAAGGAGCTGCACTTTGCACGCTGGGTGAAATGGACTCAGTGGAAAAAACCCATTATCAAGAGTGATCAAGATTGATCTGTGCATGCTTTGGCCAATTTGTAGCTAGAGGGAGGCTGATTTTTGCTTGCTGTTTATTTAAGGGAATGAATCATACAACTAAAAATAAATCATTGTTTTGATTAGCTATTTTTTCTTTTTTTCCCTACCTTTTATTTTATTTTTTTTAATTTCCTTGTAGCAAATGTCTATTTTCCCAGTTAGAGACAGGCTGCACTGGCTCCTTTAGAAAGTTCTGTTGTTTTGCCAGCTCAGGGATTTTACTGTAAGGCTGATGATACCAGATTTGTTTTAAAGTCCAGGTCCTGGAAAGCTGTCATGGTGTGAGTCTTCATTATGTGCACACAAAAAACTTGATATCCTCAAGGCTAGAAATAATTGGTGATATAAAGGGAATATTGTAGGGAATAGCTATCCAGGTGGCATGTCCCATACCAGGCTTGAGCTGAAAGAAAAACCCAAAGATTTTTAAGCTGCCAAAGCCATCTGATATATAAAAGTTTCAGATAAATAAAACCTCCAGTTTCTGTGACTGACAAAAATCTCATTGGCTTTCCCCTGGGTAAAACTGACAACTGTGGGTGAAAGTCTTTGCCTGGAAAAATTAAAAACAATACACTAACTTAAACAAACACTAGACTACAATGCAATCTCATGCTTTTTAAGATTCCAATATTGTTGTTTCAAGCCAGATTGTTGTTTTTCTTATAATTCTTATTATGTGTATTTTATGCTAATATATATTCCTGATTACTGGTAGGTGTTTTTTTTTTTTTTTTTTTTTTTTTTTTTTTTTTTTTTTTTTTACTTGGAAGCTTACAACTAATCAAAGAACTATTGCTATCCTTGGCTGAACTTTAGTTTTTGAACTCAAAAAGCTGTATCTGCTACAACATCTTGGCTCCTTGAGAAGATACTTGTTTTGGAAAAGAGTAAACTCTTCACTCAACATATCCACCATTTTTGTCTTAGCTCATATGTGCTTTGTGCTAATTGGAACAGAACCTTCATTTGAATTAATTATTGTATCAATTGAGCAATGTATCTGCACCAAGCAGAACAGCTATTTAATTTGTTAATGGAACTCTACCATATCCCTGCTTGGAAAATAAACTAAGAGTGAGGAAGGAATTGGGAAAAACAGCCCTGAAATATCCAAGGGAGGTGTAAGGTGCTCCAGATTCCCCTGCAGGGTTTGGGCAGACTCCAGTGGGGCAGAAACCCACAGTGAAAACCTCAAGTTGTGCCAGGGTCAGGCTGAGCTCAGGGAAACGTTCTTCCCCAGAGGGTGCTGGGCACTGCCCAGGCTCCCCAGGGAATGGGCACAGCCCCAAGGCTGCCAGAGCTCTAGGAGGGTTTGGGCAACGCTCCTGGGGATGCACAGGGTGGGATTGCAGGGGTGTCTGGGCAGGGACAGTAGGACTGGATCGTCCCTTTGGGTCCCTCCCAGCTTAGGATATTCTGTGAAAACTTTAATCAGCAGGGTGCTTTGCCAGAAAGCTTAATTCTACTCATAGAATAATCCAAGAATCATGGAATACTTTAGGTTGGGAAATACCCATCCCTGAAATCTTCCTGTCAAACGTGCCTGGGACAGCACTGACAGCGCTCAGTGGCACAGCTCTCCCAGGGGAAGAGAAGGGAAGGGTGAACCAGGGGAAATAATCCTGTGGCTGCTCAGAGGCTCCTCACAAGGCCTGCTCTTCATGGCCCAGACTGAGACAGATTTGAGAGGAATGATGGATTTGTCTTTCCAAATAAGCTGTGGGTCTGCTGGGAGATAAAACCAGCACTGGGAGATAAAAGAAACAATGGGAAGGATTCCACTGATTGATGAATGGAAAAAAGATATTTGCCTTTACAAACAGAATGTAGGTTTGCTGATAAATGAAATTAGACATTGAAAGATGAAAGATACAATGGGGAAAACACATAAATTCTGTAAGAATTAAAAATTAAAATGAGGGTTATACATGAGAGGGAAGTCTTTGGTATCAGGTGTTCTGGGAAGTCTGTACCTCTCAAGCACCTCAGAAATGGGGAAAGTGAGCAGGGAAATGTGGAAAATTGGGATAAAAAGGAGGCTGCATCCTCCAAAAATTTGAGATCCCAGGGGAAAGCCCCATGGCCTCTCCCTTTATCCCAATAAAGTCAAAGGTCTCCTCTGTCTTCTTTTTGGACTTAAACCTCTGGTGTTTGTGGATTGATTTTCCTGACATGTTCACAGAACCTCAGGGCAGAACTCTCATGAGCACTTGGCCTTCTGTTGAACCCCGTGCTGAAGCAGTTGCTTACATGGCTTTTACCCATCACTGGTAACCTGTCCTCAGAGTTGGAGTGGCTTGACAGAAGAACCTGGGCAGAGCTCAGCTCTTACCTCCTCCCCTGACATCACCGGGACTAAATTTAACCCCTTATGTGACACATGCATTTGTGTATCAAGACTGCAAAGCCCATTTGCCACGTAAAATGTATTTATTTTTGGTTTCTAGATGTTACAAACCACAGTTGATCGACACTCCAATCAGTAATACAGACTTTGGGGGTCTTTTGCATTGTACTTCTGGGCTTATAAGCATTTCTGCAGAATGACATTGTTTGGAAACACAAAAACCAGTTTACACAGTGCGCCTCCACCTGAAAATTCAAGCATGACATAATTTGCAAGTTCCATAAGGCAGGAGATACTTGGGTTTTCTACATAAAAATATACAAATGTCTCCTATCCTGTACATCCTACCATTATGAAGACATTTCCAGGTAGCTGGCACTAGAGCTAAACAGCAAGAATTAAATTATTACTTCTTCATCCTTGTTGGCTTTTTCTCAGACATTCTTAGATGGACATTTTCAGCTCCCAAGCCAGTTGGGATCTTAACCTTAGGACTATGAACACCCAGGAATGAACTGGAAGTTTCCATCAGGTTCCAAATTGTGCTGAAGGTGTGTGAGAGGGTCAGAATGGATGAGAGAGAGCTCTGCTTGTGAATGTTGCTGTTTTTGAGGCTGCTGCACTTGGAACAAGCACACAGAGCTCCTCTGCTGCAGCTGAAGGCTGGGGGACCTGCACACCAGCACTTCCAGGCTTTCACAGGCACTGAATTCACATTCCGAGGAAGAGCCTCTCACTTTCCTCTTCCTCTGTGAATCACTGAGCACCATTTGAGCCTGCAAGTCTTGCTTGAAAGAATCTGCATTAATTACTACTCATCAGCCTTAAATATGGTGACAGCTCCTGTTGGCAGCCCTGTTTATTTTGTGACCACCTTTTCAGCTCTGCTGTCAAATAGAGGGTTTTTTTCTCCTTCCCAAGAAAACAACCTTTCTCTGTGACCAGCTGCTGAGAACAAACCTCCTCTCCCTCCCCTCCCATCCCCAGTCCTGAACACGCCATCCTTATTTTCTTGCCAGGGAAATTCTGTCCTTATAAATAGGGGCCAGGCTGGAGTTATAGACACCAAATTTTAGGTTGCTCAAAGGAGAGAAGGTCTATACTGCTTCTCTGGTTTTCCTCTTGGTAGAAATTGTGATCCACCTGTCAAAATGTTCTTAGTTTCCTGTGACTGTTTGTGGTTTCCCTCTCTACAGAAATATTGCAAAGGTTTGTTTGGAAGTACCAACCTACTTCCTCTTTCTGATGGAGATGTTATTTAGTAATTTTTTTATTATTTCTTTAGTAATCTAAGTCTGTGAAAAGAGAGCTTGGAAAGCTATAAAACAAATCCTCTTTTACCATCCCTTTCTCATTGAAAAAAAAAAAAAACCTCTCCCATTTTTCAAATGATAGCACCCAAAACTCTATCAAGATAGCTGAAGAAGAGTAATTATTGCCTGAGGGGGGGAAAAAACCCCAATCCCTGAATAAACACCTCTGAAAAAGAAGAAACATGGTTAGAGAATTAAAAGGTTTCAGAGCCTAAACAGCAGAACCCACAATCATAAACACAATTTAGTGTAAATAGCTTTACTTACACAACAAAACCTTAGTCATTAAGTGAGAGAAGATTTGGGGGATAAATATGAGGAAGGAAGGAAGGAAGTGGTGGAAGGAAGGAAGAAGGAAGGAAGGAAGGAAGTGGCAGAAGGAAGTGGCGGAAGGAAGTGGCGGAAGGAAGTGGCGGAAGGAAGGAAGTGGCGGAAGGAAGGAAGTGGCGGAAGGAAGGAAGTGGCGGAAGGAAGGAAGGAAGGAAGGAAGGAAGGAAGGAAGGAAGGAAGGAAGGAAGGAAGGAAGGAAGGAAGGAAGGAAGGAAGGAAGGAAGGAAGGAAGGAAGGAAGGAAGGAAGGAAGGAAGGAAGGAAGTGGCGGAAGGAAGGAAGGAAGGAAGGAAGTGGCGGAAGGAAGTGGCGGAAGGAAGGAAGGAAGGAAGGAAGGAAGGAAGGAAGGAAGGAAGGAAGGAAGGAAGGAAGGAAGGAAGGAAGGAAGGAAGTGGCGTAAGGAAGGAAGTGGCGGAAGGAAGGAAGTGGCGGAAGGAAGTGGCGGAAGGAAGTGGCGGAAGGAAGGAAGGAAGGAAGGAAGGAAGGAAGAAAGGAAGGAAGGAAGGAAGTGGCGGAAGGAAGGAAGTGGCGGAAAAAAGGAAGTGGCGGAAGGAAGTGGCGGAAGGAAGGAAGGAAGGAAGTGGCGGAAGGAAGGAAGGAAGGAAGGAAGTGGCGGAAGGAAGGAAGGAAGGAAGTGGCGGAAGGAAGGAAGGAAGGAAGGAAGGAAGGAAGGAAGGAAGGAAGGAAGGAAGGAAGGAAGGAAGGAAGGAAGTGGCGGAAGGAAGGAAGTGGCGGAAGGAAGGAAGGAAGGAAGGAAGGAAGGAAGGAAGGAAGGAAGGAAGGAAGGAAGGAAGGAAGGAAGGAAGGAAGGAAGGAAGGAAGGAAGGAAGGAAGGAAGGAAGGAAGGAAGTGGCGGAAGGAAGGAAGTGGCGGAAGGAAGGAAGGAAGGAAGGCAGGAAGTGGCGGAAGGAAGGAAGTGGCGGAAGGAAGGAAGTGGAGGAAGGAAGGAAGTGGCGGAAGGAAGGAAGTGGCGGAAGGAAGGAAGGAAGGAAGGAAGGAAGGAAGGAAGGAAGGAAGGAAGGAAGGAAGGAAGGAAGGAAGGAAGGAAGGAAGTGGCGGAAGGAAGTGGCGGAAGGAAGTGGCGGAAGGAAGGAAGGAAGTGGCGGAAGGAAGGAAGTGGCGGAAGGAAGGAAGTGGCGGAAGGAAGGAAGTGGCGGAAGGAAGGAAGTGGCGGAAGGAAGGAAGGAAGTGGCGGAAGGAAGTGGCGGAAGGAAGTGGCGGAAGGAAGTGGCGGAAGGAAGGAAGGAAGGAAGGAAGGAAGGAAGGAAGGAAGGAAGGAAGGAAGGAAGGAAGGAAGGAAGGGAGGAAGGAAGGAAGGGAGGGAGGGAGGAAGGAAGGGAGGGAGGAAGGAAGGAAGGAAGGAAGGAAGGAAGGAAGGAAGGAAGGAAGGAAGGAAGGAAGGAAGGAAGGAAGGAAGGAAGGAAGGAAGGAAGGAAGGAAGGAAGGAAGGAAGGAAGGAAGGAAGGAAGGAAGGAAGGAAGGAAGGAAGGAAGGAAGGAAGGAAGGAAGGAAGGAAGGAAGGAAGGAAGGAGAAAATCAAAGAAAGCTCTTTTAAAGCAAACAGGTCATATTAATTTTCTCTTCCTCTACTCATTTGTCACAGAGGTGGGAAAACAGCAGGATCTTTTTTTTTGCATTTTGAGACCTTAAGCCTTCGTCCTCAACATCCTGTGCTGGTAGGGATAACCCAGTAGAACTTCCAGGGTCTCAAACAGCTTTGATGGCTACGTTTAATTTCCTAAATAATGATGCAGAGTTGAGAGTTACAGACCAATCCCACTGTCAAGAGCAACTGGAACAAGGAAGGATGCTTATATGAGACCAATTACTCTTCTTTTTCCTTTTGCTGGCAGCAATGTCCTGCAGTCAGAGTACATCATTTGACACATTTAAGTTTCTATCAGTTTCTGCACTTGCTTCATATTTTCAGCTACTCTATTCCTTTGTTTTGTCCTAAAAATGCTACACATAGAAGTATGAGCAGGAGCCCCCCCCAATATGTCATTGCTTGGCAGCAAAACCAGAAAAGAAAGCCCATTCACAGGGAGAAACAACGTAGCAGCATGACACCTTTATTCTGAAGTACTTTTATTTTAATGTGCCTCTGTTGAGAAAACTGAGAATTTAATTTGGGCTTTACCACGATGCTGCATCATTAACTTCCAAACACCTCTAGAGCTTTTCCATTTCCCTGATTCTATTCTTGAATCTGGAATTAGGCTGCCTTAGCCTTGAGTTCAGGTGCAGGAAGTACTTCAGCCTAGTGCAGCTGTTCTACATGTCTTCCTTTAGATAAATGTATTTTTCATTCTCTCTCCTTCTTTTTTTTTTTTTTTAATTTTCTTTTATTTCTCAACTGTCTGAGATTAAATCATCTGTACTAATTCTTATTTTCATACCTGAACAATTAGCAGAGGACTGAAGGAAGATGCCATTTGACAGCTACGTGAATAACAGAGAGGGTTAACTGAGAACAGAAATAAATTTTAGGGATGTCTTCGATTCTTTTTTATTCTAAACCTTGAAAGTCTTAGTGTTGTGAAACCTAGCTTTTGCTGGGAGAGGTTTGGTTTTCATTTCATCATCTCCACCACCAGTTGTTTTTACCAGTACTATTACAAGGACCTCATAAAACTTTCAGTGAGAAAGGCTGTCAAAACAGAAAGAACTCCATGAGATATTTAGCTTTCAATGAAATGGATTTTTCTACTGCAAACCACTTTTTTTTCTGACTAGCCTTGGTGAATGATAACAAGTGATGGGTCTCTTACGTGGGAAGATTTAGGAGAGTGTATCTGTCCCATGTATATTCACCTCAGTAACTCCTTGTTCTTGTAGTAACAAGAATTCCTTATTCTCTCACCAGGCTCTACGTCATCACCTGAAATGGAAGCTGGGTGTCAATGCCAAAATTGAATCAATAAAGAGCTGAAGTACCTGTGCTGGTGCCAGAGGTAATGTTGCAATTAATCTTTCAGAATTAATGTCTGCTTCATTTCCAGGAAGTCCAGAGGGGTACGTAATGGACCCATTTTGTGCTGTTTAAATAGGGTGAGAGAAATGTTGCTTCTCTAATTTGAATTACACAACTGCAGGAGGATTTGGGTAGGACAAGCACCACCCTAAGCCAGTTTGATGATGGGAAAGGGTAGTGAAAAGAGCAGTATCTCTTTATTCTCTTTTGCAACCAGGCAGAAGAGCAGAGGAAAATATGGTACCGCAGTGCCCTCACTATGGTACCACCAGCAGCACAAAAACTTGCTGCAGATTCAGCCTAAAAGTAGTCACTGCCCCTGGTGAATGGTGGATTTGCTGTAACTCTCCAGCTGATCTGCTCTCAAGGCTGGGAATATTTGGAGTGGCATCTAGCATCCAAATCAGTTGGAGAGAGGGAGAATTGTTGAGCACTTCTGGGTGTGTCCAAGTCCATGATGGTGTCTGCACAAGCCTAGGCCCTGTGAGCTCTGTAATCAAAGCTCTGATCAAATCATGGAATTCTGGAATGGTTTGGCTTGGAAGGGACCTTACAGCCCATCCAGTGACACCCCCTGCCATGGGCAGGGACACCTCCCACCGGCCCAGGTGTTCCAAGCCCCTTCCAGCTGTGGCCTCCCTGTCCTGCAGTTGTTTCTGTAGGAGTCAGGAGATTATAAAGGGGCTGTGGAGGACGGAGAGGGAGCTTTTCCTCCAGCACTGTTGGAAGCACTGCTATTACGTGGTGATTTCTTCCATTGTGAACACAGGAATGCAGTGATTGTTTGCCTGAGCCTGACTGTGGTTTTGTCAATACAGAGCTCTCACTTGCTAACTAAATATCTCATTACCTCTTTTTTTCCTGGGCTATTAAACATATTTGAGTCTCTCTGCTGTCCTGTTATGCCAAATAGCAGGAGGGCACCTCATTACCTCATTCATGGTTTGGTAACAAAGCCTTGCAGGAGTCCAGATGAGTGGCTGAGTGTCACAAGTGTTGCTCCAGCACAGCCCCTTGTCACAGCAAACCACTCCACGTGCTGCCTGCAAGCAGCACACTGGGACTGCCACTGTGCAATTCAGTCCTGGCAGCTGCTGGGGCTCAGGAATTCAATACAAGCCATTGTAAAGTCACCACAAAGGAGGCAAATGGATCTAGAGTGGGAGAACGTCTCTGCAATTTCAGATTGATTCATAATGAAGGCTGTTCATTAACATCAGAACACTGTGCATTTCTTTAAGTATTTAGGGTTCATTTTTTGAGATCCTGTGTATTTCTGAAGAAGTCACAAGTGATTTCAGTGCTATAGCCTCCCTCAGGGTTTCTAAGCCTCTCATTGCTCTGGGCCTAAAATCATTACAAACAAAATGTTTGTTTTCTCAGATATTTATATTCAAAAAAAGCAAAAAAACCCAAACCAAACCAAAAAAACAAACCAAAAAAAAACCCCCAAAAATCCACCAAAAAACCCACCAAAAACAACAACAACAACAACTCAGGGAAATTATTTGATATAATACGAAAAAAATAAGAAAACCATTCAGAAAATACCAGAATCCACCACTGTAAGAATAGCACATAGGCAGAATATTCTTGTTGAGATTAATTTCCCTCCTAAAGTTTTTTGGAGTAGATAGCAAAGCCTTGCATGCCAATGGTTGATGGGGGATCATGCAGAAGACACACAGACATTTGTTAAGAGAATTATTTTGCATGAAGCATTTCCCTGGGCACAGGAAGTTTTATTAAGGACCAAACCCAAACCAAGGTTTCCTTTCAAGACCACAGACTTCTAGAGCAGCTCTGGGCCAGCACATTTTCCAACTGACAACCTCGGGGTCTCTGTCAGAAGAAAGCAAATAATCACCTGTATTTTTGAAGTAGTGACATAGAGAGACATTTATACAAACAACAATTCATGAAAGCTGGTTTGGGATCAGGGAGTGATTTTGCTTTTTTTTTTTTTTTTAAGATCTGTTGAACTACTGTGGATGCTTTTCTAAAGCTCTATGCAGTTACTGCCAACTTCTGTTCAAGGCACTGATGTTTATGAACATTCTACATTCCTTTATGAATTCTGTACATGAATTGCCTGAGCTCAGACTCATCCTAACAGGAATCTGAGCAGAGTTAGGAGCAAGCTCAGATATTTAATTAGCAATAAGGAATGGTATTTGAAAAATAGAAAAAATGTCTATCATTGCTTATGGCCCAGATTGAGCATTTTGTGCATTTCTAAGGGAGTCAGTCATATATTTTTCTAACTTAACCTTAGCAAAATTTGGCAAATCATGAAGAAAAAAAAAAATGGTGGGACTGGCAACATTGCTATGTCTAGAAGACATTTTACTTTTGTTGTTCCCATCAATCAGGGTGAGACACAACCCTAAACTACCCTAATGATCAGTAGAAAACACCAAAGCAATAAAAGGAAGTCGTTAGTGTTATTACAGACTCTTAAAAATACATCTGGAACTTCCTAGGGTGTTAAATAGTCACTCAGCACCTGCCCCTCTCTGTCTTCACAGGACATAGAGTTTTTGTGTCCAACTGATAGAAAGCATCTCATGAATAATTAACAGAAAGAGCTTGCAGGACACGGAAGATTTGAAATGAAATCAATCAATTGGTACCTGCAATTCATGTTATCAACTTCCAGAATCCACTGAGGGGAGGAGGAATGATCTGATGTTCCTCACCCAGGGGCAGTGTTTGTACAGCCTAGGCTGGAATTCAGCTCAGTCCCACCACAGCTCCACACTCAGAATCCACATCAGGCCAGCAGAGTTTCTTCACTTTGCAGCTGCTGCCACTGATGCCAGAATGTGGCCACAAACACTTGTAGAAAACTCAGTTATGAGGTAGCTCTGCTGCAGTTTGCAGCCTACAAGGCAATAAATGTTTCCTCCAGAGCACCTTATAAATTCTGACTCTCACAAGTAACAACATTATCACTGTTCGATGAGGGGAGGCTAATAAATTTTAACAATAACCAAAGCAAAAATGATGCCCTAAAACACAAGGAAATGAACTGCTTCAACAGAGCTGCATGAAAAACAAGAAAACATTAAGAAAGATAAAGCCAGGACAGTGCAGTACTTAAAAGTTTGGGTTACTTCAATCAAGCAAGAAAAAAAGCTTCAAGAACCAATAAGCTTCCAAGTTGCCTCTATTTTATGACAATAGAAACCCATCAGATCCCATCATACACATGCAAATGCAGTATTAAATAAAAATATTGACAGCTAAATACCAAAGATACTTAATCACAGGTAAAAGGGAAAGATTTGGTGGTTTGAAAGCTTAAGAATAATTTGGTGATTCAAACTCTCTAAATATACACAGTACCTCATGCTACATTAAACCAAACCCACTGCAATGTACCCCCACTGCCAAAAAAATGAATTATTGAGACCTCTTGGGAGAGGTAAGGCTCATCCAAATCTGCTAGCAAACATGTTTGGAAAACACCCCCAGGGATGCCCAGGGTGGGATTCTGTGATTCTAAAACTTTAGCTCAGGTTGTGGAAGGAGTGCTGTGGTGCAACCCTCTGGAGTTGTAACTACCCAAATTATGGGCACAGTGAGTGCTCTGCTCCCACCAAAAAATGGGAATCTGCTCTCAGCTGTGCTGTTCAACCTGAAACAAGGCCAGAGCAGCATGGCACTGGGCATGGAATCATGTCTGCATTTGACTGATCTAACTGGGAGAGAAGATTAAATAGAATAGATGGATAAAGATGGAACCAAAGCAGGCTGCTGGCTTCCTTGTAGTAGCCAGAATAGATACATTTATTTGAATTGAGAGGTTACATTGCCTTTTTATGTAAATGTACATACTCCTGACATGGAAAAAAAATATTTAGGAGAAATTTACACTAATAACACTTTTAACTATTCTATGTTCACTGTTAATTGAAGTACTTGGTGTAAGTGCTGTATAATTGACAGAAGCTCATTTTTTTTTGCTTTAGCTACTCAACCTTTCCTCTAATACGTGAAAAAAGATGACTAAAAAGAGACCAAAAAAGTCATGAAGATAAAGAATTACATTTCTTCTTCAGTTTCAGGAGAGTTAAATTTTCTGCTGGATGTTTAAAACAGACAACTTTCAGTCTAAGAGTAGTGACTGAATTTCTATCATTGGGTGTGAAAAGGAAGGAAAGGAGCCAAAAATACTGAAAAAAAGAATTTGCCAAGTCTTCTGAAGATGTGAGGCACAGCTACAATTTAGATCAGTCAAGAGCATTGTTCTGGCTGAATCAACCCCAATTTAAGTTTATTAGCCAGCTCAACTAGAGCAGACCTTTGTGAATCAGCACAAGTTTGCAGGAACATTACCAGCACAAAAGTAAACCCTCACTGATACTCCATTCCTCTCTGTAAGGAAAATGCTGGTGATTTTCATACAAGTAATTTGATCTTCTAAAAAAATAACACCAGCAATCATAAGGTATTTTTTTTCCTGCCAATTCTCTACATGAATGTGCATATTAAATGTTTTAATTATTAACAGTTCAGATGAAAAAAATAAAGTTCTCAGTCTCCAGTACTACCCTACTAATAGCCATTCAGAGAATAGGGTTAGTAACACTTTTACACATGTGTAAATCTCTGCTTGATGGTTCAAATTCTTCCTGAATTATTTCTGTCTAAAAAACATTGTAGGACTTGGTCAAAGTAAACATCAAATTAACACAAGTTGTGACTTCTCTAAAAGTTGGTGGCTACCAGTTCTAATCAGGAGCTTCCACAGTTCCATGTGAACAGAAGTTCTTTGTTTACTAAAGAAATAACAAATTCATGTTAAAAATCCCCATTGAAATCCCCTATGAAAGCAAATGTATATTTGCTGGAAATCTCTCTCCTCTTCTAAAAAGAGTCTGATGAAAAAATACCTGAGTGCTGTGAGAAGATATTCCTGCAGAACTGAAAGATGTAATTTTTTTGTGCACCATCAAATTGCCAAAAGCTGTCATTGGAGGAAAATATTATTTTAACAAGTGGCATTTCATTTTCAACTGATTTAAGCAATGGCTTTAGAAAAATGTTTAGGAAAGTATTGTGAACTTGCATATACATTTTATATTCCATCATGATTGTTCAGCAAGCAGCAAGATAGTAAAAATGATATATCAGAATAATGTAGTAACAGTGTTGGAATGCATGGCTCAGACTGTGATATATTGAATATATTGTGTATTTCAGATGAGCACAGATACCAAAAGATGCTCTTGTCAGTGCAGGAGCAATTTTTTGCTATTTGAAGAATATATACATTGACTCTTTATATCATACTTTGCCATTAAGTCTCAGTATGCACAGATACTCTATTATCACATACTGAAAAAAAAAATTAAAAAATAGTTAAATTACAGATTACTACAAAAAATACCCTGTTTGCAACCAGAACTTATTCAGAGCTGCCTAGCCATGGGAGTTTAATTTTGCAAAAGACTATTTCAGCAAGATCTTTCATCCTATTTGAAGTAATTTATTTTCCAGTGAGAATTTGGAGGAAATTACATTCTGAGCAGTGTCTGTAATTCCTGTGCACAAGTGATCTACAGGAGCTGCTGAGATCTATGTGCTGGAATTCAGTCTGCCTCAGGGCATTGTTTTGCAGAGCTGCTGCTCTGTTTTGGGTTAGACACATCCCCAAATATATGAAAATGCATTCAGAACTTTTAGGTTTCTTGATTAAAAGAAAACCTTTCAACTTTATTAAATGGTGCACATCTAGACTAACAAGTGGTACAGGCTTTAGGCCTGATTGAAAATACTTCCAAGTCAATGGGAGCCATTTCATTGACTGTAAGTGGGGCTGTAACACCCACCAGGCAAAAGTAATGGAACTTGAATTGAATATTCTCATTGTTTCTTTATTTTTTTTTAATCACTAGATAACTTTCACTCACTGTGTTTTTCTGTTCATTTCCCTGTGTCCCATCATTGCATCCTGACTCTTCTGTTTGCCTTCCATTCCTCAAGGTTTCATTGGGATTTTTGTTGATGCATGACTTGTATATTTTTTTTTCCCGTTATTTTTATTTTTCTTCCCTTTATAAATAATGTCCTATGACTTATGAGTAACTCAAGGAAAGAAAACTCCACACTCTTGCTTTCCTGGTTTAGAAGCCTGATAAGGGGAAAGAAAGAATAATGGAGGCTGCATAATAGCTAACAGAAACTTGTTGTGAACAGAAAAATGTTAAAAATTAATATCACAGAAACACAGAATATCCTGAGCTTTAAGGAACCCTCCAGGATCACCAAGTCTAACTCCTGCACAGACACCTCAAGAATCCCACCCTGTGCCTGAGAGTGTTGTCTTTTCCAACCTGGGAATGTCATAAATTCTCTATTTATAATATAGAATATCATAATATCTATTAATCATCTAGAATCTATTATCTATTAATTATCTATGATATGCAATTGTTTATTAAATGACTCTCTGCAAAGTTATCTTGTTAAGAAAGGAAACCAATGGCAGAATTTATCCGCAGAATAAAATTTAAAATTATTCTGGTGATGAATTTGAGGATTTAAAAAATTTTTACATTCTTTTTCTTTTCTTTGGATCCTTATGTTGAAAGGGACATTCAATAAGTAGCAGCAGCATTGATTTGTGATCAAGGAATTGATCTGGGATGGGCTGGGATGCCCCACGCTCCCAGTATTGCTGTTGGCTCATGGTGCTTCTTTGCAGCCTCCTTGTTGTGGCAACAGATCTCTGTTCAATGTGTTTCTATTTATTTGGGGTTATTTTTGATTGGGCACCTTCAAAATCAGTGGAAATGGCTTGTCCTAACACTGTCCAAATACTAGAAAGGCTTTAGAGGTTCTGGATTCCCCTTGAGGGTCCAGTTCTCCCAGGTTCAGCCCAGAGTTGTGTTTCCGCTGGGGAACCTAGCTCTCTGCAGGATTCAGACTCTCCTGCCTGGTTTCCATTTCACACAGCCCTGCTGTCTGAGAGAAGCCTGGTTTAGCCCAGAGCCTGGCTCAGTGCTGGGTTTGGGTCTAGGACGAGAGCAGTGTTATCCCACACTGATGGTTTGGTTGTTCCTCAGCAGGGCTTGCACTGGCTCAAGGAGTTTTTGGCTTCTCCTGCTGCTCTGCCAGCAGCTTGTCTGTGGGTTCATGAGAAGCTGGGAGGGGACAGGGCCAGGACAGCTGATCAGAGCTGCTGGAGGGTTATTCCATCCTGGATGAGTAATAAAAGAGGGGAGCTGCAGCCACTACTCAGCAGGTGCTGAGGGACTGCACTGTGCAGCACTTTGGGTATTCTTTTTTCATTATCATTATTGCCCCTTTGTTTTCTTTCAAACCATCATTTTCTCAACTCAGGAGGTTTTTCCTGCTTCTCTCCCCAATCCCACTGAAGTGGAAATGAGTGAGTGGCTGTAATGTTTAGCTGCCTGCCAGGTAAACCACAACACCCATTAAGGGGAATGAAGTGTTGAGATAATGATAAATCTGACCACAGCATGTTAGAAAAACCCCACATTTTTATAATAATTCATCATATCATTTCAATAGTTGCAGGTCACAATCTTTATTTATTTGATCTCAGACTTGCTGTGCTCATTCCCAGAGTTGTGGTGTGTAGCACCTCACCTCCTGTGATGTTTCCTGTTGTGCTGTTTGGCATCTCTGGGGGCTGGATTAAGGTTATTATTTTTGTGTACCGTGTAACACTGGCTCATGATATGATAAAATTACTGGTTGTGACACTAATCTGGTATTTGTACTCAGCCTTACCATCAGCTCTGCAGTTAAGGAAATATCTCTTGGAAACTATAATAGTTTCTCTCTTTACCTTTTCTCCTCAGTGCCAATCCATGGGGAAGTCAAGGGAGGACACCTCCTTCCACCTTTCACCTTTCCCTTCTCCTCCGAGCCAGCTACAATGGCTCTTGAGAATTTTGGATATACTTGGGATGTTGGACGGGCACATTCCTATTGCTGTGCTTCCTGACTCTGTACACCTGATCCTCATCTTTCAGTGAGCTGTGGACAGGAAAAAAATCTTTCACCTGTAACCCCTGAGGGACAACAGGGCCAGCAGTTTCAAGGTGGGGAACCAAGGAGCTGGGATCACTTTTTAGGGAATGGGGAAATGAACAAGTGATTGGGAAAGGAGCACAAGCCACAGCCTGTGGAGGTGACTTCTGTCAGGTGTGAAGGAAGTCCTTTTCCTTTTCCTTTTCCTTTTCCTTTTCCTTTTCCTTTTCCTTTTCCTTTTCCTTTTCCTTTTCCTTTTCCTTTTCCTTTTCCTTTTCCTTTTCCTTTTCCTTTTCCTTTTCCTTTTCCTTTTCCTTTTCCTTTTCCTTTTTTCCTTTTTTCCTTTTTTCCTTTTCCTTTTCCTTTTCCTTTTCCTTTTCCTTTTCCTTTTCCTTTTCCTTTTCTTTTTCCTTTTCCTTTTTCCCTTCCCCTTTCTCTAAAACTTCTTTATTTTGGCCCAGGAGTTTTACCTTTTTTCTTGATTCTCTCCCTGACCCCACTGGGGGGAATGAATAAACAAATGAATGAACAGCTCTGTGGTGTTTAGCTGCCTGCAGGTTAAACCACCACATGAAATATTGCTTCTTTTTTGTAGGAGCAATGCCTTTGGCTTGTTACAATAGTTAATATTTATATAACAAGATTGTACAGCCCTTATTCAAAATGGTCAACAAAGAATTGTTTAAAACGCCAGGAAGTTTTTGAGGTTAAGCATTTGAGTTCCATTCCTGATTTCATACTTTTTCTGCTAAAAGGAACTTGAACCTCTCTGTTTTACAAAACTCTAACATTACTTTCTCAGTTTCTCTCATTGTAGTATCAGTCTGTTAATTTTTTTTACCTTCAAAATCAGGATCTTTATGAAAACCATACCAAAGAAACTCTAAATCAAATTTCCTTATAGGAGAAAAAAAATAATAACAAAAAAAAAAATTCTTGCCTGGATCACTGTTAAACAGTGATAGCACTTCCCTTGATATATATGTACAATTGCATTTTCTAATGCAGGACCAGGCAAATATTGATCTCTTACCCTAAATAAAATTCAATGATATTTTCATCTTCATCAAATGGAACACCTCTAAACTGAGAAGCTGTATTAAATTGGTTCGCCATTAACAATTCACCCTTTCCCAGCTACATCCTTTATTCCTACTGTTATTTTCCAGCAAAGATGCACTTGACAAGGAAATGATTTTTCACCCTCTTGTTTGACATACTTATGCTGGGAAAACCTTCAAACATAGCTCAAGCCAGGAAGGCACTGGGGAATATTGCATGAGCAAAGCACAACTCCAAAGAAAATTAATAACCTTTCTTTAGATGAATGCAAGAGAGGACAAGAATTAAATATTTTTCAGTGAAGCAGCTATAAAGGAGTAATACAGTGCTTTTGTACTATTCAAGGACCTTTAAATAGCCAATTTATTTATTGTTCAGCAGACTGATGCCAGTAGCTCACTGCCTTGAAAACAAAACTTCACATGCACTGGCACAAACTGAAATTCCCTCACAACCTCAGCCTATGCTTCCAGTTGAGACAAAGTGCCAATTGACTTAAAAAGCAAATAAAAAATGCTCTTCCCCCTAAGTTCAGTATGAGAAGGAGCAATATTTTACAAGGTCTGTTAAAGTAACACCTGGTTCCTGGTGCAATATTTCTGACATCTGTTATTTCAACGTGATGTTTCCATTGGCACTCCAGCCCTTCAGCCAGCCATGAAAACCTGAAAAATTACTTCGTGCAATCGAAATGACAAATATAGATCTACAGGATCAGCCTTCAGCAAGAGTCAATGATCATAAATCCCATGTTTCCATTGTTTTCTTGAAAAATTTATGATGTAGTTTGGCTTGCTTTTCAAATGAATGCTGAACACATCGTCAGCAGAAGGATTCCAGAGCTCTGTAAGCAATAACCCCTGGGGTTTTTTTAGATCCTGAAGATTTGTCCCAGTGGGAAGGTTTGGAGCTTCACAGAAGCTTGTTGGACAGCAATTTATTACTTTATTTAGGCTCTCTGTTATGTTTTTAGTGGGGTTTAGTAATTTATGATTTATTCTGTACATCTTGAAGCAAACTTCAAGAAGAGGCTGCTGAACCAGAGTCGTGTCATTCAACCCAGAGTGGAGGTTTTAAATCACCAATATTCTATGATTTTTACACAACAAGAGGCAGGAAGGAAATAGGAATATAAAAGTAAGATAAGATTTTCCTTTGACAGGAAAAGGGGAAAAAATACACCACAAATAAAACCAGGAATACTTCTAGATTCCTTTCCCATCTCTGCTATAATTATATTCATAATCCATATAAAGCAAATGTTTAATTTCTCTAGAAATAGAAACAATGAAATTTCTTCTGTCCCTATGGAGGAAGGGAGGAAGGGAGGAAAGAAGGAAGGAAGGAAGTGGCGGAAGGAAGTGGCGGAAGGAAGTGGCGGAAGGAAGGAAGTGGCAGAAGGAAGGAAGTGGCGGAAGGAAGGAAGGAAGGAAGGAAGGAAGGAAGGAAGGAAGGAAGGAAGTGGCGGAAGGAAGGAAGTGGTGGAAGGAAGAAGGAAAGAAGGAAGGAAGGAAGTGGCGGAAGGAAGGAAGGAAGTGGCGGAAGGAAGTGGCGGAAGGAAGTGGCGGAAGGAAGGAAGGAAGTGGCGGAAGGAAGGAAGGAAGTGGCGGAAGGAAGTGGCGGAAGGAAGGAAGGAAGGAAGGAAGGAAGGAAGGAAGGAAGGAAGGAAGGAAGGAAGGAAGGAAGGAAGGAAGGAAGGAAGGAAGGAAGGAAGGAAGGAAGGAAGGAAGGAAGGAAGGAAGGAAAGAAAGAAGTGGCGGAAGGAAGGAAGTGGCGGAAGGAAGGAAGGAAGTGGCGGAAGGAAGTGGCGGAAGGAAGGAAGGAAGGAAGGAAGGAAGTGGCGGAAGGAAGTGGCGGAAGGAAGTGGCGGAAGGAAGGAAGGAAGGAAGTGGCGGAAGGAAGGAAGGAAGTGGCGGAAGGAAGGAAGGAAGGAAGGAAGTGGCGGAAGGAAGTGGCGGAAGGAAGTGGCGGAAGGAAGTGGCGGAAGGAAGGAAGGAAGGAAGGAAGGAAGGAAGGAAGGAAGGAAGGAAGGAAGGAAGGAAGGAAGGAAGGAAGGAAGGAAGGAAGGAAGGAAGGAAGGAAGGAAGGAAGGAAGGAAGTGGCGGAAGGAAGGAAGGAAGGAAGGAAGGATGGATTTTGGCTGTCTTCACTAACCCTCCACTTCTCCTTTGCAGTGACACAGGGTACTCCTTTATCCCATCTGCCTCCTCTAATATCACACATGAGACAAAGGAAGCTTGGAAGAATTTGCAAGATACTCAATAGATTTCATTTAAGACAAAGCTGGTCATGACCTTCTCTTTTTGTGGTTTTTGATTAAAAGCAATCTGACACTGAAGAGTAATTTTACCAGATTAAAGGAACACATTTGAACAAGGCATTTCCTGGAGCTGTTTTCTGTGGTAGTTATTCACACAGAACCCATCCTTCAGGATGGAACTAATGACATAAAGGAAAATGGTCTGGTCCATATTAAAGAAGTTTCAGCAATCTTGACCATGGCAAATGAGGACATTTTTTTAAGCTTATCAGTGCCAGTCTTTTGCTGTGAAGGGCCTGTCCTGCTTAACTTGATATCTTGCATTGTCTGATGAGCCATTTGCCAAATTTCTGATGATCTATTCCCTCTTCCATTGCTTGTGAGGTTGGAAAAGGAATAGGAAAATTATTTCCATTTCTTAATGAGGAAATTATGCCTGCAAACAAAACTGACTAGCCTAGAATAAAATTGTGGAATAAAACCCATGCCTTTTTCCTAGGGGGTCAGAGAAACACTAATTCTGCTTTTCCCATCTCCTCAAATAGTGGAATTTTTGAAAATGGTAGACACTACTAAGAGCAATGTGTACATAGATGGTGGTTTTTCTTCTATGCATGAAAAACACCCCAAAAAATAAGACCAAAAATGTTATAGAAATGACAACAGTAATAATACAACTTATTTCCCACTGTGAACTGGTAGGGTTCTTTAAAAACTTTTTAAAATCTTGGCAGATTCAATTCTATCCCTCTCTCAAAAGCAGTGAAAAAAAAAATACACTGCATAAAACTTTCTGGTGATTTGTATGAGCAAGGAAAATGCAGAAATATTGTTGTTCAGAAATGTGTAGGCAGAAAAGTCATCTTCCTGGTAGCTGGAGAGTTGGATTTGCTGTGGGCTCTGAAATCCTGCTAAGCTTATTTCTTCTCAAGAAAGAATATTAAAACCAAAAGAAGGATCAGTAACTGTGCTGGAGAAAATATTGGTCCTCAGCAGCAGCAGAAAGCAAAGAACACACCAGTGAAGCACTGAAAGAAAAGTTACAAGCAGGGAAAATCTTATCTAAGAGAGTCACACAAAAATTGAGCAGAAACTACGGTAATTAGAAAACATTTTCTACCATGCTTGCTCTGCAAATGTATTTTGTCAAGATATATCCTGGAAATGAGTTGTCTGATCAAGCTTAGAACCCCAAAATTCCTAGGAATTCTCTGTTTGAAGAGGGAGGATGAAGCAGCAGGCACAGATCTCATAAAAACAGGAATTATTTTTTGAGTGACTTGGCACCACTTTTAAGCATATTATGAATTAAATCCACATATGTCTATATAAGTCACTTGTTTTAATGAATGTGATGTTTAATGGGGCCTTTGGGTTTGGTGCCACTTGTTTTATAATAAAGAAGTGACAACATGCTTGTTTTATATTAAAAAAAGTGCCAACAAGCTACAAACAGACTAAATTTGGAAGGAATGGTATTTCTTCTAGGGCAACAAATACTTCGTGATGCTTGAACATGGAAATGTAAAAAAAGAACACATTCAGATTATTGAAACTTTCACACTCACATGTCTCTCTGTGGTCTGTGAATTCTAAATCCAGAATGCAATTTTTCAGCTGATTATCTCTTCAGGCACCTAAAATGAACTTTAATCCTTTTTACTTCATTTTGCATTGTGTCAGTTTCATGGAAATGAATGTGGAAGGATGAAACCTAGAATGGAAATATAAAATAGGATTTCATAAAATCACAGAAGGAGTTCTACAGGAAGGAGTTCTACAGGGAGCCCTTCAGAAGTTTTACCATTATGGGACAGGACAGTTAAATACAGTTTTTCTTTAGTCTTTTTTTTCCTTTTCCAATATTTAATAATATGTAATAAGTATGGAATGAATTATATTACATAGGTAAATTTTCACACCTGTCTATTCTTGTAAATGTAATTCAGAAATACCCTTACAAGCTCTCTTCATTTAATTCAATGTAAATTAGAACTGCAAATGATGATGCTAAGGCTTACAGTTAACATAAATATTTAATTTAACCCTTATTTTTTAACTAGCTGGTGCATACCACCAGATAGAATTTTACATAACAGCTGATGTGACCTTTCATTCTCCCACTGATCTGTAAAGCTAAAATAATAAATTTTCATGCCATTAGCAGATGTTCCCTGAGTCTGTGTGTGCAGACCACTTGTCCCAGTGACCAATTAGAGGTGGGCACATTTGGGGGGGTGCCCTCACTGCCTCATGGCAGGAGATATGCTGATATATTCCTGAATTAAACATGACTGAGCTGCATATCTGGGCTGGTGGGCAATAACCAGAGCAAGCTGATTCTGGTGGTATGATTAGAACTCACAAAAGAGCTTGCAAGGTTGTAGTTCTATTAAAAAAATTATGCAGCTAACAACTAAAGCAATTGGAAAGAGGGTGATCAGACAGCACAGAGGAAAAGCTGCCTACATCAAATAGTGCTAGTCCTTGATATCAAAGCCTCTGAACAGACTTTAATTAGGTGCTGAGGTTGAAATCTGTGCCCTCTGAAGGGCTGGTGGTGACATGTTCACAGCTGTTTGTGTGGAGCACACATGGACACACATACTGGTGGCCAGAGAGCCACCATGGGAATAGCTGCCAATTAAACCTTTGTTTACCACCTCCAAGTATGGAATATGGCTGTCAGCTTTCTAAATAAATGGAACTTTATGTCCCAGCCCCACTGCTGCTTCTGAACTGGGATGATTCAAATTAAGTGGGACAGCCAGTAGATGAAGGAGCAGACAAGAAAGGTGGAGAGAGACTCCTTGCAAGGGCCTGGAGTGACAGGACAAGGGGAATGGCTTTAAGCTGAAGGAGGGCAGGGTTAGATGGGATCTTAGAAGGAAATCCTTCCCTGTGAGGGTGGGCAGGCCCTGGCACAGGGTGCCCAGAGAAGCTGTGGCTGCCCCTGGATCCCTGGCAGTGTCCAAGGCCAGGCTAGACAGGGCTTGGAACACCCTGGGCTAGTGGAAGGTGTCCCTGCCCATGGCAGGGGTGGCACTGGATGAGATTTAAGGTCCCATCCAACCTAGAGCAGTCTGGGATTCTGTGATTTATGTCTAGAGCCCACTGGTGCTCCTGAGAGAGGCTAAGCTGAAGGAAGGCTGGGATTTTGCCTGTGGATCCAACTCTGTGATCCAGTGGAGCAGAGCTGTGGAGTCTCAGGTCCCTGGAAGTTGCCTTTGGCTACAGCAGCCTATTTCTTCCAGTAATCTGGGGGAAAAAATAAAAAGCCTGTGAATAGGGCAGGCTTCACAAGAAAACATCCTTCCTGACAGGGCCAGCCCTTTGTTCTTGGCCTCATGGCCTTTTTGGTCAGCAGGGCTTTGTCATTCTCAAGGCCTTACAAGGGAAATTGAACTTTCCCTTCATTTCTGCTAATTTTAATATGTCTGGGCAGCTTATGAAATTTCATTTCTCTTTTCAGAAGACAATTGTCCTGTTGAATGGTTCCTATCAGATGTAGCAATATATTGCCTACAACAATTGCTGCAAGAGTTATTATCAGTAAATATCTCAACCCTGGTAAGATCCAAAGGCCTCACAATAAGGTGGGAATAATTTGTAGTGGAAAATATAAAATAGGATTTCACAGAATCACAGAATCATTAAGGTTGTGAAAGCCTTCCCAGACCATCAAGTCCAAGCTGTGACCAATTCCACCTTGTCACCCATCCCAGAGCCCTGAGTGCCACGTCCAGGCATTCCTTGGACACCTGCAAGGGTGGTGATGTCCCTAAATATACTGACTTCAAGGATTTTCCTTAGATTTTCCTCTGCGCTGCCCTTCTAGACTATTTATCTCTATTTATCCAGTCAAAAATAATATTTCTGTTTGAAAATGAAAGTAATTTTGATTACTTACATTCTACCTAGTATTCTACCTGAGAAACCTCCAGAGGCATTCTCTGACAATGGATGTGCTTCCTTGTAACTGATTCCAGGCACAATTTTCAAATTATCTTCTAGAACACAACTCCTAGGAGCACTTGAACATCATGGCATCTTCCTTAAGGTGACAATATAGCCAAAGAAGGGAAAATGTGCCCTGCAGACTGCAGCCTACATGGTTCCCGTAGAAGATATTTGAAAGATTTTTATTTGCTTCTGGATGGTATTATAACCAAATCAGGTATATATGATTATTATTATTATTTTTAACAATACTGAGAGTAAAGATTGAGTTAAATTTGCAGGTGATGTCTGCAGTCTGACAAAGGGATTGCCAATGCTCTGTGAAGCAGAGAGCTGTCTGATCTGCCAGGTTTGATTTAACCTGGCAGATTTATTTGCCAGTAGAAGGCTCCATGCTTGGCACATTTAGAATCACACAAATACTTACCCACTGTCACAGCCCACAAAAGCACTTGACAATTACTCTGGGCTAAAATAATCAGTTTTCTGTTCCCAGTACTGTAAAATGGGCCAGTCCTTGAATAAATGCTGAACTGGAATTAACTTATAACAATCACTGTAGTCTTGCCCTCATGGCAAACAGAAGCTACCACTTAAATGCATCACACAAAAGGCAAAGTCTAAGATTCCAAAGATTTAATTAATGGGAGAAACAGAAAAAATTTAAATATCCAGGTACTGCATTCTTGTTGTAGGAACAGGAGAAAGACAGGCTTCCCCACAGAGTAAACCAGAGCAGGTTTAACTTGTGTATTTTAACATGCTGGTTTTCTTAACTGAGCTTTCTAAAGCAGTCTACAACTTGGAAACATGAAATCCTACTCCAAACCATCCTGGTATAGAGCATTAGACAAATGGTTTAAAGAGCACACAAAAAAATCTTCTCCCTGAGGTTGAGGATGTATGTCAGTAACTCTCAGCTTTAGCCTTCTATTCTCAAGCCAAGGCTAGTGCTAGAGAATTAAAATACTGCAGTATTGCAAATAACACTCCCAGGACCACGTATCATTTTTATTTGCATTTCTTGCAGCCTTCTGGCATCTTATTATCCCCCTGGACACAGGGCCAGTAACCTTAATGAAATACCAGGAGATATACACAATTCTAGCACTCCTAGTTTAATAAAAAAATGCTTTAAACTTCTTAGTACAGAGCATATTATTGGCTGTTTGTAACAAATTCCACTTGGGAGAGCAGCTGGTGCATCAGTGAACCCAGTGCCCTTGACTTTATTTGCTGCCTATTATTTTGGGAAGCAACTCTGAGATACAAATAAATAGCAGACATGTTTTTGGAAATACTACCAGGATGAATAATCATTTACTGAGTCTCAGCAGTTATACAAACATCTCACATGTATTGCTCAAAGTATTCCCCCCACCTTCTGTAAACACAGACGTGAAATCACAAATCATATTTGCTAGGTCACACCAGCTTTGGTGTGTGCAGCTTGCTTAGGGGAGCAGAGCCTGTTCCAGATACTCTGCCTGGGATTCTGAGCTGCCAAAGGGAGTGGGATGGGCGTGGAGTGAAGGGAGATGCTGCAGGAAGAAGCTGGGGAGAGCAACCTCAGATGCAGGAGTGCTAATTCCCTCAGTCTCTCAGCATGTCTTCAGTCCAGCTCTGGGCTCTTCCTCACACCCTCCAAGTGCTCAGAAGGGTCAGAATTCATTCCAGCAGTGACCACAAACTCACCAGCATCAGGTGTGGGAAGAGTGAGAGGCTCAGAGCCTAAATAAATTGGAAGGTAACAGACAGAGGACTGACGAGGGAAAAGTATGAGACCATGGAAATATTTCCCTGTTAATTTTGCCACAGTCCACTGGAGCTACTGTGCGTGTTGCACAGAGAGGTGTCATTGATGCTGCTCTCAATTTCTTTGTTTAGCAATTTGTCTTGGAGGCTGTGAGCAGCTGCAGCAGCCCCACGGCCTGAGCAAACATCACAAACCCTCTGCCTTGCACACCACAAACCTTCAGTGCCTGATGGAGCAGAAGTTCCCTTGAGCTGCTTGTGAGTTATTACAATTTCGCAGCTGAACGTTTCCAAAAGGTGATTCTCTAACTTCATGCAAAAGAGATCTCATCTTTCTTAAATGAGCTCTTCCCTCATCATGAGCCATTTCCCAAGCTCTGTTCCTGATGCCCTGCAAGTCACAGCCAGCCTGCCAGTGACACAACCTCATTCTTTTGATGAAGTCTTTCAATAATCACCTTTGCCAGCAGGCACTTTCCTCCCGCACACAGATACTCCATTCTTTCATTATTTTCTGGATTAGGACCAGATTCTTTGTCAGCCAGGATTTTCCAGGATCTCATCAATAAAACTCTGAATTAGCAGACATGATTCCAAAGGAGGTGTTTGATACTATCATACTTCCAAGAGCATTCCCATATCCTTCCCTAACAAATTTCAAGAGTCATTTGTTAGCTCAACAAAGTGAAACCCTACAGATTTTAACCCACACAGAGAAATTTAAATTCTGGTTTTCATTTCATAGCCTTTTGCATGGAAATTATTTTCTTTTACAAGGGTAATGCACATTTTAAGCACTTGGCACTGAATTTAGAAAGGCCTTGGAAAAGAAAAGCATGCTTTTATAAAACTTACAACAACCTGTAGAAAAAATGAAAATAAAAAATGGATTTTTTTGAATAATGAATTCTTTCTGGAGAAGGCTAAGAAGCTGATTTGTTATTCAGAATGAGTGACCTACTGCACTTCTACCCAGTGAGCATGGAAAAAAAAATATAATTGGGCTTCCTAACAATGTCATTTAGCATCAATATACAGTTAGAGGCTTCATTACTGAAACTCTGCAGAGAAGTAACTTGTAGCAGTCTATCAGCATAGTCCCCTTCTGCACAGCATTTTGAAGTTAGCTGCTAAAGAACAGAACAATTCAGTGCATAAAAAAATCTATTAAGGCTGTACAATACTTGAATGAAGATGTGTTTACAGAGGCACTCCTCAGAACAAGGAATATTTCCCTTTGTTCACAGTTCAGAACACAGAGTGGGTGCATTCCTGCCCCATCTCCCAGCCCTTAACTTTACAGCAGTCAAATGAGATTTTCCTCTCGTGTCCTTGACTCTGCAGTCTGCTCAGAACTCAGCCTTCAAAGTGCACCTGTGAATCTCAGTGTTTAGAGGAATATGTAACTGCTGGCTTGAGCACTTAGCCTCCTTCATAAAATACACAGTCTATAACCTATCCTGCAATTTAAATGCAAATAATATTTAAACAAGGCTAATCTGGTGAGCTTTTGTGTGTAGAGTGATATATGGGATGGAGATGTTTGAGGTGCAATAGTTTACAGCTCTGAATTCCTTTTCACATCAATCATCTCTCCACATGCATCAACAATTAAAATGGTTCATGGCTGCAGGGACTATGACAAACTAACATCATCATTTAAATGCCCATGATAGCACCTTTGAACATAAGAAGCTGATAGGAAATGATAAAATGTTAATTATAAGTTGTAAGCAAAACCAAGTACCTCTATTCATCAGTGACCTGCTGATTATAAATAGGGTTTGTTTGTACAGCCACCATACATACAGGAAAATGCTGGGTGGGGGCTGCTCTCATTTAATCTTCTCTGTAGAAATCAGCCATGGCCAGCTCTGCCTGTTGCCAGGGGAAACACATTTTTACTTCCCTTTCCCATCTTATCACAGGGATATAATGGATCTTCTCCACCCAGAGAAGATATCACAAAGTTAATCAAAAAAGTTGGATTTTTCATCCTTCCCTAAAAGGGCCTTGCACTGGGTGTGTCAGGATCAGCCATTCCTCTCCAGGCACTTCCTGCTCCTGTCCAGGCAAAAAGCACTGCTGACACTCATTTTTCCATCTTCCAGATGGCTCCTTAGCTTTGCAGTGTCAATTTAAACTGATGCTGACACAACCCAAAGAGGGAATATTTTTTTTTCCCTGTCCTGCAATCAGGGTAGTGATTCTGAATTGTGTTTAAAATGATTCTCCACTTTCCTCTTCCTTGGCTGTAAACCAGTTCTCACTGAGACCATGCTCTAAAAAATGTCATGAGTCACTTAGATGGTCTGTTTTATTCGAGCTGTAGGAATGAGCTGCAAAACTGTAGCAGGAATTTGAGAGCTAGAAACATATTTTTCCTAGAATGTAGACCTAGAATGGATTTTTTTTAAAGTAAAAAGTTGGCTTGACTGTAAACATGTTTATACCTTTTTCCGATAAATATAAACTCATTTGCCACAGGACTATTTTTCAAGTGCATAATTCCCTGTGCAGTTATATAAACTGATATTAAATCTATATTACAAGGTGACCTTTTGTTTAATCCCAAGAAACACCTGAATATAATAACATTCTATAACTTTGCAGTATTAATTCCTATTTTTAAACCTATCTGCCATTTTTTAAAAAATTAAACTGGCCCTTGCCTCACCAAAGTTCCTTGTTAAAAAAGGCACATTTCTGCCTATAATCACTTCCATTTTCCTTTTTTCTGCCTTTTTTTTTTTTTTTTTTTGTTCTACAACCACTTTCTGAGAAGCTGATCAATACCTGGAATATTTGCACTTCCAGGCTGCCAAATCCAAGAACTGTGAAACTTGGAGCAAAATCATGACCCAATACAGAGCAGCAGGAGTTTTCAGGCTTACATCCTTATGTTTGTAACCAAGACAAAGGCAGTAGGAGTTTGGAAAAGAGCAGTGAACAAGCAAGAAAAGTCACTCTGTAACAAAGCACTGTGTCAGGCCAATATGAAAAGGAAAAGGGAGCTCAAAATGAAATGGAGACAAAGCATTCTTTTGCTTCAGTCTCAAATATGTGAAAAAAAAAGCAAAAAGGATAGCAAATCTGAAAGGGAAATGTATCAGATGATTACAGAGATTTTTAAAAAATAATCTCTCCAAAGTTCAGTACTTTATTCAGGAATATATTACAAAACAAATCTGCATTTTTAATACTGCCAAGATTTTCAGCTGAAGTGTTTTGAGGTCACTGTTTCAAGGCCTCTGAGTTGTTTGGCTCTTGAATCCTTCAGAGAAGAAAGCCAAATTGATATGGTGGATTCTTGTTCCTTCATTGCTGCTTCTTCCTTGTTAGCCTGACTTACAAACCTGATCACAGCAACTTGTTCAAAATATCTGCAAAATCCATCATCATCTCAGCTATGCACTGACCTGTTATAAAATATAAAGGGAAAAGTATCTTCCACAAGTCCTAATTCCTAATTTTTGTAGCAGCTGAAAAAAAACAGGAGTTTCCTGATGTGGACTGAAATGCAGGAAGGTTGTATAAAAATGTAAAAGCTTTGCAAACTGAATGAATGTGATCACAGAAAGCTGTTGGGATACATCCAGTGCCATGTCATTGTTCAGTGTCCAGCCAATGCTGTTGGATAACAATGCACTGGGCTTGGACATGGAATTTGTTATTGTTTATGCTGGTGAGACAAATCAGCCATTGAATGAAAACTGCTCAGGGTAAGTCCATAGCAAGAACTCACTGGTCCTCTCGGAGCAGAAGGAAAAGCAGAAGAGGTGAGAGAACCTGGATCTCTTTGGAATCATGAATCTGACCCTGTGTCATTGGCCATTTTTCACCTGGAACATTCAGTTTGAAGAATACTTCTGAGCACATTACATGAACCACTCTGTCATTTGTGAATGCAAAATTAGATTTGTTGCTGTTACAGGTGAGTTGAAAATGTAGAAATGGATAGTTTAAAATGCAATTAAAGCACAGCAGGTGTTTGCCTTGTTTGTTTGTTTGTTGTGGTGTTTTTGAGCATTCTGAAGTCAAAGAGGATCATGTGGATTCTGTTTGGATAAGATTACCATGCAGAGCAGCAGCTTTTTCTTTCCTTGTTTTGGTTTTTTTATTTTTGTTTGTTTGTTTGTATTTTTGTATTTGTGTGTGTGGTGGTTTGTTTGGTTTGTTTTGTTGTTGGTTGGTTGTTGTTTGTGTTTGTTTCTTTTTATTGTCATTTGTTTTGCTTTTTTTTTTAACACTTAAAGAATAAAAGCTGTGTTTATGTTCCCATACAACTTCTGCAACAGAGATAAGCACACATGTAATGAGACTTCTGAAAAGACTTGGAAGAATTGTATTTTCCCCTGAGTAACCTTTTATGACAGTCACAATATGTTGTTCCCACTGTTACATTAAGTTAATGATAAAGAAAACAAATTCAGAAAAAACATTAAACAAAATCAATAGACATATCAATTATTTACATTCTAATGGGGGAAAATTCTCTTTGAACTGAGCAGGATCTATGGCATAAATATAAAAATCAATACGCTGAAGTCATAAGGGAGAGTGGCTGTTTGCAGCCTGCTGAATACTTAGGAGCTCTCCAGAAAATGAATGAATTCTATAAACTGACTGAAATCCAGAGCTGGTGGCCATGATCCATGAGCAATCCTGGGATTTGTTCTTGTGCTCACAAGGTTGGAACATGAAAGGATGTGTCTGTGGTAGCTCAACACCACCTGCTCTGGTGGAAGGTGTCCCTGCTCATGGCAGGAGATGGGACATGGATGATCTTTAAGGCACCTTCCAACCCAAGCCATTCAATGATTCTATGAATTCTGGCAAAAAGCAGCAACTGAGTAAATTCTTTCCCCCCTGCAAATGTTCTTTTTGACCTACCCTGTCCCAAATGGCCTCACTATTAATTGTAAGCCAGCTTGAAGTTTTCTTCAAAAGGATAGCTAATGTTTTTTCACTTGGGGCTAATGTCTCTTGATTTGGGCACCTGCAGATATTGTTATTCCATGATTTCATCTTCCTTCAAATATACTTAGTTGGCATTTTGCCACTTACTAGCTCCCTCCATCATTTTTCTCCCCAAGCCATCAATGTCTTAAGAACATCTGCTCTGGCACATTTCAATGATCTGGAGCTGCAGAGGTGTTGATCATGAGAGAGATGTCCCCTGATATTATTCCAGCAAGCCAGGGGTGCCAAACTGATGGAAGGGCTTTGGATTAGCACCATATCAGAAAGGTGGAACTGCTGAAACATAAAATTGTACCCCACTGTCACAAGGGCAGATCTGGTAGGGCAGATGTAGCCCCACCTCACTCCCTGAGTGCCACAGTGAGGTTTTTGACCTAAGGAATTCTTCTGCCATGACAGCAGATCACCAGAAGGAAGGGGAGATGCATAAAAGCTTTAAATAAGTCTTATGTGAGCCTCTGATTTTAAAAGCCTAATGTTACAACAGGGCATCACTGATTCATACCCTTGGGCTTCCTGCACTAGAGAAATTATTTCTATAAATGCTCTTTAAAAATTTTTTTTTTAAAATCATCCATGCCATCTTTCACATTGCCTCTGTGGTTTGGAGGAGTGAAAAAAGACTTCCTTTTTCACCTGTCCCTCGCAGGAATTTTCAGTAACCCTAAGAATTTATCCACAATTGACTGATCAGTAAGCATAACAAATGTTTCTCATATTCATCTACATCTACCTGTTAAAATTAGCAAGAAAGAAGCAAACAAATCAGCAATTTCATTTTAAATTCTTCAATTTTTCAAAATAACCCTTTAAAAATGTAGAGTCCTAATGAAAGCTATCTGCTTAGCTCTAATCCTGGATCCTTCTTTGTGTTCTACTGCCATTCTGTTGTCCCACCATTTAATTTATATGACACAATGCTCCATCAGTGACATTCCACAAGACTTTCAGGGAAAAACTGAGTGTAAAAATGGGAAGGCTGCGTGTTTTGGAAACAAAATGTAATTGCCAGGGCTTGAGATTGAAGGCTAATCACCAGAACCATAAATCCAGGAAGGATCGGAGGTGCAATGGCAGGCAGGGGAACCCTAAAAACTTAATCAGTGCAAATGGATTCCTGCTTTTCTCCACTCCTCAGGGGCTACCTGAGGACAGGGACTGCTCTTGGCACTGCTGGGAAGCACACCAGGATGAGCCAGGCAAAGAAACCCCCAGGATGCGCAGCAGACACAAAGGGGTTATTGACAGCAGGGTTCAATACGGGAAGGAGTCCTTGCCAGAGGGAGTCTGGGGGTGCCTGGATCCAGTACCAGTCCCAGGCTTGGGCAGTGGCTCTACAGGTGGAATTGAGCCTTTATGTGACTTTGTCCCCCAGGATTAAGGATGGCAAATGAAATATGTTTATATAAATAAAATAAATGGTTTCTTTAGATTAATGATTATAATTATGATGATTAGACTACAGATCTTAATCAGAATTATTTGCTGCACAGTAAAGGTACCTCTGCCTACTTCTATAGTACACTATTTGTTGAAGCAGTGATATTAAATCTGGCAGAATCATTTCTCAGTAGAGATGGATGTCACTCACCCACCCCAATGACTGTGGGCAAATCTCTTCAGCCCAGCCTTGAGGAGTGACCTTGAGGGGTGTCCCAACTCTAGGGAAGAATCTCCACACACATGCCAAGAAAGAGATGAAGATCCCTCCTCCAAACATTGGCACTGGGTTTTTGTAGTGTGAAGTGTTGGACTGCCAGTGAGATGCCCCCAGGCTGTGCCAGCTCAGCAGCTTTGGATCAGTTGTCAGCTCTATAATTTGTTGGTTCCTCTGTCAGGAACTCAGGAAACATTGTTCTTCCACAGTGTTTAACTTCAGGATGGATAAGCCAGGCTGCTCTCAGCATCCTTCAACCCCAAAAGTGATCCCCATCTCCAAACAGGGATTTATCTGAGCTGTGCTGGCCCCACTTCGGCAGAGCATCCTGCTCCATCCTGCACCTCCATCCTACAAGTGCCAGTGAGGCACAGGTGAATTCCAGGACCAAGCCACCCATGCTGCTTCCAACAGGATGCTTGCAGCTCCAATGTGTTGTACCTTCTTTGCCAGGACATGAAAAGCAGCAGTAACTCAGCACACAGCAGGAATCTGCTGGTGCCTGGTGCAACATCAAACTGTCCCATTGGCACTCAGAATTTCCTACTTTCAACTGTGAATCCTGGTTTTGGCTTAACTGAAAGAACACCCACAGAAGTGTGAAAAAGCTTCAGAAAGCTGACATCCTGTCCACACCTCAAACCAGACTCTTCAAATCCCTACAACTCCTACCTCATCAAGGATTTCCACAGGTCCCAGGGACTGCTATGGAAGCTCTCCGGCATTAAACCAGTTCCAGGCGTTGTAGCCCTGCTGGATGTCCTCCCCTGCCACAGAAGAGCTGAACATTAAAAAAGCAATCAGGCATCTCCCAGGCATATGTACCAGGCCAGTTTAAAACTTCCACCACACTCAGTTTTATGAAGGGAATCTTTGAAATGACTCTCAGATCCTTTTACAGTGGTAATCACAAGACTATTAAGTGATTAATGTGATCATTTCGGCAGAAAGTCAAAGTTTGCCAGGCAAAGTGACATAGAATACTTGCTGTAAGAGAGATTGCAATTTTACAGAGGTGAACATTTATGTGCTGGCAGTGTTTAGAAACACACAGCTTTAAACTTGGACAAAAATAAGGTCAAAATGTCTTTTGCAAAATGGTTAATTCCAGCCTGGATGAGTAAAGAATTTCCAGGTAATAGATATGAAGGTAATCTTATCTAGTGCCATGATTCCTTCCTGAAAAGATTAGAACTATTTTACTAATTCATTATTTGTTAGGCAGGTGATAAAGTTAAAAAATGAGCTTTCTTCAAGTTGTAGCATGCTTCCACCCAATTCTCAGTACCATGGTTTGGTTGGACAAAACTTTGTAGGCTGGACTTGCCAAGGAAGAAGACCAGGGAAAATCATGATACAAAAAGATCAATGATTTATTAGAACTGTTTGGTTGTGTTCTTCTGAGGTGTTTGGTGGTTTCCTTTCCAGTTCTCTGCATCAACCCCTAAATATGGCAGTTCAGTGCAATTTAAATATCAGGCATATTTCCACCTTTTCTGTTAAACCCTCAGGTCTTGCAAAACACAGCCTTTGAGCTGCAGTGCTAGAGAATAATGACAAACTATCTTCTCAAATGGTTCTGGGTATGAAACCTCTGGTACTTCATCAATGTTTTTACATTCTAAACCCCATCTCTCAGGATTCCTTCTGTAAAGCCTCTTTGAAGTTTTTAGCATAAAATGGACAATTTGAAAGAATCCCTAGGAAGGTCTTGACAGTTTTAACTTCTTACGCATATGGGGCATTTACTTTGAAAAGTAAATTAACCTTTTGTCCCTCTTGAAGAGGACAGTTTTGAAAAAAAACAAAGGTTAGCTTTGGTAGTCAGTAAGCATAAAACTGCCCTTTTATGATTAAATTTAATTGCTGATAAATACAAATAGAGAGACAAACACGTTCTCCCTTTGGCAAACACTTAATAAACATGTAGACTGGGAGAGAAATCTACAGTGCTAGAATATGTTTACCAGTAAAACCAACTATTTTGCCCCTAGACACCTTTTGTTCTCTCTGCTCAGAAAACACTTTAACCAGAAAACCAAACTCTCATTTTTTTTCTCAAGTTTTTTATTTTTTTCCATCCTACACTGAAATTCTTCAGATAGTGTGAAAATGTTTCTCAGTCAAATATTCACCTGAGCTTTTTTCCCGTGTATTTATTGAGAAATGCCTGGAGCTGAGCTGCACAGCTCTACTTTTTAGGAGAAAAAATCCATTGTCAAATTAAACTTATTCTGACAAAGATTCCAATATCACTTCATGGCAACCATTAAGTACAGCTGAGAAGGATGGTTTGTTTCTTTGGGTTTTTTTTTTACAAACTATAGTGCTTTTGGATGTTTTTTGTAGTCTGCATAACATCTCTCTGTAAATCTTCTAAGTTTCAGATATGCACAATCCTCCTTGGGCCTTTTGTAGGAGTTATCACATTACTTGGACAACAGAAATAGAGAGGTTGAAGATGCACTTGGGCTGGCAGAGAAAGGGAATTATAAGTTAATCTATTAGCTGGTTCCTTTTCTTCTCCAATTCAGTCCTGTCCTTTTTTTTTTTCTCTGCTAAAGGCCTGCTCCAAAGCCTGTCCCAGTCCATAACAGTCTTTCCCCCAGTTTCAGTGGACAGCACTTCAGCAGTTCAGAGTGTTGCTGATGCATTTACATTTTCTGAACTAAATTAGTTGCTCACAGCTAATTTATTGCAGTCATGAAAACCCAGCCACTTTCCAATTCTTGGCTTTTATAGGTCAGCTAGCATTTGGGATTGAGAAGATTAAAGCTGCTAAAGAATCAATTGGCTGAACAAGTAGAATGTATAGAAAAAAACATTAGGAAAGCTCATTGATGTACTACATTATCATTAAACATCAATAAGGACAGGGAAGCAAAGCACAGGCAATTTTTTTCATACACAAGGAAGAGGGTATAGAGAACCCAAAGGCATGAGAGATCTGGGTTAGGTCCCTTAGCTCTGAAGATGAATAAAGGAGCTCTAACACTTTTTGGCTAACCCTTCTTTTTTAACCCTGCTTGCATAAGAAAACAAATTCCATAAATTAAAAAGCTTCAGGGTTTCTTTTACATATTCTACATATTTTGACTGTATTCTACATCACCACATGAATCATTACACCATACATATCCACCATCTTACTCACGCTCATTACTTTCAATTTGTGGCGAGACAAGCTCTCCTCCATCCCTTAATTAGCAGTAATGAGGTAATGGCAATGGCCATCTGCTCTGATTAAGGGAATCAGTGACAAGAGCTGCTTGTACTCACCTCGTGTTTGCTCAGTGCTCTGAGGTGTTGCACGGTAAGAGCCCTTCTCAGGCAGAGACCTCCATCTCTCCTGCTTGGAAACTTCCAGTGCTAAAGCTTTCCCAGGACTTGCTACGTGCTCTCACATTTCCAGGCTGAGATTAGAGGAACAGAGGAGGTGCTCAGCATTAAAACAATTGTGCTTTAGCTTGCCTTTCCATAGCTACTTAAGAAGTAAAACTTCAAACAAAGATTTCTTCAAAATCCGAACATAAATCTCTCTGTATATAGATCTCGGTCTAAGAATGAGAAAAGATAAGACAGGGGAGTTTACAAAGTCTTTCTCCAATTTTTCACCTTCCCTTTCACTGTAGGCAGGTGTTAACAGCCTAAACCTGTTCATATTTCCTTACTTGGCTTTGAATGGTCAAATGAAGTTCAGCAAGGCCAGGTGCTGATGCTACACCTGGGTGGGGCAATCCCACAGCATAAATGTTATTTATGGATTTGAAGGAAGAACACACACAAATTAAATTCATAAAAGCATATTTACTTCATTAACCATAGTCAACCTAAAAGGAAACCAGGATGTTTCCCTGTTCCAGCTCCAAACCAACTGGAAATTTGGAGAAGCTTGTTCAAAAAAAAGAGAGGTGTCTGTGCTCAATCAAAGAACATGTAAAACTGTAGTAAAATGTCAGTTGTTGGTTCTGAGTTCTACTTTTTATTAATTTTATGGTTTCAATATTACTTTCAAAATACTCTCACTCATGTAATTTTTCTAAGTCAACCACAAAAGTAGAGTTAAACATAGAATGTGGCAACATATACTGTTAATGTTATTAGCTAACCAAAGTTTCCAGGAGCTGCTAGACTTTATACCATCTTCTTGTCTGAGAAATATTTGTTATTGAAAAACTTCCAACATAAATCAGTGGAACACCAGGTAAAGCAGATGCCAGGCTGAACTTTTAACATTCTGTGGAGAAACCTTGATATACGGCAAACTCGATAATGAAACAAATGTTAGATGTTAATTCAGGTCACAAATAAAAGCTGCTTGAAGAAATGTAATGCCAAAGTTGAATTTTAAGGTGCTCTTAGGATGATTAATTGCTGGAAGTTCAGTGAGACTGTTCAGTGTTTTAGATGGCCCTTAAAAATAACATCAGTATATGAAAATTACCTAAATTTCTCCATCTCCTTGAAACCAACCAGTTCATCTTTCTGCTTCCAACCTGAAGCTTTATCTCAGTTGAGGTCTCCAACATGTTCATTGCTGAAGAGTTTGCACTTGTCCTAGATGAGATTTTTCTTTAGGAAGGCAGCTATAAAAAGCAGAGTGGTATGTTATAAATAAATCAAAACAGAAGGGTGCACTGAAATCTTCTCTGTTTTCATAACTGTGTTAGCCAGCTTCTGTCCTATTGCTCTAAAAACATGTACAAGGACAGAGAGTTTCCATTTGCCTTATTAAACGGGATGTGATTTGGGCAGAATTCATAATTAGGAACCCATTTGAAAATTATTATCCTTTGCATTACTAAAAATGGATGTCAAGCCACTGACACTTTGTCTTGTTGATAAATATTTTTTTTTTAAGTAGTAGACATTGAACCCATTATATGTAGCAGAAGATGAAGATTGAATTATAGTTCTCTGGCAGCAATTAAGCTGGTGACTATTTTTGTGTCCCTGTTGAACATTAGGTATGTTTGTGAGCAAGATTTGTGCAGGTGGGGTCAGGGTTTGACCCTGGAATATTTACTATGCTAGGACAGGGAGGCATATATTTATCAGGTGATATTTCATTAGACCCAGCAGCAGCTCCGTCTCTACAGAACATTTACATTACAAAAAATCACGTGTTCCAGAGGTTACTTATTTCACACAAGAAAACAATTTATTTCAGAGTGACATAAGAGCTTCAGCAGGTTACACAATTGCAAAATCTTTTAGAAAGAATAATAATTGAAAATACTAAACAGAAAGATTTCTTAATGAACATAGTAATGGAAACAGGTCAGTATTCCAAGGTCACCTTCATTTAAGGAAACCTCAGTCTTCCAGTATGACACAGAACCATAGATTCATTAAAACTGGAAAAGACCTCCAAGATCATCAAGTCCAACCTTATCAACATCAAGAACCCAAATCTTCAACTTGTTGCAGAAGCTAGCAAAGCAACAGTGTGATAACAGATTTACTTTTCCCCAACATATTATATCTTCAAAGGAGGAAAAGTGATTAAGTAATTTAAGTAATCCTTAAAATGTCCTCTGAAATTCAGGCAGAAATAACACTCCCTTGTTGAAATGGTGACAACCAATCTGAAATCAAATAAACCCCAGTGAGTAAGTAAGAGAAATAAGTTTTGGATTCCTCAGGGCTACAAGATAAATGGTGACCTCACAAAAGACTTTGGAAAATTAATTAAAATAAACATCTTTAATATCCACCAGATCGTTATCTGCTGACTTTTTTATTCTCTTGGCAAAAATGACTAATTAAGACTAAACAGAATCATTGCTTCCTCCTTTATTTGATGTGTCAGTTTGGGCACTATGTTTTTCACACAAGATGAAAACAAGAAACTAGATATTCAGTAAAAAATAGAAGCAGGAAACAGGTCATGGGGTAGAATTGCTGCAAATTTAAGATGGGCTTAGACAGAATGTCAGAATCTGTCTCTAAAACTGAAATCCAAGTCTTCCCCCTCCAGCTGCAATTAAATGGGATGCACACCTAAGTACCACCTGTATTTTGTACCACAGATTTCTTTGGGGCTTATACTCAGGTTTCTTTGTATGTCAGCCCTGATCTAAATTCTTCTGCACACTGGGCACTGGGAAGAGTTGTGCCAATCATCCACAGAGAGCACTTTGGGCTGGAAGGGACCTTAAAGATCATTTCATTGCACCCCTGCCATGGGCAGGGACACCTTCCACTAGCCCAGGTTGCTCCAAGCCCCATCCAACCTGGCCTTGGACACTTCCAGGGATTCTGTGGTTTGAATATGTGCAGAAAAGGAGCACTACAGGGCTACAGGAATGGCAAAAGTGATTCACATTTTTGGAGAGCTTAAATTTCCCAAGTGTTCACGAGAAAACTCGTGCTGATGTGACAGTGCTATTTTCTGTAGTGTGGTGTCCCACCATAGAAATAATTCTGTAAATACAAACAAGATGCTGCAAGCCCTTGAAACAAAAATCTTGCTTCTTTAGAACAAAATGTAAATTTAAGCAGTAGATGATGCCCTTTTTTCAAAGAATTTGACAGAAACTATTTTCTTCTGTACATATGAGATCTGGTTAAATTAGTAAGAGAAGGAGTTAGTAAGAACATAGAGACTGAGTTTTCTTTTTGAATGTTTTGTTTTATAGAAAGGCATTTATTATTCTAAGAAAGGCACTCACTGTAGAGTATTCCTGAATTTACTGCACCATTAAAACACAGTAATCAGCTGCAGTAAAATGCTATCAGGATACCAAACAGAGTGAGTGTAATGAAGCAGCTGCTACAGTGATCATCAGGATTTAGATTTTTGTCCCTACACAAAATGAGAAATAAGATCAACAAAGAGAAATTAGGAAAAACTGATATAGATCATACTGGCATGATTAAGAAAGTGACATTTAGAGCAGAAAATCAGCATATTTGTGATGTTACCTAAGATCACAAGAAAATGAAAATATTGCATAATGGATTAGCAATATCTGACTTCACCAGTGGTCTGAAGGTGCAGCTCACACGATACTTTAGACATGGGGTGTTCTCTGTGGTATTATTATACTCAGATATATGAGCCAAATTTGTTTATTTGACAACTCACTTTCTTTAGGATTCTCTGAAGAAACAAATGCTTGTTTGTTTTCATAACAAATGATAGTTATTATGAGTTTATTCATAGACTGTCAATGTTCCTTCAAGATAGTCAAATGTGACTTAGAACTAGGAAAAAACTTCAAAAATTTGTCGATCCAACATTAAAGCATTATTTGGAGTTCAGGAGAACAAAGCATTACAGGAGCTGATTCTCCCAGAGTTTTTCTCCCAGAGACTTTTGATTTGTACAGCAAGGATCCTCATTAGGAGTCTAGACTGTCTTACCTCTCTGACAGACACGGTGCCAGAGAATCAGGGAATACTCAGAGAGTTTTCTGTCAGAGTCATAAATATATAAATACCTTTATGGGTTTGCTGGTTAAGATGCAGAAACTAAAGATACAGAATGTTATTAATGTATATATTCTGAAAGGTGAAACAATCCTGGTACCAAAGTCTTCTGAAACTTCACTCATAGGCCGGGGAAGATTTGGTTTTGCAGATTAGATATCTAAATGTGTAAAATTGAAATCTTGATCTAAGGAAGGGCAGATGCAAATTAAATGTACCTAGCAAGAACTGCTTGCAAAGATCTGCACAGTTGTACAGTCCACATTGGGTAGATATTAACATAATAAGAGACATTTCCTTTATTTACCATGGATCTGAGCAGTATTTGCTCAGGGTTAAACTATTTCAAATTGATGTTTCATAGCACAAGTCTGATTAAGAGTGGCTGAGGGAGCTGGGGAGGCTCAGTCTGCAGAAAAAGAGGCTCAGGTGGGACCTTCTGGCTCTGCACAACTCCCTGACAGGAGGGGTCGGGCTCTGATCCCAGGGAACAGGGACAGAATGAGAGGGAACAGCCTCAGGCTGTGCCAGGGGATGCTCAGATTGGATACTGGGAAAATTTCTTCACAGAAAGCATGTTCAGGGATTGGAACATATTGCCCTGGGCAGTGCTGGAGTACCTGTCCTTGGAAGTGTTCAAAAAACATGTGGCTGTGGCACTGGTCTGGCTGTGAACCTGCTGGTGGATTGATGTTTGGACTTGATGACTTTAGGGGCTTTTCCACCTGTGAATCTCTGATTCTTTGCCTGAACTCCGTTCTCATGTCAGATGAGCATCCTGGACTTTGACAAAAACCCAAAATCATAAAATTCAAACAATGTCTGCACAGTCTTTCTGGGTCTTTGTCAACCCCTCGAGGGATGAGCACCAGGAAATGGGCTGTCTCATGTTTAGATGTGACATGCTTGACCCCATCAGCATGTGCAGGCCAGGTCTGGAATATCTCTCGAGTTTTGGTTCTGAATGGAGAATTCATGAGTTAAATGGGAGGAAGAACACTATGAGTACCTGTCCTGTCCCCCTCTAAAAGGGGAGTCTGGAGGAATTATTTTTGATAGATTTTTCAGATGAATATAAAGTGCAAACATGGCAAATATTATATCTGAGAATCATTTCTTGATCAAGAAGGGTAAGCACTCCTGCCTAAGGGGATAGAAAAGAGAGCAGAGAGGGAAAAAGAGAGACAGAGAGAGAGAGAGGAAAAAAAGAGGGTATGGCATCTAAAGTCTTGGATTTCTTAACATTTCTTAACATATTTTGTGGTGGTGAAACAGGAGGCCAAAGGCCTGCAGACTGAATTCTGATCTGAGCTGACAGAAGCCATGAGAAACCTGACAGCTCTTTGAGAGAACAGAGTCTGCAGCAGTGAAAAACAACTTGTTTTCCCTGAGAAAGAGCTCTAAGACTGTGGAAAACAACCTGCTTTCCCTGAGAAAGAACTCTGGGACTGTGATAAACACTAACCACCTGCATAAACAGTTTTTACACTGTTAGATAAAAAAATGAAAACAATATGTCACAAACAACTCTCTGTGCATGTACACATGGGGAGGTTGAGTGACCAATCAATACAGGGTAACAACATGTTATTGATCAACTGGGGATAGACAGGGGATGTTCTTTAAAATCCCTATGAAAAGAGACTCATGAAATAAACTGGGGTGGATCCTTTTCATTTTGCACCATAAAATGTGTCCTATATCCTTCTTTATCAAACACCACAGTGACATCTTTAACACTGTGTAACAACAGAACTGTACAATTTGTGCTTAAATTCAATATTCTGCATGGTCATTTTGGAAGGCTCCTGGACTTGTGTGCCAAGTCTAAATGTGTGTTGTGTTTATTTAACTTTAAACCCATTTGAAAGGAATGGATTCTGACCTCACACTTTAGTCCAGCAAGCTCTTCTTCCTCCAGAACACAACAATAACAACAACAAAAATAATAATCTGATGAACACTGCATCCCGTTACCCTATAACACAAATAAACAGGTTCTAGGGACTTCCAAAACCAGGAACATAATTATAGCATCAGAATGAGGGAATAATCCAGGTGTTTACACCAAATATTTGTCAGATTTTTCACAGAATTACTAAGTCAGGATTCAACTCTTCACAATCCTTTCTCTAAAAAACAGGTATTTGGTTGGATTTCATCTAAAAAATGTAGCAACTCCTGCCAAAGTTGAAGCCTGAGAAAACATATTTCTTGCTATTTTCTAGAAATTAATCTTCACTATCAAGCCCAATGTTAGTAACCTTGTATGTATTTATATAAATATTTGTTGAGTCAGGCTCACTTAAGCTATTTCCTCATGTATTTCTCTCATAAATCCTCATTTGCCCTTGTGTACTGTAGGAGAATAAAGATGAAGTGAAAATGTACTTTGTCCTCAGAACGTTCAGACAGTTTTCTGTAAGGGTTATGAATAATTCTCTGATATTCACATTACATTGAATTTAACTAAATTTATTCCGGGCAGGGAAATTTTATCTTGCTGTTTCTCAAACTTCACATGACAATACTTCATAATTATTAGAAACGTGGTAACACTTTAACAGCAATCTGCTTATTTTATTGGATGTAGGGAAATGTTATTCTCTAAACAGAGATTTGTATTCTCTTCTGAAGGAAGTATTTAGTAAAGTCAGTTTGGGTATAAAATGCTGCCCAAACTGGACTTTCTTAGCAGTTATGGATACTGGTGACATATTCATTTGTTCTTTTATTTCCCTGTATAAAGGGGACAGAAACTCCATTCTCGACCTGGATTTTTAAAGGTGGAGAATTACAATACTCCCATAGACTAATATTAATAAACTTAGTTATTAATTACTAGTTATTAATTCTCCTTGGAATAAAATCTCAGATTCTCACAAGGATTATTTTTTGAGACAAAAAAAAAAAAAAAAAAAAAAGAAATTTGCAAAATCTATTTGCAATTCTGTTTGGGTGCTGTGAGTCCACAGAACCACAGTAAGGACTGGGTCCTTTGCTGTGTCATATCAAAGGGTTTGAATTGATTTAATTTTCCTCCTGAGATGTTCCAAGGCAGTGATTCTGGTGGAGTCTCCAGCTGCAGTACGCTCAAGGGAGAAAAATATCCAAAGAAACTCAAGCAAAACCAAAAGGAAGGAAATGAGAGAAGAGAAGAGAAGAGAAGAGAAGAGAAGAGAAGAGAAGAGAAGAGAAGAGAAGAGAAGAGAAGAGAAGAGAAGAGAAGAGAAGAGAAGAGAAGAGAAGAGAAGAGAAGAGAAGAGAAGAGAAGAGAAGAGGAAGAGAAGAGAAGAGAAGAGAAGAGAAGAGAAGAGAAGAGGAAGAGAAGAGAAGAGAAGAGAAGAGAAGAGAAGAGAAGAGAAGAGAAGAGAAGAGAAGAGAAGAGAAGAGAAGAGAAGAGGGAAAAAAAGAAAAGAAAAGAGAAGAAAAGAGAAAAGAAAAGAAAAGAAAAGAAAAGAAAAGAAAAGAAAAGAAAAGAAAAGAAAAGAAAAGAAAAGAAAAGAAAAGAAAAGAAAAGGAAAAGAAAAGAAAAGAAAAGAAAAGAAAAGAAAAGAAAAGAAAAGAAAAGAAAAGAAAAGAAAAGAAAAGAAAAGAAAAGAAAAGAAAAGAAAAGAAAAGAAAAGAAAAGAAAAGAAAAGAAAAGAGAAAAGAAAAGAAATTTCTCTTGCTATTATCTGGGAAAAAATAAGAGGGTTCAGAACGTTAAATAATGATATTCCCATGGTTTTGGGACAGTTGAAGGTGCCATCCTGCTTCCATCTCACTTTTTAAAAAATTTTGACCCAGCAGCATTACATTCTCTCTTTTGTTTTTCTTCCTCTTTTTTTGTTTTTTCTTTCCTCCTGAGCTATCTTGTGTGTATATATAACACAATTTTAAAGAACTCTCAGGTTTCTCAAATAAACAGGCACAGTAGCAGTGAAAAATAATAAAAAACCCGTGAAAAATCTGATGAATTTTGTATTCTGTGCAAAACAAGCTCCTATTTTATCCTGTTTTTTATCAGATTCATATCTAGACACCACTAAGAAGGAAAGAGTATTCAGGAAGAGCATTTCTGCTCATCTGCAGAGAAAATTTAAAAATACATTTCTTTATTTATATAAAACTAAAAAAGCTGTCAGACTAAGTACATTTTTATTCATGTGATATATGAAGGTTAAAGTGAGTGATGAATACATTAAATACAAATTATATTGCTCACAGAAAAGGAAACAGAACTCAGAAGTTTAATGCTGTATTTCAAGTTGAGTCTTTTGCTTTACTTGCTTGTTTATGAGCTTTTCCCCAAATCCCCTCTCCTCTGCACAGCTCCCAGTGCAATTAAAAGAATGCAAATTCCAGCAAACCAAAAACCCACCAGTAAACTGAAAAGGGGGTAGAATAAATTAGTCTATTCCTCTGAAATCCTTTTAAACTTTTTTCCTCACATTTGAAGGGTTGGGGACATGTGGACAGGTGCTGAATAGTTCATACCTGTGACATAGAATGCAGTCATTGGTAGGAAAGCCTGAAACAAATTTCAACAATGAAAGTTAAATTCAAAGCTCTCAACAGACTTTTTTACTCCTGAGAGGAGAAATATCTCTTTAATCTCCCCTTTTATATAGAGGATTACTAATTAGATGGTAATAATTAAGTAGAGCTGCAAAACAAGCAGTTTATAAATCCTAATACTCTGTGTTCCTTTTCTAAATTTTCCCTCACTCCATGCAGTTATTAGTAGTTTTGATCAATTCAACAGGAATAGGCAGCAGGATTTCAGTATTTCTTGTGCACCTAACTATTTGGCAGATAGTAAAATAAATGTAAAAAAAAAAAAAATCACCAAAGAAATTGAACACCCAACATCATAAACCACAGGTTTTCTTAGACTCACTGCGAGATTGAATAAGAATCATCTGCTCCACATTACTTATTTTTATAGGATACCAAAAAATTGAATTTATGGTTAATTTAGTAGAGTTATTTTTTCTTTATTTCTTAAAATTCTGGATTATAATTGTTAGGGTAGTGGCAAAGCCTGGAAATGCCAGTCCAGTGCTGTTTAACATGCACAGCGTGTGCTCCAGGCAGGGTCGTTGGTTCTATAAGCACAATCTTAATTACTGTCTTTATGCTGATGACATCCAAATATAATAGGTGTATCAAACAGCTCCTGATGACTTAGATAAATCTGTCTCCACTCTGGAAAGATACTTACTAGACATTAAGTGTGGAGTGTCTGCTAACATTTGGTGCTTAAACCAGAATTGATTTTATTTGGCCTGCTGCCTGCTAAGTAGCAGCACCTCATTTATGGTACCACTGGTTGGAAATAGAAAATTGCCTCCTTGCTGAATAATTTTGGTGTTATATTTGACCCTGAAATTTGTTCTGAGGCCACATTGTTAAGTCTTCATATTTACACATCAGGAATTTAGCAAGGTTAAGGACATTGCTGGTTCAGCAGGATGCACAGCTCTTGATTTATGGCCCACCACAGTGAGGTTGGAATGCCATAATTCATTGTTTGCAGGTTTCCCTGAGCTGTTTGTTGTACACACTTGAGCTGTACAGAGTCCAACACTTCCAGCACTCGCTAGAAATCAGCTACAGGAGAATATCTGATGAGTGTGTGGCTGGCTGTCTAAAGGATTCTGAAGTGCTGGTCCATGTCTAGGAATTCTTCCACTCAGAAATCAGCTGGTTTAGAAAGCAGAAGTAGTTGATGACATCTAAATATCTAAAGCAAATTCTTTACAGTTCCTTGAGGAATTTTTCTGGTATGAAATGAATTTGTATAAATTTCCCATTTTCTCTGTGAATTCTCCAGAAATCTCTGTTCTTTTCTAGAATATGATTTTACTTAGTTTGAGGAGCTGCTTACTTAATAGCAGTTTATTCAATTCCTTCTAAGATCTTTCACTTGTGCTGATAGGAACTGTTAAACCACTTGAACTATTACCTGGAAAAGCATTTATTTATCTGATTTGACCTCAATATTTGACCTGAACCTCCTTTAGTTTTGTGAACCCCCATGATTTTAGGGAATAAGCAATGCATTTGAAGAATGACCAGCTGATATTTGGCCTTGAAATTCGGGAAAGGTGAAGATGGATGGTGGTCCTAAAATGTCTTTATTGATCCCATAATGACAGTGGAGATAAAATTTTATGGTTTTAAACTTACCAAGAGGCAAACTTCAGGAGGCAAGAAGTCAGCGTTACTCCAGTAACAGTGTAAGTAAATACAAATAGATGCTCAGTACAAGACCAAAACCACACACAACCTTTTTTTAAAGTTTGTTTAATGCTGTTTTAGCAGTGCTCTGTGTTCTGTTGCCTTTCCCAGTGCCACGTGCCTCTCTCAAAGCAGAACCTTTTAGGCTCAGGTCTGTCAGACTTGGTGTTTGCTCCACATGGAGAATTATCAATGCCTTCTTTTGCTCTTTCCTTTCCAGGAATGTCCCAGGTTGCCTCAATCAGTTTTACATAGGAAAATAAAAGCTTTCCTGAGGACAGTCCTTTCTACACTCTGGACATTTTGGGGCCAAAATGAGTGTTTCTGGCCTATACATAAATATAGATATATAAAGAAATAGGTTTGTCTGTATGTATATATAAAAATTTCTTAGTCTGAATTTCCCTACACAAAGCAGCTCTAAAAATGAACCCTAAAATGAATCTATAGATTTTATTACTGTTTAGGATGATTTCCAGACTGGTAAATTGCCTCAACCTCTGACTCTAATGCGCTCTCACCCCTTTAAGGACACTGTCTCCTGTTACATTGCTGGTGCCATGTGTGGAAAGGCCTCCAACAGATTCCTGAGTTCGCAAAGTGGGTCATGCAGTCAAGTGGAAGAACATAGCCTTTGGATACTCTGGAGACGTTGTATTGGGATGACTGCTCTGGAAGTGCTTCCAATTACAAAGATTGCTTCCCCCAAAGGAAAAGAGACTTTGATGTTGGTGAGTTATCTCAAAACAGTTGGAGATACAATAAAATTCTATCAGAAACCAGCATCAACGCATGCCATTGACACATCAGGTCTCAAGACAACGTTTACCAAGAACCAGATAAGCCCGAGGCTTCCTCTTCCTTAATTAAACTTAATTAGGTAGTCTTTCTGAAGTTTTCTCACTCAGGAATGATTGAAGCCATTGGATTAGGGAGTGGAATTTTCACTGAGTGGTTTTTGGAAGAGCTGCTCTTACAGCAGGTGGGTAAAGCTCTTTCCAAATCCACTCATTCCCACCAGGACTTGATGCAGACAGAGGGGGCTTTGGGGATGTCTTGCACTTCCACATTTCCTTGTGAACATGGACAAAGCACAACAAATTGTCTCACTAAAAAATCAGCTCTCATATAATTTTTTACCATAAATTATCGTATAATTTTATACCACATCCCAGTGTGTCTATGGTTGACAGAATGACTGTTTTGATAATTAAACTTTTACAGTGGAAGTGATAATTTCTGATACTTGAGCCACATTCATGCATATTCAAAAGGGGCTTGTTTTTGCACACCTCCTGATTGCCATCTCTCAACAAACATCAGATTGTTTCCATTATCAGTCCACAATACCTTTCCTTGATGGTAAAAGTCTTTCATTTGCCTAAATGGAAATGAGAATGCAATTATGGATATTTATAACTATGCATAATACATTTTTTTTCAGACAATCATGGAACTAAAGTGATGAATTTTGTGTTCTGTCAGTTCATATTATGGCTTGCTAAAACTTGCCTTCTACCTATGTATATTTGTCAAGTAAAATGATAATTCCATCACTGGACATTTTAGGAAACAATTGCTGTGATTATTGAAAGATAAATTATTTACACAATAGACATCAGTGCTGACTGCATAGCATTTATATGATTAAACATTTTTAAGTAACTTATTATTTTTTTTCTCTTTCTAATTTTACTTATTTAAAAGAAGTGCAACATTAGAAAAGTACTTTCTGTAGGTTTTATCTCATTATCTGAATAATTCCATTTCGTAACACAATGTGGATTCCAGGTTTGGTTGTTTGTAGCTTTTAGGACAGAGATCTAAATGCCCAGAACCAAAGTAATGCACACAGTGGAAACAGGAAAAATGTATACATTTGAGAAAATGCTTTTTCACAATTAACTGCAGTGTTATTAATGACAACTGTTTCACAATTAACTGCAGGGTTATAAATGACACAATCTTTGTGTTTAAAAAAATAAACTGCATGATATAATGATAAGTAATTTGTATTGTCTTTTTGTTTGGCAATACGTTTAAGAAAAGAAACAGGAAAAAAAAAAGATTTGGTCATTTTCCAGCATAAAAATGATAAGTTTATTTTCTATCCTCCAAAATATATTTGGAATGGCTCTAATATTTTTTAACCAAAGCTTTTGGCACAGATCTGAACTGAATAAAGCATTAAAAGAATGAGTTGATCACAGATAACCTCTAGGATTTTGTTATCAATTTTTCCTTTTGACTCAATGACACCTTTCCACCGCTTTTTTTTCCTTTCACTTTAATTCTGAAAGATTTGACAACTTCCCCCTTTGATGACTGAGTACAAACTATTCAGTTTTTTATTTACTACTATGTAGAAAGATACTTTTCCCCTTCTTTTTCTGTCTGTTTTGAGCACCTTGCTTAGTCAGAAGTACAAATAAAATTATGTGTCAGAGAAGATCTGGGTGAGAAAATAGTCTCACAAATTTTATGCAACAGTGTAAAACAAAAACAAAAATCTGCTCAAGGTACCAACTGTTTCTAGAAGGAACTTTTGTCCATGAAATATTATAGGTAAAATAATTAAAGGGAGACTGGTCAATGTTTTATTATCTTGTAGCAAAAATCTGGGAACTAACATATGAATAATTCTTTTGATTGTAGGGAGAGAAAACAACTTTGTTTTCTCTTTTCCCTCAGTGGGAGGTGCTCATTGTCAGCACCTCTGTAGGAAAGGTCATAACCTCAGTGAATTTGTCTATATAGCAATTAATAACCTATGACTATATGGCAATTAATAACCTATGACTATATGGCAATTAATAAATAAAGCTTTGCTCTCTTTTCAAGCTCTAGTGCCACATTTCATTCAAACTCAGATGTTTTCTCAATACACTTAAGACAGTTGTCTGCGTCCACAGCTGCCACCTATTCCCAAATTCAGATTAATGTCTGTCATGGTTCTGTAATACCATGGTTCTGTAATACATGGTCCCCTCAAGCAGGGCAAGTCTAACTGCACCTTCAATACTGAAAAATAAAAACAAAATATCTCCAAGTACAGTTATTGCTCTTTCCCACAACTCTTCTCTCCTCCCTTAGCATTCAACTCTCCCTCCTGCTTGGAGCCTCATAGTTTCAGTTTATACATTTGAATGATGAAATACCAGAAGCAATTTCACACACTGTTTCCTTGCATTTGTTCTCATTATTGTTTTTTACTAGAAAACACTCGTGTAGCTTCCAAGGAGGGAAGGCAGTGGCATCAAAGTAGCCAAACTCTTTCTTCTAGGTGGTTCTTAGAGTCACAGCAAGAGGCAAATGAGCACAAGCTGAAACACAGAAAATTCCACTTAAACAAAAGGAAAATTTTAGGTTGGGTTGGTTTTTTTTCATTTACTTTGTGAGAGTGTTTGACTATGGAAACAGGTTATCCAGTGGGAGGGTTGGTCCAGATGGTGTCCAGAGGTTCTTTCAAACTCAGGTCTTCTAAGGTTCTGAAACATAGGTGATGCTTTTCAACATTCAATAAACTCACAGTTTAAAACACTTCAAAATGCCTGGGAATTTTTCTCTGCAAAACAGTGTATGAAATGTATGAAAGTATGCTAAGATATTAAAATGAACCCCAAACAAGCAAACCAAAGGTTCGGAGATTCTTTTAGCTTGCACTTTGCTAAGAAGTCCTTTATGCTGTTCCCTTCTGATATAAAGCCAATCCAAGTACTGCAACTCCCCACCACAACTTACAGCCTTAAAAAGTACTTTTGGAGTTAGTATTTACATTTGGCATCTACCAAATGTCATGGGGTTTTAATTTAAATTTGGGGAATCATAAAGACTGTTGCACCAAGCTGTGAGTGTAATTTTCCACAGTTATATGGCCTCATGGAAAATTCCTTGCCCTTGGCAGGGGGGGAACAAACTGATAATTAAGGTCTCCTTCAATCCAAACCACTCCATGATTCTCTGATTCTTACAGAGTTAATCTGTGCTTTTAGGGAGCCCATTGTTTATTCTTTTTCAGAACCAGTGTTTCACTTCCTGCATTGTCATTCAACTTCCATCTCCTAATACAACCCAACCTTTCAGAGGTCTCTGACTGAACTCATCCTGTTGAAGTTCAAAGCATTTTATTGTCATGGATTGCTGTGTCACATTGATTTGCATTAGGAAATGTTTACAAGAACTAAAACAGACCTTCAAGTTCTTACTACATCAAGAGTGACTAAAATTAAGTGACAGATGAGATATACATATACATGCTATTCTTTTATTAATATATATATATTAACATTATTTATTCATGATGGATACACTCTTAGCTCAAGCCTTCAATTCCACATAGATGTTGGCAGGATACCAGAGTTATTTGAATTCAACAGAAAACTTACATTGACTATGATGGATAATCATTAAAAATGCAAAAGATTCATAGATTCATCCCAAACAGCCCAATAAGCCATAATCCTGAGTTCTTTAATGGCATTTAACAGTATTATTTTTTTTTTTGTTTTCTTTTTATGTCTTCCAGAATGCAAGGGTTTGGTAGAAAACAAAAGATATTATACACATTTTTCTCAAGCTCACAGGAAGGCAATGTAATAATTGATTCAGAGCTTGAACTGGCACTACAAGTTCTCTTCTTCAAATCTGGTGTGTAAACTGGAATTGGCTTCCAACACATCTGGGAAACGATGATGATGATGATGATGATGATGATGATGATGATGATGATGATGATGATGATGATGGTGGTGGTGATGACAACTAAGATTCAGATCATCTTCAAAATGACAAAACCACACAGATTGGTTCCTTTTAGACCAGTGCAATATAACAGGAAATGGCAGATACTCATCTGGTTGAGCACCAAGCTTCCATTATTTGAGAAATATTTTTTCCCATTTTCCTTGGATTCTTGATTTTTCCTCTTTACACCTGATTTCTGTTTATCTTTCAGGTGACAAGGTAGATAACCCAGGAATATTCATTGCATATCTACCTCAGAAAGACACAGAAATGAATTTTCTCTGTATTTTTTTTAATCTTATTTTTTAGACCAGACTTTATCAGTGCACTTAATGCATCTGTTGAGTTTTAGGGAAATAGGGGATAAGGAAAGGTGAACATGGGTTTGGAATGGAGATCTGGAGTTTGTGTTGGAACCAGGGGAATGATGAGTGGTTTTGTGGCATCCCCTAAGGAGAACAACTTATCTTGCTGTATATTGCTCTGTAATTTGCTTGCAACAGAATCTGCAGATTTGCCTTTCTGGATTCAGAAATATACCAATTAGGTGGAAAAGAAATAGGAAACAAAAAGGGAAAATGATATATCTCTTGGTGAACAGATGCTGTGTTGGGTGGCTTTTACCCTGTCTTTTAAAATCAGCTTGCAGTTAGACTTGGTAAACAGCATATGCTTGTTGATATAATAGTAGAGTAGTCCAGATTTCTAAGATTTCTCTGTGGCAGAGTTATTGACTAACTTGCAGAAAGCTGAGAACTCTTTCATTCTAAAGATTTGATGCAATGCTATTTGTGTGTGTATACATATATATATATATTTGGGTGTGTATGTGTATATATATATATATATATATACACACACACACACACACACACACACACACACACACACACATATATATATATATATATATATATATATATATATATAAAAATAAGAAAGCTGGAGATATAATAGATTTTTACTACCTTACAGAAAAAAAAGAAAAAGAAAAAGAAAAAGAAAAAAAAAAAAGAAAAAGAAAAAGAAAAAGAAAAAAACAAAGGAAAAGAAAAAAAAGTGAATGCTGGTCCTTAATATCGTAAATGTGTCAAGATCCTGCTTTTATTAAAAGCTCAACCAAGGGGAAATTTCTATCAGTCATGCATATTACTATGATGCCTTAGAGGAATCTAGAGGGACAGGAAGCAAATGTCACACTTTTGCAAAAGTGAAAGAAAAGGGAAAGAAACAATTTTTCTGTCAGTCTTAAATCAGTGACTTCAATGCTGATCACAGGAAAAAGGAATGAAATAATGGAATGCACTGTATTAAAAAAAATTAATTAGTAGTTTCTTCATGAATGTCAATCTTGTGGTTTTGTGTAACACAGCTCTCACCCAGAATAACACATAATCATACTTAAGGTGTGTTACTGTGAGTACATCTCAGCTTTATGCTTCAGATTGTAAACTGGCTTGTTTAACTTGCTTAAATGGCAGAATTGTCCTGCTGCCCAGAGGAATGTGTAAAGTTAGAAGGTACAGCTTCAAAACCTGTTGAAGGTGTTGCTGGTGTTGTCCTTCTGGTGGAGAGCGTGGGACCCTTTCCTGCTGGCACTTCATCAAAGGTCACCTGGATCAGTGCTAAGCAGAAGCTGCAGGGAGTGGATGGACACACAGCTCATCACGAAGTTGTCTGGGGAGTGCCTGTGCTGAGCTCAAAGCCATAAAGTAACTTTGTGAAATTGCCACATGAGGGGAAAAAACCCAGAGGTCAGAGCTGTGGGATCACATATCCCAAAATCATGGAATCATTAACGTTGAAAAAAGCCCTCCAGATCATCAAGTGCAACCTTTGATCACATACACCCATGCCCAGTAAACCATAACTCAAAGTGCCATGTCTACATGTTTTCTGGACACCTTCAGCCATAAGGACTCCAGCACTGCCCAGGGCAGCCTCTGACAAGGCCTGACCATCCTTCCCAGGAAGAAATTTTCCCTGATATCCAACCTGACCCTTCCCTGGCACAATTTGAGGCCATTCCCTCTCCTCCTGTCCCTGTTCCTGGGAGCACAGCCTGACCCCCCCAGCTGTCCCCTCCTGTCAGGAGTTGTGCAGAGCCACAGGGCTCCCCTGAGCCTCCTTTTCTGCAGGCTGAGCCCCTTCCCAGCTCCCTCAGCTGCTCCAGGTGTTCCAGACCCTTCCCCAGCTCTGTTCCCTTCCCTGGACACACCCCTGCCCCTCAGTGCAGAATTCCTGAAGTTTGGGCCATAATTGCTCAGGAACCAAAGCTTTGTCATTTGGTTTACAGGTGGCTATACAGGAACTACTTCGTGTTCCATAAATAGGAACCATAAAGTCAGAGTACACAAATCATTCCTGAACTTCAGATTATTTGAAACAGAGAAGAAAATGACAAAAAAAATTCATTGGAGGAATATTGAAACAAGCTCTGTCAAGTGTCTGCCAAAGATCAAAGATTAACTGCTACAAGAAAGAAATAAGGAACCAATCCATTGAAGTGAAAGTTTTCTATCTCTCCAGGCTAACAAACCACTTTCCTTAATCAAGTGCATTTTCTGCAGGCTTTTCTTAGTCTCACTCTTGAGTGAGTGTCACAAATGACATTAAATTTGATGACTATAATGTTAAAAGCTCAACAAAATGTGAAACATCATTTCCATGGGAAATGTCAGGTACAGATGTGATCCTTATCCACTACCAGAAAAAACCCTTCTATATGAGAGCTTTATGGCTCTTTCTTGAGCAATCAAAATGATATTTTTACACATTGGTGAAAACCCCACAACAATTAAAACAAGTCTATAAATTTCAAGAATAAACTTTATATTTGAATTAATGAAATGGTTGATGTTTTTTCTCTTTTATAAAACCAAACTGTCAAAACAGCTATTTTTTTCCCAGATAAATGTGATGCTTTTACAATGTGGATTTTCAGCTGTTTTTTAATCTTTTCTGTATAGCAGTAATAACATTTATGCTTTAGGCTTGACTATGTGCTTAAATATTATTTAATTATAAATAAAGTAAGTTCTGTCAATATATTAAATATTCTGAGTATAGGAATTTTGGATGGAAATTTTAATTATATAAAACTCAAAATTTTCATAATTTTCATAGAAATGAAGACGTGTTTGTAGAAATTAAATGTAGAGTCACTGTAAATAAGTGTAATGGCTCCCAGAATTTAAATATCCATTTGCCTATGTATGTACTTAGGGTATTTGGGCTGTTTGAGTTTTGGTTTTGTTTTTTTTTTTTGTTTTGGTACTTTTCAGAAAATGACTTCTGTTGCTTCCAATGTTCTATCCATACTAACTTGGGATCATTTGAGAAAGATTTATTATTTCTGATGCTTTTCTTCTTAGCAGAGATGAAAATTATAATTATTTTTTCTCATGGCCAGAAAGTTTTACATGTCTCAACAAAAAACAATATAATGAAAGTGGTTTTTCTCATCTCAGTGCCACTTTTAGTTTAGCCAGTCAGGATGTGATATGATGGAAGATTCAAACTTTAAATTTATCATTAATAAATGTGTTTTCTGAGAAAAAAACCAGTTTTGCCATAAAATTTCCACCAAATGGACTTTCTGTTCCTGTAGAAAATTTAGCATTTAGAAGTTATTAAAATTAATTAGTCCTAAGCTGGTTTACCCAAGTGCAAAGCAGTTTTTGGTGGTCTATTTTACCTATTGCTTAATATTCCAATTGAGAATTACTGTATTTTAGTTCTAAGAACCCACAACTTACAGAAACATTGGATCCTTTTGGCATATTTTATTTCAATGAGTATCTTACTTTTGTAATTATACATGAAATTGAGATGAAAACAAAGTGAAATCATTACAAACCCTCAAAAACCTCTCAGCTTTAATATAATTTTTACATTAGTGTAAACTGTGGCTGTTCCTGGATCACAAGAAGCGTCCAAGGCCAGGTTGGACAGAGCTTGGAGGAGCCAGGGGCAGTGGAAGGTGTCCCTGCCCATGGCAGGGGTGGCACTGGGTGGGCTGTGAGGTTCTTCCCACCCCAAACCATTCTGAAATTCTGGGATTCCATGACTCAGCTTCTTAGCACTGGATTGCTGCTGGAGGTGTTCAGCACCAAACTCAGTGAGCTGCAGGTCCCTCAGGCTGAGCTCAGGAGGATTTTCCCTTTCCCCTTTGAACAGCCTGGCAAACAGGGAGCCTTTCAGCCCACACCATTCCCCTCTGTGCCAGCACCAAGCCATTCACAGCCTCTCAGTGCTGGGCTGCCACCCCATGTGCTGCAGCTGCTGCCAGGCCTGCTCAGGCCCTCACGTGGCAGGGACATTTCGCCAGTCTCCTCCCTGGTCATCCTGCCTGGCTCTGTGTCTTCTGGCAGTGGCTCACTTTCGAGGGACCATGAGGTGCTCTCCTCCTCAGCGCTGCTGCTCAGGTCTGTATTTTCTGCCCACTCTGTGGATGGGCAGGAGCTGAGCTCCTCGCAGCAGGACCCCTCCTCTCCCCATAGCTCTGCCAGGAGTGCCATGGCTGCCGGCCCTGCCCACTGCCCGAGGTCTTCCAGCTGGCTGGGCAGTGGGCAGGGGGGGCGGCAGGGGCTGTGTGGGGCAGCTGCCTGGCTCTCTGCCACTGCCACCTGCGCACCAGAGGCTGCAGAAGCTGCTGTCTTTGCCCCCCCTTGTGCCAGGCCAGGGGCACTCACATGCTGCTCCTCATCCTCTGGAGCTCTGGCCAGGGCAGCAGCTGCTGGCTGGGTGTCTGTGGGAGCTGCTGGGGCAGGAGATGTGCTGGGCAGGTCAGAGTCTGCCTCTTCTGCATCCAGCGAGCCTGGCTCCTGCATGAGTGCTGGGCAGAGAGGGTTGACCCAGACAATGTGGATGGTGATGTCCTTGTTCTTCTGCCACAACTCTCGGGCCTTCTGGTTTTCCCCATGGGGCACAGATGGATCTGTGTCTTGGAGGAAGAGCTTTTGGAGTTGTCCTGGGCCGCTGTCAGACTCTGGTTTGCTTGGGTCATTAGAACCGGACTGTGCCAGGCTCTCTTCCCCGCTAATGCTGGCTTGGCAAACCGTGGACCAGTGCTGCTCCTTGTTGCCCAGCTCTTCAAGGAGTGCCATGGCTGCTGACCTTGCTCCACACAGCTCCAGCTCTTCCAGCTGGTCGAGCGAGGGGCGGGGAGTGTGGCAGCGCTCTAAGGGGTACGGGCCTGCGGGCTTTGTCCTCCTGGGATGGGATCTGCGGGGTTCATCTGGGCCCTGCTCTGGGCATGGGTGATGCTTCCAGTGCTCTTCTGAAGCTTTGTGTCTGAGGGGCCTGGGGAGCCTCTCTTCCTCACTGCCCTGACTTTGCTGGCTGCTGTTTTCCTCGGGCAGTCTCTGGAGTAGGCAGTGCTCCTTCAGCTTGGGGAAGGGCTGCTCGTCAATGTCTGTTGCTGGTAAGACAGCCCCCAGCTCTGCCCCTGGCCCCTGGGCACCGACAGCTTCCAGCTGGGCGGGTGAGGGGCTGGGGGCGCAGCAGGCGCAGTGCAGGGCAGCTGCCCGGCACTGTGCCCCCGCCGCGGGGGCTGCTGCTGCCGTCGCTGAGCCCGTGGCCCGGTGCAGGGGCCTGGATATCCTCATAGTCAGATATATTGGGCTGGATTATCTTTAATAAAGCCAGTATTTCCTGTCAGGATAATATTAGTTGACACACAGTTTTACGCGTCTCTGAGTTCACTAGGCTGTAGTCTAGACATTTGTGCTTCTTTTTTTTAGTTCCTTTTTGCAGTGATTCATCCTCTTAGAGTATTGAAAATTATTTATTACAAGAATTTTGTTTAAAGCATTTTATAGACCTGAATCTTTGATAGTTTTATGTTGACTGATGTATGATAAGATTGCAAAGCAGAAGTGCCTCACAGGGGAGAATGTGGTTAAGGGAATACAATCCTCATGATTAACACGTGAGCAAAAAACCAGCTTGGCTTTGAGAATGCAGGATGAATTTGAAATAAATGCAAATATCTTGGTATTTGTGAATGACTACTGTAAATAATAGGAGGCCATGTCTAACCCAGCTTTTGGAGTAAGAGTGCATTAAAGCCATACTCAGTTTATGGAGTGTGTGGTATCAAACATCCCAGGGCAGTGTCAAACATTTGAGCCAGACTGCATTGGGTCACCTGTGCTCAGCCAGTCCTGAAAGGGAAAGGGCACAGGGAACACAGAAACAAACAAACAAACAAACAAAGTCACAGGCTTTTTAAAGAGGACTAAGCAAAATAATAATAAAAATGATTGACACTAGACACAGCAAGAAGAGGGCAAAGGGGTTGTGAAGCCTTTGCGTGCCTGTACATGCTAAGATGATTTTCAGCCCTCTCAGGCTGGTACACTTAATTCTTTTTCTATTTGTTATTCTATTGGCAACCAAGCTCCTACACCATGCATTTGTCAGCATTGAATTGCATTTGCTTCATGTCAAAAAACCATCTATAAAGGCTTGCTGCTGCTTTTTTGATGTCATTTTGTTTGCCACAGCTCTGAACGTTGGAGCATTGACTATGCAGGCAGTATGGGAACAAGTCTGGGGATATTTTAAAGCTTCACCAAAGGGAGGAATGTTGATTTGAACTTATTAAGGAAGGATTTATGTGGAGAATTTCTGGGAAGTTGGCTCGTTGCATCTTTTTTGCCCTTCTGGAAAATTTTGCCCTTTCCAATATTTCTTCAGAAAAGGAAAGACTACTTATAAAGTGGGTATCCTTAACTATCTAAAAGCTCCTCAGAGGATTCTGTCTCTGTAGAGCGGCACTTCCTATCATTACCAATGTACTGAGATTTAGTAGAAGATGCTTTTAGTTCTGGGTTTGAAAAAGAACAGGAATTTGTATTACTCCAAGTACTGTCAGGCCACCAGACATCTTCTGTGAATGTTTGGTAACAGGTCTAAGAATGAGCTGGTCCATTATAGAGAAGAATCAAGACAGTGGATAAAATCCTGCCCTCTCTGCTACAAAGAAGAGTTTGGTTTCTGTCTTCAACAGGCTCCAATTTTATCCTCATATTTTTTCATAGGACGAAGACCTGCATTTTTTCATTGCTGAATGACAGGAGGTTTGTTTATTGTGTGTGGAGCTAAGCTCGTCTAGGCTTAGCAATGATCAAAACTCTCTGAGAAAATAATATAGCAATGAAAGGCTATTACTCAGAGCCACTAAAATTACCAAAAATCCAGGAATCAACAGTGAACTAACTTCCATAAAACTACTCCCATCAGCCTACTGCCCATAACAAAACTGATTCCAGGATCTCCATGTGCCAGTGTCAATGTCAAAAATCTTGAGACTTTATATACCAAGGCCTTTAATACCAAGTAACTTGATCCTGGATATTCCCTCTATCTTCAGGTGAAACTTGATTTTCAGCAGGTGCAGAGAACCAAGCAAACTCCTGTTTTTTCTTTCAAAGCCATGAGAAACATGTCACTGTCTGTCTTATACATTATGCACTGCAAATTCCAGCTGCTCATTTAGCAAGCTCATAGTGATTGGTTCAGAAGTTGATTCTCCTTGAGCAAAAACAGCTAAAAATCAATCAGTGATGTAATTGGGATGCTGGAGTGGGTGCAGCCATCAAATGGAAATACCACACTCCTCAAAGGATTGCATCACAGTAGAGGAAAAGAATGTTTTAGAATTAAATGGAGTCTTTTAATCTTCACAAAACAGCCCCAGCTTTTCAGATGCTCTGAGAATATCTAAGCAGACAGTTTAATAAATTAGACTTAACAAATCTTTTTTATGAAAATGAGTTGGAGACATTCTATCAGAAGTTTTCCAGATAGTTTTTTTTCCTCTGTATTTCCTATACTTTGGTGTTGTCTTTAAGAATTCAGATTTTTTTCCCTATCTGAATGTATGGAGAAAAGAAATATTGATTTTAATAACTATATTACTTGAAAGCATGCCCACATTCAATTTACTAAAATCAGATTTTCTACCTATTCTGATCAGACAGTAACAACAAAATCCTGTTCTAAGGAGCAACACAAATACCTAACCAAGCTAGATTTAGTTTCTATTGAAATTATTGCAAATATTTGGTGACATATTCAGTGGATGAATTTATATAAGTACATAGGTCCACAGAATGTATGTAGGAATCATAGCACCTAAGAGTGGTTTGGGCTGGAAAGGAACTTTCAAGATAATCTCATTTCAAAACCAGGAGATGTCCATGGGCAGGGACACCTTCCACTACTCCAGGCTGCTCCAAGCCCCATCCAGTCTGGCCTTGGACACTGCCAGGAATCCAGGGGCAGCCACAGCTTCTCTGGGCACCCTGTGCCAGGGCCTCCCCATTGTCATAATAAAAAAGGTGGTCTCTATGCAAATCCAAATTTACCTTCTTTTGGGTCAAAAGTGTTGCCCCAGTCTTGTCACTACAGGCCCAGAGGTGGGTATGGATATGCAGAATATATAAATTTACATGGAAACAAATGGATGCCAGAGAAAGAATTGTGGTCTATATAAATATCTATATATTTTATATGTAATAAAAATAGACAAAACATGTTTTCTTTGTGATTTTGGCAGTTAAGGACAACTTTCTGTGCTCTCGTCTGGGAGAAAATGTGTTAAATAAAATATGAAGTTTTAAAAGGCATACAGCTAAAATGTAGGAAATAAACACCTGTCTCTCTTGCTAAAAACAGTACCAATATTTCTAATGTTCCTTAGGTTGAATGAGGTTTTAAAATGTCTATTTTCTCACTAGGTTATTAATTAATGAGAAATAAGCCTTTCTTAGGCTGCCTGAGTGGTGTTTTCTTCATTCCTCCATATCACACATCTTAGAAAATCTATGCAACACTTGCATGAGCAATATTTGCTTTGGTAACTGTGTTTGTGCAGTGTGGGGTCCTGAAATCCACATCTTCAAAGGTGATCATGTACCTAATATCCACAAAAAAATTCCAGTGAAATCAGTCATGGTCTCTCACAGTAGATATTTCATATGTATGGGACTGTAAAAAAGGGTCTACTGCTCTCATGAATTAATCTCCACATAACAGTTATTTAGATTTAACTGTATGAAACAGAGGGTTTCTTTATTTTCCCCTAAAATAAAGCAAATAAGTCTAAGAAGGTGGTGATTCACACTGCAAGTGGCATTTCTAGAAGCTCCCATTATTAGTACTGAAAATGCTTTGCCATCTGTCTCCTTCTCTCTTCACTCATTTATTTTGCTGTGTGCAGTAACGTTATTTTCTTTTTAAAGAAAGAGCAAAGTTGGCATAAGGAATGCAGAGATCCTGGTTCTGCAAGCACTCTCCACCTTCTGCCTCCTGTCCCCTAAGTGAGCTGCTTTTTCATGGGATCACATGCTCTGATGATGCAGACCATCAGTGCTGACACAGGCTAAATATAACTCAAACACCAGATTGCATCTCCTGTCAGAGAGTTCAATAACTCCTAAGTGAAAACTCTTCATTTTCATTTTGCCCAATTCCAGGTTAATATTAATAGGGAAAAAAAAAAGAGAGAAAAAAATCCAGGCAAAACCCCCCAAAATAAATCCTATGAAATAAAAAACAAAAATCAGCAACAAAGAATCACTGATTGTTTTTATGCTTTTTCTATTTCTTTGTTTGTCCTGCTCTCGTGGACACATTTCTTCAGAACTCCCTGGGGCATCTTTCTCTGAGCAGGTCCTTTAATGACACCCACATAAAAACTGCTGCAGAGTGAAAAACACATGTCGCAAACACATACAAGCAACCCAAAGTTACTACTGCCTAAGTAAGAAGTAGTTTAATTAAATAGAAGATGTGTCATGATGGCATAAGCAGCTTCAGAAATTGAGTGAATCAAATCAGAAATGGATGGATTTGTGGGTACAAACCAAAAAGAAACATTCCATTGTTAGCAAGATAGCTTGCCTTACATGAATGTCAAAATTGCTTGCAAGCTTTGGCTTCATCAGAGTCTATAAACTCAGGCATGCACAGCAGCAAGGATTTTGTGAGTTTAATAAATATTCTTTATTTGGCTTCTTAAATGGCTATGGGCAAAAAAGACCCATTATGGGAGTTACAATACTGAAAATGCAAGATGTGTGCATGTGTAACACACAGAGAAACACTCCCAGGAATGGTAAATTGGCAGGAAATAGGGTCATTTTTCACAATGTAACAGATTATTTTTGGCATATATATTCATTAACTCGAATATTCACAAATGTCTTTAATTGCCTGTTTGGTGTCTTGCTAAAACTGTAAGCCATAAAACCCTGTTCAAACAGGACTTCAGCCTTCCTGACCCATCTGCCTACAACACAACAAGGTTCCTTCCCCCTCTCCAACTATCAGACTGTTGACACATCCAGGTTTGGGTTATTTCATCTGTCCACAGTGAGTCAGCGATGATCTTGGTATTTTAAACACAGTTGCATCCATGTTGAGGTGGAATTCAGCAGCCATCTGGTCCTTGGAAAGGGAAGATGTTAGCAGTGCAGATATAAATCAAGAAAAAATATAAATAAATATTTTAAAATAGACTTCCTTTTTTTTTTGTTTTAAGTTTCTTTCTTAGAATAGTGAATCAGAATGCTTGGCTATAGAATAAACAGTTGTAAACGAACTGCAACTTGTATTAGTGTTCAAATGGGAAAACTTTATCAAGATGAAGGCAAAACTTGATATCAGTTTAAAAACTGCAAGCAATTTGCCAGAAACACAAATAAAACAAACAAAACCTGCCCCTTTTAAGCCCCTGGTCTGACAGGAAACCTCCTGATAGCCTTTAAACACAGAAACATGACCATGGCATAAAGGATAAGGTTTTCCTCTGGTATAGCAATCCATTTGGGAATCAGCAGAGCAGCTGTGGTGAATATGCAGTGATTGATAAGGATTTGTGCTTGGAGTGTGCTAATGAACAGCAATCCACTAGTGCAAACATGCAATTTCTCAGTCATTACCTGTACATTAACGTTTGATTTCATATCTTGTCAACATCGAACACAAACTAACTCAGAGCCGGAGAAAATCTCCTGTGGAGATTTTTGTCTTAGGTTAGCTGGGAGTCCGTGTTGAATTCCCATCTGTTAGAGGTGGGGTAGTTCTCTTCTGTTCATTGGGCAGTTTTCTTTATCTCTCCCACAGCCAATCCTCCCTCCAGGAGATCTCTGCTGTTCATGGGCCATTAATTATTAATTACCTTCTGTCCATGGCCACTGAGTGTCCCTGCCTGGCTGATCAAATTCCACCATCCCATGGGGAGATGCTCCGCCCAGGGGAGGAGCCAAGCATTCCTACCTGGATCCAATCTGACCTGGGAACAGCACAGCAGCCTTTGCCCACTGCATTCCCAGAGGAGCAGCTTTCTCCTGCCCTGCATTCCCAGAGAGAGAGCAGGCCCATCTCCAGCAGCCCTGGAGCTGCAGAGGAAAACTCCCCCCTTGTGCAGGATCCCTGCTCCAGCAGAACCACAGCTGGCACTGCAGGAGGGCTGAGCCCCCCTGAGATGGGACTGTGCCACCACCCTGAGCCCCCCTGGGATGGGACTGTGCCACCACCCTGAGCCCCCCTGGGATGGGACTGTGCCAGCACCCTGAGCCCCCCTGGGATGGGACTGTGCCACCACCCTGAGCCCCCCTGGGATGGGACTGTGCCACCACCCTGAGCCATCCTGGAATGGGACTGTGCCACCACCCTGAGCCCCCCTGGGATGGGACTGTACCACCACCCTGACAGACAGGGGGTCAGGGCATGTTCTGACTCTGGCAGTGTTGTTTTGTACTACTGCATTTTTAATTTTATTTTTATTTTTTCACTAATAAAGAACTGTTTTTCCTATTCCCATATCTTTGCCCCAGAGCCCCCTAATTTCAAAATTATAATAATTCATAGGGAGGGGGTTTACATTTCCCATTTCAGGAGAGGCTCCTGCCCTTCCTTAAGCAGACACCTGGCTTTTCAAACCAATAGAATCTTAAAAGAATGTAAAAAAGCACATGAGTTCACTGCCCAAGAGCTGTTCTGCTGAAGGCTCTGGTAGTGAACTCCTTTCTTGGCAGGACAGCCTGACCTGTGTCTGCCTTCTGCGTGATGCCTGAACTGTATTTCTGTGCCTGGACCTCTTTTAACCTCTGCAAATGCCAATTTCTTTAGTCTCTGTAAAGCAAAAGTGACAGAGATAAAAAATGCTGTCTGAAGCCAGCAGATAGTGAAAGTCTGAGGACAGATATTTACTTCAAGACTCCTTATTCCTGGGAAATAATCCTAGCAGCAAGGGAAGTGAGTAACAGATGGGATTACAAATACAAAAATTCATCTGCTGACAATAGATGTGCATAATAAATTCTGTAAAGATTTCATGAACAGTGAAGATCTTAGGGTCTATATCACAGGATAAAAATAGCATTAATATCCCAGAGAATCCTGAATTCTTTCTTTCTTTCTGGTGCCATCAGACAACTACAGAATCCCAGAGAGGTTTGAGTAGGAAGGGACCTCACAGAGAATTATTTCCTCCCAATTGCCCATCTAAATCAAGCCTTCTAAACTGGGATATTCACCATTCTTTCCTCCTATAATTTCTCAGTTTAAATTGTAACTATGTGAACATTTCAGCCACTTATGAAATTGTATTCCAACAGCTCATCTCTAGTTTTTTCCCTCGGTGTCAGGGCTGTGATCTTTACTAATTCAATAACAGTAATTTACTAATACAGGTGATTCTTATTGCAAGCCATTATCACAAATATGAACAAGGTTAGATAGCCTGGGGATGAGTGACTGAAACGCTTTATGTCTTCAGATAATGAAATTTTAGGTGTCAAAACACAACTTTTGAGGAGATGAGTGCTGAGAGAAGCAGCATGATTATTATATATATCACAAGGAAAGGAACTATGAAAGGAAATAACTATTTGGTTTTGTCTGGTTTTATCTGGTTTCAAGTTCCCAGTATATCCAAGAACAACTAAAATTTGGACTGTTATGGAATGATTAGCATTCTGAAGAATAATTTCTTTATAAAGTACAAATTTGTGAACAACACTACCACAGGGATATTTTAATTTTCAGAGAAATTTACTCATTTCGGTCTTTGCTTCACTTATTTCCTGATGTCCACCTGGATTTTCAGTTATCTCTTTTTAGAATCAACCCTCATTTGCTGGTGTCTTTCAGTAATAATTAAACCCCTTGAGAAGTGATATCTAGAATTATTTATATTACCCCAAAAAATCTAGAAGAAAGGCTGTTGTGTTTTTCAGCTTTCTTTTATGATCCTTTTAATACTATTTTCCATTCTTTAGGCTAATTTTTTTGTGATGCAAAACCTGCCTTTTAAGCTGTAATTGTCATTAGTGAATGTCTGTAGTCTTCTGGATTTGCAAACTCAAAATGCAAATTTAAAGAGCATGATTAAGCATATTCTTTCCAAACACACCATCATTAATTGCTGATCAGAGGTTTTACAAATGGAATTAAATGTGCTATTCAGCTGTCTATATTTGGAGAAAGCATCTCAGCTTTGAATTATATTAGGGCAGATATTAAAGACATTACTGCAACAATATTATGTGAAGAATCTGTAATAGAGAGTTGAAAATCATAATTATTGTTGTCATGTGACAACAGTTTTTCAAATGGGTCATTGCAGCCATGGAACAAAGTTATTTATTTAAAATAAAAGACATGGGAAAAAGAGGGGGTTATCTACTTAAAACTTGTGTTTTGATACCTAAAATTTCATTATTTAAAGACACAAAGAGTTTCAGTCACTCATCCCCAGGCTATCTAACCTTGTTCATATTTGTGATAATGACCTGCAATAAAAATCCCTTGTATTAGTAAATTACTGTTATTGAATTAGCAAAGATCACAACCCTGACACTGGAGAAACAGAAGATATTAAAAGTGATGAGGAAATACATATTTTTGAGAGACAGGGGGGAATGTCTTCAAACAGAGAGTAGGTATAGATGGGATATTGGGAAGGACTTGTTCCCTGTGAGGGTGGGGAGGCCCTGGCACAGGGTGCCCAGAGAAGCTGTGGCTGCCCCTGGATCCCTGGCAGTGTCCAAGGCCAGGTTGGACAGAGCTTGGAGCAAACAGGGGAAGTGGAATGTATCCCTGCCCATGGCAGGGGTGGCACTGGGTGGGCTGTGAGGTTCTTCCCACCCCAAACCACTCTGGCTTTCTGGGATTCCATGACTCAGCTCCTTAACACTGGATTGGTGCTGGAGGTGTTCAGCACCAAACTCAGTGAGCTGCAGGTCCCTCAGGCTGAGCTCAGGAGGATTTTCCCTTTCCCCTTTGAACAGCCTGGCAAACAGGGAGCCTTTCAGCCCACACCATTCCCCTCTGTGCCAGCACCAAGCCATTCACAGCCTCTCAGTGCTGGGCTGCCGCCCCATGTGCCGCAGCTGCTGCCAGGCCTGCTCAGGGAGCCCGGGCAGCTCTGTATTTAAGGGTCCCCCAAAAAAGGAAGGAATGATGAGTCTGACTCCATCTTCTCAGCAGGCTAATTTATTACTTTATGATACTATATTATATTAAAGAATACTATACTATACTAAAGAATACAGAAAGGATATTTACACACTGCTAAAAAGATAATAATGAAAACTCGTGACTCTTTCCAGAGTCTGACACATCTTGGCTGTAATTGGCCAAAGAGTCAAAACAACTCACACCAGAATCCAATCTAACAATCACCTGTGGGTAAACACACATTCCAGACAAGCAAAACACAGGAGAAGCAAATGAGATAGGAATTGTTTTCCTTTTCTTTGAGGATTCTCAGCTTCCCAGGAGGAAAATCCTGGGTGAAGGGATTTTTCAGAAAATGTGAGTGCCGCACACACATCTCCTGGGAATTGCTCACTTGGGAGTAAGCAGGAACCTGAGACTGCAAAGACAAAGGCAGCAGCTGCTTTGCTAGGAACCCCAAGGACAGGCAGTGTCCAGGCTGTGGGATCCTGCAGTTTCAGCTGCTCTTGCCAAGCACAGGTCCTTCTTCAGGATCTCCAAAGATAATGATGATTCTCAAGACTTTTGGGCTACATTAAAATGTCATTTCATGTTCTGCTTCAGAAAAAGGATTATGAAACTGGAATTAGAGAAGACATTTAAATATCTCTTCAGGCTTGAACAGAAATACCCATGTGGAAAATGGTACAGCAAGTCTTTCCAACAGACTTTAGTCCCACCTCATAGCCTACAGCAAAGAGAAGTACGTCAGGAGTGACAAAAACATAATGCAAAGTAGAGATCTGCAAGTTAAAGGATACTGTGTAAAGAAAAGATAATGCATCATACACATGGGAGAAAAAACCACCACTTGAAATTAAAAAGTAAAAGTCAAGTCAGAAATCAAAATTGTCATGAAATATTGAAAACAAAAGGAAAACTATTTAATTTTCTGGTTGCAGAGAGACAGCTGAGAACTTTGCTTGCAAATAGTTCCCTAGCCAGACTCAAAATCCTGTTAAAGTTTCCTGCAGGTTCTTAGTGGCACTTTTTCACAGGGAGTAGGGGCTGTGTGAGATTCCTAATGTCTGTCTGGAACAAGAAAGGAAACATACCAGACAAAGCAGATAAAAAAAAGGATGCTAAATTAAAAACTACATACTTATAGTATTTATAAATACATAGCAATCAGAAAAACACCTACTTAACAAATTTTATAAACTCCTTTAGTAGTCTGACTTTAAAATCTTGAGAAACTTTGCATTTTATAGATTGGCTGGTTTATATCTTCATTCAAAAGCAGCTATTTTAAAATGGTAAAATACAAATTATATAACATCTGGAATTAGCATTTGGCAATTAATAGCTTGAGAGGGTCAATAATTTTTTAAATTACTTTCAGTCCTCAGAATAATTCTGTTGTGGTTTGAACAAAATCCATCCTTTTTTTGGTGTGATGTCTGAATAAAAAAATCTATTAGATATTCTTCCATCTAGAGATGAGGGATTTTTACTCCTTAAAAGTTAAGATTTTTCAGGAAAAATTTCCTATTGGTCCTTCTTTTAAAGGAACTGTTTTTTTCCATCATGTGAAATGATGCACAAGACAGCAGGCATGACATTCCCTCTCTTTCATTCATTTTTCAATTTCATTATGTTTGAAGACTAAAAGAGTTCCATGTAATAAACAGTTCAGATCTCAATTGTTATTATTTTCATGGGATCACAGAATATCCTGAATTGAAAAGGACACACAAAGTCCAACTTTTGGCCCTGCACAGAACCCTACCAATCCCACCCTCTACCATTTTAATCTCTATCTTGGAAATAAAATAAGATCCCGTGTGAGTATTGATCTGAAATTAATACACGTTTGTAGCAAAACATCAGAAAATGCTAAGCTGGATGTCCACAAGGGAAAAAGCTCTTTGGCTTAAAAGGTTTAATGAATTATTGTTGCTCTTTTTAAGAAGATACATAGAAGGAAAATGGTGTGCTTGTTTTAAAAGGCATGATTTATAGAAAACATTTCTTTTGTTCACTTCTTCTCACTACTGCTTAGAGATATTTATCGTATTTGGAGCAGTAAAATTGTCAAGAATGTAGGTACAAGCTGTGACAAATTGCACAAGTTTTACATCCAGATCTTGCACCTAGTGAACAAGCCTTAGGACCTTCTTGTTAAAGAAAATACATCAGTGAAAAAACACTTTTTTCTAGATTTCTGGTGGTGTTTGTCAAAGTGATATGAATTCACAGTAGAAGCATGGCAGGTGTAGTCTTAACATTTCCTGGATTAACACTAAGTTTTCCAGTAGCCTGTTAAGAGTGAATACAGAAGAGGAATTTTTATGCTATAAAAACCTACTAACACATGTTTTAAAAAAAATTATATCCTGGAATATATTCAGTTGCATAAATCAATCTATTGCCTTTCCTTATTTTGGACAATAATGTCACTCAAGAGCCTGGGATTGTCCATTGACAGATCCTGTAAAACTTCAATTAAACCAAAAAATTTTAGTTACTAATTAAGAAATACAAGGAAAAAAAAATCAAAACCAAAAAAATCTCATCAGGTAAGAACTGAAGAGTCAAAAAGCACCCACCTGTAGTATGTTAAGGAAGGCCAGGAGTTGGACTATGATACTTGTGAGTGTCTCCCAGGTCATAATATTCTGTAATTCAATGATTCTGTGTAGGAATGATCTCTATGCACTAGAACCTGAAACAGAGACTGAAACATCTCTTTAGGCACATATCCATTATACCCATTTAGGGTAATTTTCCACCACTTTTCCTAAAGCCCAGCTCTCTAAGGCCTAAGAGCATCAAGCTGTAAAACCAAAGGATGGTGACTAAGAAGTTGCTCTTTTTCTTCCTTATTTGAACCTGGTCCCTTCTCTTTGTGGGTCTGGAGGAAATCAGTGGGGATGAAGTACCTTGTGGCATCTGAGACTTTGTCTTTCATGTCATTACCTCTATCTTTGGGACCTTTTTATGTGTTTCTTTCAGCTCTCTTCCTCCTAAAAACCTGAACCTACCCTTTCCCTGGAGCTGTTTATCCAGCCTTAAGGACAGCGCCTGGCTCTGCAGGGACCTGAGCATATCTGGGGCTTACATAGGATCTCAGAAGAGCTCATTGCAAATGTACAAATTATTATTGCACACTACTGTGCAAATATTATTAACAGGAGCTCTGTGACATTCAAATGTCACACAGACAGTTGGTGGTAAAGAAATGTTCAAGCAAATGAGTAATCTGAGATTGTGATCCTTAATAGTTCTAATTATAAAACAGCCTTATTATTTTCTGTAACATTTTATGATATAATAGTATTTGAAAAGCGACTGTATTAAGAGCATGACATTTACTGAAGTGAATAAGCTTTTCACATGTGAAGTAATTTCACTGCCACTTATTGTGCAAAACAGAAACTTCAGAAGTAGAGACCCGTTAAATCTTTGATGCAATGCCAATTTAGAGTTATTTCCTTAATTTATGGTCTTTTCACATAGTTCCCCTGTCTTGGGACAAGGATTAAACACTGAATTTTTCTTCTTTCAGCAGTTAGTACTTGGAGCAGTCAGGCAAGTTGATTTTAGTGTTTTTAACTAAAATGTTTATTTAAGTCTTTCTTTAGTGATTATAAAAGCTCCCCTCTGCAGAAACTCCTTTTTTCTAATTTTAGAAATTACTCTCAACCCAGATGTTTTTATTCCATTTGCTTGCTCCTTTCTCTGCCATGTTTTAATCTGGGCCCCAACTGTTGGCCATTGGTAGATCTCTTATCCATCTTATCCATGGCTGCTTTGTACCACAGAATGACCCTTCCCACACACTTCTACTTTGAAAAACAAAATAAAATGCAAACTATTTAACAAAGCACACACACATACACAAGCCTGACTGAAAATTAAAATTCTAACAAAATGCTCCTAAGTGGAACGAGGTTGCTCCTGGTCCATTAATTAAATCATAACAGAGGGTTGATAATACTGCCTTGTTTGCTCCAGAAATATCCACAGCAGGAGACACTGGAAGGGAAAAATAGGCAAAGGAATTGTGCAACTGCAAGCCAGATAAAATTCCGTGGTAGTCCTGGTTTGTTCCTACAGAGTGATTCCATAAAAACTTGGCTCACATCAAACAAATGCAATTAATGAAATTTTACCAGTAATAAATCTGAAAGAATTATAAAACATGTTTCATTTGAATCAGTTGATCAGGAAATAACAAATTGTCATAACTGTAATATTTGTGCTTTCCAATGACATCAAATCAGTAATTCCTCAGATAATTCTAGAGATTTTGCAAAGCATAGATACACTTGAGAGGAGAAATATCCTTGTTCTGTGGGTTAAAACAGCTGTGAGAGGAACTGATTCCTGAGTGTTCTCATGGATGCAAAATCTTTTTTTTTCTTATTTTAATTTTGTTTCTCCCCAGTTGCCAGGTCTGTTCTGAATCCTTACACATATTTCCTTGGACTTAGTGGACTTTGAAATTATATTTACTAAAAATGCACTGTATTTACTAGTTTTATGTTAAAATTTTATTTAACTTCTGTGGAGTTCTTAAGAAACCAGTTTTCAGATTAACTGTTTAGTCATGGTGCTTGGATTAATTTTAGGCTTGATTTAGAAGGAAAATGTCAGGGAGTCATGCACTAAACTACCCAGCTAATTGATCACTGAATTCCTTTAAAATATTAACCTTTTTTTCACATGAAATCCTATAGAAAAATGCATTGGGCTGTGCTCATTGGAGCCTTAACTGGCTTTTTCATACACTGCATACAGAGCAATATTCTTACCTCTAGAGAAAAGTTGGAACAGGATACATTGAAATATTTCTAATGGAGTAAAACAAGGAGAACACGGTTCAGGTGGTAGACTGGGCAGTATTAGGTTAACAGTTGGACTCATGGATTTTGAAAGTCTTTTCCAACATAAATGATTCTATGATACTTTGATATGATACTTTCAAAAAGTCCTAAATATTTCATATTTAAGAAGTTGTAGAAAATATTGTAGAAAATTACACATGATATGTGGCAATAGCTGGAGTGAGAACATGCTGGAATAATAAAAGGGAGCAGTCAATTTTCCTGTCAAAGAATGATTAACCAATTTACCGGAATCATTAAAATTGATCCAAGATTTACGATTGCAGAAAGGTGAGTTTGGATGTAAGCTAAAAATCAGTACTAGTTCCACGTCTTGAAAAATACCCCACGTGGTCCTCAGTGTCACTGTAGTAATTCCATAGGAGACCTTATCCAGCCAAAACTGGCAATAGGAGCTGTTTGTGCAAAATAAAAAAAAAAAAAAATAAAAAAAAAAAAAAAAACCACCAAAACCAAAAGAACCAAAAAACTCCCCCCAAATCCTAAAATTAGCATCTGTTGTTGCTCTATTCCTTGAGACAATATCTCCAGATCTGGAGCCTGTGTTTTCTTCTCAACAAAGACTATGAGGCATGGAAACCTGACTGAGGTGGGAGGAGAGTTGTACCTGAAGGCCTCCAAGAGAGCTAGAGCGGGATTTTGGAAATAGGAATTAATGGAATGGGATGACAGGACAAGGGCGTATGGCCTTAAGCTGCAGGAGATCCAGGGATAAATGGGATTTTGGGAAGGAATTGTTCCCTGTGAGGGAGGGCAGGCCCTGGCACAGGGTGCCCAGAGAAGCTGTGGCTGCCCCTGGATCCCTGGAAGTGTCCAAGGCCGGGTTGGATGGGACTTGGAGCAACCTGGGACAGTGGAAGATGTCCCTGCTCATGGCAGTTCAAGCACTGGATGGGCTTTGAGGTTCTTTCCAACCCAAACCATTGTGGCACTCTGTGACAATAACACAAATATTTCTAACACCAGCACAAATATTCAAATATCAAAGCAGATTTTCCTGTACTATCACACAGGAATGTGTTGTAGGGCTGAAAATGCACTCTATCAAAAGCTTCCTTTTCACAACAATGCTGTCTGTTTTGATGGCACTTAATAACAAAGCCACTACCCAGTTTTCTCAGGATCAGCTTAAGTTTCCTCCTACAAGATCACTCCCAGCAGGGACCCCTTGTTAACCTGTATGTAGCTGTTAGTGGCTAAGGCAGAATTGGGACAAATCAGAACTGAATACAAAGTAATTTTGCCATGCCCTGCTGGGTAACATGTTTATCCAAAGGCGTAGCAACTTTTATGTTGTGCCTATTTCTTCTGTGAAACACAAAATGCGAGAGGCAAAGAGTCACACACGGCAGTGCCAAATGTGCAGGCACTGCTGCTGATCTTTGGAGTTCCTTCCAACCTTGATAATTCCACGATTCTGTGATTTCCCAGCAGCCCTAAGCAGCAAAATTCACCGTGAAGGAGCTCAGTTGAGCACAAAGATGAGTCAGAGGCACCTTCAGTGAGCAAGAAGAGGCTGCACTCGCAGTGAACTTCGGTCAAACACAAAGCAGAGCAGCCCAAACATCTGCCTCTTGCCCTCAGCTGATGAGACATGATCAGATCCGTGCTCCTGGTGAGGAGATGCAGTAGGATCAGCTACTCAGAGGTTTGGTGCTGCACCAAACGGGTCAGGCTGGAGCTTGTGCTGTCAACCCTCAGTGTTAGTGCTCGGAGAAACACCTCACTTTTGACAGCACTTCTGACAGCCACTGCAGCACAAGTGACCTTTCCACTCTGCCTCTGCAATGAGCTTCTGCTCTGTCCTGCTGGGAAAACAGAAACAAGGAAAGAACCATTTGTTTTCCATGTCCATTAGATCTGTCAGGCGTTGGCCAAGTAGCCACCACTTGTGGCAATAGCTCTGGAAAATTGAAGCCATCCTTCAGACACTGCACTGCCAATATCTTTCCCTGACCTTCATTCTGTCATGGATGGAAACTCATTTGAAGGCAGCAAAGTGTGTGTAGCTCCAAAAAGTGAAGTCCTTGAGTTTCTGCAGAAAATTACCACTGATGACAGTGGCATTAATGAATATAAAGCAGGAAATCTTTCCACTCAGAGCTCCCTCCTTTGTTACACACAAGATAAATGGAACAGAAAATAGGCGTGAGGCAGAAAGACTAACTACAGGAATTATTTTTTTGTCTCCTACTGAAATTTAGTAGAGATATTCTGAATAAAATGTGAAATAAGGTTTAAAAAATGGCAAGGAATGGACAGGTTAAGGATTAGGACCAACGGCCAGTAAAACATTTCCAACTTGTACCTCTAAGAAAAATAACTGCATAAATTTTAGAGCAGCAGACAAATAATGCAAGGCAGGAAAAAGAGCAGATGCTCCAATACTGACTGCAAGCAAAACAGAATTGGAATATGTTGTGTAAAGGAGGAATAAGTAGGAAAAACACAGTAGTGGTGTTATTACAGATTATTACTGCCTCCTTATCTCCCTCCCAAGTAATCCTTCTGTGCATGAAAGGTTCTCTGTACAGTTATAAACCTTTAACAAAGACATGTTTCCCTGGCACATTCCAACAAGAGCTATAGAAATTTTCCTTCAAAGACACTTATTAAGAATTTCATCTGAAATAGGAATAGAATTTAAAATGGTTTTTGGTAATCTGGGTTAGCCTCTGGCAATGTAAAAGGTGCAACTTCTGGTGGATAATCTGTTTTGGAAGTGAAAAAATTGGTCATCCAGAGCCAGTTATGAATTTGGCAGGCCAGAACCAAGCCCCAAATTTTAATTTAATTTAATTTAATTTAATTTAATTTAATTTAATTTAATTTAATTTAATTTAATTTAATTTAATTTTATTTTATTTTATTTTATTTTATTTTATTTTATTTAATTTTATTTAATTTTATATTTTATTTTATTTTATTTATGATAGTTTAGGTAATAAAAATTATTTACTTATTACTGTAAATGCAAGTTAAACACTTTTTTATTTTATCTTAGAAGAAGTATGTTAAGTGTTTTTGAGTTTTGTCAGTTGGGGGTATTATGATAAGTTCACCCAAAATCCAAATGGTGTGTGGGCAAAATAATTACATTTCTTCCCTGCTACACAGTGTATCAGGAAGATGTTTTCAGACATTAAGTCTTATGACAGCTCTGAGGTATAAGATGTTTTTATTGAAACTTTTCTTGCACATAGATTTTGTGTCTGTGTGTGGATGTAGAGGTGTAAGTAAATAAAAATATACACGCAAATGCTACAAAAGCCCATAGAATATAAAAATTTGGTTTTTTTTTTTTCCATTCTGTTTTTCCTTATTTCTGCTTCAGCTGCTTCAAACTGGTAAGGGCAAGGAATGTGGGCCAGTGCTTTTGTGGAGCTGGTAATTGCAAGCAGCAGTTTTTCACTTGGCACCTTCTCTGTAGCTATGTTGCCTTAATGACTTTCCTTCTACAACAATGGCAACATAAAATGTATTTCTGCAGTAATAAATAGTTACATGAGAGCAAAAATATTGTATTTTTCTGTGTTTGACATGCTGTTATCCTCTTGAGGTCATTAAAGGCAGTTGCTGATGATTCCCTTTCCAGTCACTTCCTCAATATAACATTTTCCCTTTCCAAAATTTAAAAATATTTTTTCTGTGTTCTATCCAGATAAAGGCAAATTCCACAGACATTTCTCAATGCCCCAAATGGGTATTTCTGTGTGTTCCATACCTCTATTTCTTTTATAATGATATAATTTATAATTAGTAGTTGTATGTATTAATGTTTTTATTAGCATTAGCATTATGCTGAAGCAGATTATCAAGCATTGTTCTGACGGAGTGTGTCCCAATTTTTCACCCAAATCCTAAAGGGATCCCTGTTTTTTCTGGGGTTAGATTATAATTTGGCACATGGTGACCTTTTCTGCTACCAAATATTCCATCTATTTTTTCAGCAAGGTACTACTGGAGTGCAGGTGGACGACAGAAATTCCTTTTATTCAGATAGATTTTGTTCCTTTGACAGTACCTAATGTGATCATGGTTGTATTGAATTTCATTGTCTGTATAACACTTGCACAAAACTCCAGATAAAATGCTGAAAATATAATAAGCTTGCTTCAATCTTCCAACTTGTTCAATGTTCACTGTTTTAAACTTTGTTAGAAATAGGGGAAAGGAAAATAACAAAATCTGTATGGTTGGCACTGTTGACAGTTCCCTTTAAACACATTAAACTCTTTGAATGAAGACTGATGAAGGTAGCAGGCTTCTAAATGGACAAATATCTTTTATATGTATTATTATCTAGAGTTGCAAAGAATCCAGGGAGCCTAATGAGATTGTGAGAAAGCTGAAATGAACAAGTGCGGATGGTTTAAATAATCAGCTGTAATTGTGCTTTCCATTTAATGAGCACTTTAAAAGGATAAAGAAAACCTGTCCATCTAAGTGCTGGACTTATTTAAGAAATGCTAACAGGAAATAGCACATTTTAAAGCAAGTCTTTGCAGGTTTCCCTTCAACAACCTGTTTTCAGGAGGGTTTTGGGTGTATAGAGGGACATAACTAAGAGATAAAGCATCAAAATAACAAAATTCATTGCTTTAAAGAGGCAGAGCCCATGTGTTCATGTCGTAGCAATCAAAAAAGAAACTGAATTTGTGATCTGTTTAGTTGATCTCAGAAATCTCAAAGGTAGAAAGCTCCCCACTCCTCATATATGATGCATTCAAGAGATCTCACACTTCCAGACACCAAAATCACTAAAGATGGAGAAAAGGTCTTAATGAATGCAAGACCAGTTGTTTCCTTGCAATTTTATGACACCCAAAAAATTAATCCTAGTGTGACTGACTGTATGAGCCATAGTTTGGGCTCCCTGTCTGAGAAGAGATATTTCTACTGGTGGCTGTAGGGATATAAATGATTTTAACATTATAAAACTGGGAAAAAAACCCCAGTCCAATATTTCCAATAACAAATACATACTGTCTCATAACAAAGGAATCATCCTAAATGTTCTGCATTACTTGTTTCAGAGTGTGACATTTCAAAAGGCTGGCAGGGCAGGTGTGCTCAGGAAGGTAGAGAAGATAATTGCAAGTGTGATCACACCTTTTAGCGGAGACATTTAAATGTAAAATGCACAGTGCAAATACTGTACAGTGCAGACATTTCACAGAACACCCTGACAAGTGCAAAATCTTCCCAATCAGGTAAAAAGTCTCTCGTGGCTTCAGCCAGCTGCTTACTTATGGAGGCCCAGGAGGGAGAGGAGAATTCAGGCTGCATGGAAAGCAATGCTTTTGTTACTGATATGACACTTACACCTACACTTTCAATTTTAAAAGAAAGCACATTTGAACATGGTATATTATTTATTCAGGAGACATTCATCTAGAAGAATAGCAGCTTAATTAGACATTACCTGCTGGAAAATTTTAATAGTCTAAAGTTCTTTGGAAGGGGGAGAAATCCATTAATAGAACTATACATGGGAAGTTTAGTCTGAAACCTGCAAATTGGTGTAAGTTTTAGTCCTACTTAAATCTTATGGTATAGATCATAGGAATATGCATTCACTTCCATCTGGGATGGAAAAGATCTCTGTTTAGGTGGTTAGTAGAGAGCTTATGCCATTAAATAATCAATATACTTAGTATTTGCTGAGCCAAATTGCATAACTAAACAAAAAATTTTAAACCTTCATGTCCTTCACGTGCCCACTTTGGGTTTCAGAAACCATGGATTTAAAAGGAAGTAACATTTACTGTTTTCAAATGATATATGAAAGAAAACTTGACTCACAGGAATCTCATATCTCCTCACTTAACCTATTTACATTTTGCTCCGCCTCCTATAAAATTAGTTCAGCATTGGTGAGATGTGTTTGTTGTAGTTTTGACTGAGTAACTGAAATTTTCTATTAGAAAGGGGTGGCTACATGAAATAATTACATTAACTTTTCTGAGCAGACATTACTTGTAAAAATATGAATTACAATGTCCCATGAAGAAAAAAAAGTCACATATATTAACTAGGCTGAAAGTCACATATATTAACTAGGCTGCTTGGGTCTTCTGCTCTCTTCAAGAGCAGAAGACCCAAGCAGCCTAGTTAATATATGTGACTTTCATGGAGAGCATTCCTTAAGTATTTGTGTAGTCAAAGATTTGAATTTTGAATGATTGGAGCAACTAATGATTAAGGAGACTAAAAATAACCATTTACCTCACATTTTAATTTTTTTTCTTCCAGTTTTCTGCCACCTTTCCTGTTAATGAGGATTTTGAAAAGAAGGTGTAATTTGGAGGAGTGGATGACTACATTGTTTACACGTCATCTATCCCAAATTCAGTCTGTCCATCCCTACTCATCATTAGTTGCTGCTGTATGACTGTGTGCTCTACAGCTCTTCCCTCCTGAGCTGTTAGTCCAGCAGAAGCTGCTTTGAAAATACATTTGTGAACAGTTGGAAGATTATCATATGCCACGACCACTTCAGTGTTTCATCCCAATTCCTCCTGCCAAAAAAGTGTTCTGGTGCTTAGACAGGAAACACATTGAAAGCTCTTGGCAAAGCAAAATGTGTTGTGAAACTGAAGATAAGATGTCATGTCCTATGAACTCCTAGTAAATAAACGATTTGAGGGAATTCTTGCTTTATAGACATATATCTATATATATATATATATATATATATATATATACATGTAGGTAGCTATATAAATGTATATATGCACACACACACATATATACATATTTATATATATATACACCTACACAAGAATATACACTTAAAAAAAACATAAAAAATAAAGCCTACAAGAAGTTTTTAATTATTCTCTCCATACTTTCAGAAAAGTGAGATGCAAATGGTCATGAGCCAGGGTATCAGTGAATGTGAAGTGTAGCCAACCATGTACATTTACATTTCAGTCAAACCAATGGTCTGATAAAAGAGCAAACATGAACTTTGCTCATAATCTTCTGTTTATATCCTTGTTTTTTTCCCCAATATATTAATTCAGTTCTCATAGTTAGAAAAGAACTATCTAGACTGCAAAGCAAAGAGTTTTAGTGCTTTATGTGTCAGAGACTGAATAGCTGAATATTTTCCTCTCTCTCTTCATGCCATTCATTATATCTTTAATCTGACCACTGGGTTTAACAGATGAAGAGAAGTAAACTTTCATATTATTTTCATATTATTTTAAGTTTTATTTTTTTCAACTAGAAGTTCCATCACACCTGGAAATAAGCTGATCCATTTTTTGTGATCAAATCGATGAAGATGGGCAATAGATTCAATATAGATCACCAAGGAATAGCAATCTAGGAACCAAATAAACTATTCTAATTACATGGAGAGATAAATCCTCCACCTCTCTTTCAAATATTAAAAGAAAAAAAGAACATAATCCTCCAAGGTAAAGAATCATTAATTAATGAAACTCGCTGCTTAGTTGCACACTTTTGCAGAGTGCAAATCATGTCTGCCCTATATGGGTGCATGAACAGCTGATCAATACTCACCATAATCAAGGTTTATAGGTGACTTCAAAGGCAGGTATATTAAAACTTTAGAGCATATGACCATATTTGTGTTCAGTCATTGACAAAAACCCATGAAGATTTTGAAATTTAAGATATTCCTCAGGAACTGCTTAGGGGTGAAGAGATAAATAATAAACTAAATCTGATGTCACAGTTGTGATTTCTTTGTAACACAGCTCTTAATTTGTGTTGCCACCATGTTCAATATTGAATTGATTTTCCCTGTCCAGGTAACAATCCTCAGAGCTTCCACACAGAAGTCCAGAAAACTTCTGCAGGCAGAGATTTGGGTCACAGGCACAGGCTGGAAGATGTGGCTGGGTATGTGTTCTATTTCCCATCTGTTCTCTAACAGTGAGGCAGTTCTCTTCTGCTCATTGGGCAGTTTTCTTTATCTCTCCCACAGCCAATCCTCCCTCCAGGAGATCTCTGCTGTTCATGGGCCATTAATTATTAATTACCTTCTGTCCATGGCCACTGAGTGTCCCTGCCTGGCTGATCAAATTCCACCATCCCATGGGGAGATGCTCCACCCAGGGGAGGAGCCAAGCATTCCTACCTGGATCCAATCTGACCTGAGAACAGCACAGCAGCCTTTGCCCACTGCATTCCCAGAGGAGCAGCTTTCTCCTGCCCTGCATTCCCAGAGGGAGAGCAGGCCCATCTCCAGCAGCCCTGGAGCTGCAGAGGAAAACTCCCCCCTTGTGCAGGATCCCTGCTCCAGCAGAACCACAGCTGGCACTGCAGGAGGGCTGAGCCCCCCTGAGATGGGACTGTGCCACCACCCTGAGCCCCCTGGGATGGGACTGTGCCACCACCCTGAGCCCCCCTGGGATGGGACTGTGTCACCACCCTGAGCCCCCCTGGGATGGGACTGTGCCACCACCCTGAGCCCCCCTGGGATGGGACTGTGCCACCACCCTGAGCCATCCTGGAATGGGACTGTCCCGCCACCCTGGGATGGGACTGTGCCACCACCCTGAGCCATCCTGGGATGGGACTGTGCCGCCACCCTGGGATGGGACTGTGCCACCACCCTGAGCCATCCTGGAATGGGACTGTGCCGCCACCCTGGGATGGGACTGTGCCACCACCCTGAGCCACCCTGGGATGGGACTGTGCCACCACCCTAAGCCATCCTGGGATGGGACTGTGCCACCACCCTGACACACAGGGGGTCAGCTCCTGCTCTGTCAGATGTGTTTTTTACTATTGCATTTATATTTTTAATTTTCCTAGTACAGAACTGTTATTCCTATTCCCATATTTTTCCCTGAGAGCCCCTTAATCTCAAAATTATAATAATTCATAGGGAGGGGGTTTTCATTTCCCATTTCAGGAGAGGCTCCTACCTTCCTTAGCAGACACCTGTCTTTTCAAACAAATGGTCCTAGAAAATGTCCTGTCTAGTCAGGAAGAAGAAATAGTCAGGCAGAACCCATCAGTTACTTGGTAGCAATATGGAAAGAGATCAGAGAACCCAGACCTTTGTCTTCTCTCTCTCATTCAGACAGGGACTCTGAGCATTTTTAATTCTCAGACTCACTTCTCCAGAGCCAAACCTAATGTTCTTTCTTCTGTGCAAAAGGAACTGAGGAGTTCTGAATGACCTCAGCCAGCAAGACCTGCTGCCTCTCATCTCCCTTGCCAGCCTCAGCCCATGAAAGTTAAAAATTAAACAACTCACAGACCTTCACTTGAAAAACTGGGCACCCTTTTGTGGTTTGTTTTATGGATTTCTTACCCTCCTCTGTATAAATGCTATGGCATCACATCAAATAGGAGACTTTATCTTTCAGGCTGTGAGGAAATTTATTTCCTAGCATAAGTCTATTTTCTGGGAGTCAATAAAATATATTAGCAAACTCGGAATGAGATTTGCAGTTATTTGGTACATTTTTGCAGTTCAAGTCACAGGGCAATATCAGTTTATGTTCCCTGTGAATATCATACTATGTGAAATTCTGAAACTGTATTAAAAATCTACCAGTCAAAAAGACAATACAACAAAGGATTGGGAAATGAGGAAAGCCTTTGGTTTATTATTGTGGAAGTTTAAGAAATGTGCATATTGAACTCAGCAACATTATTCTCAGAGAGGGAATGACTATACTAACTCAGAATGTTTTCTTTTCCTGTGAAATTCAATAATGCAGAGACTAATATGCTTTATAAATCAGAAAATGTGTGAATCCAAAGTCAGTTTACTCTCTATGTAATATAATTTCTAAATATGAAATTCTCATTCTCTTTTCCCTACCCCATAAAAACTACAGATGAAGGTTTTGCCTCAATTAGAGAAAGATTTAGAAGTCTGGATTGGCAGAGGGATAAAATAGACAACTTCCCCTGGAAGGATATGAATTTCAGTTTTATTAATTTTGCCCCAAAGGCCCGAATTTAATTTGACCCCATGTTCTCCATCACTTCATCCTGAAGCTCCAGTGAAGGGTCAGGATTTAATTTCATCAAATTGAGGTTAGAATAGTTATCCCAGATTCTGGACTGTATTAACCAGCCATTGGAAATTCCACTCTGAACCTCTCAGAGCTGGAAGCTAAAGCTGCAGCCACAGAATTAACCCTGTAAACCCCAGTCTCTGTAAACGCTGGTTGGTTTCCTATCCTTTAGTTCAGTTTGGCAGCCTGGTCCCCTTGTAAGCATGTGGGATGGGCCTTCCTCTTCTCTGAAGTCTCCATGGCAGAAGTGACCTCTTGTGGGGACTTTCAAAGCTTCTGACTTCTGCTAATACGTTTTGTCTTTAATTCAATAAAGTATCAACAGGCTGACCTAGTTGCACTGTTTAACATTCATTGGTGTGTCATGAACCATCTTCAGCAAGAATAAACCACATAATTTAGGTACCTTTTTTTGGTTAAGGAAGGAATTTTTTTATATCAGATGGAATCATAGGATCATTATGGTTGGAAAAGGCCTCCAAGATCATCTAATCCAACCTCTGGCCCATCACCAGTGCCTCAACTAAACCACAGCATTAATGCCACGCCCAGTCATTTCCTGAACATCTCCAGGGAGTGTTAAAGTGCTCTGTTGAAATGGAAATTCTAGGTTTAGTCTGATTAATTAAATTAATTCGGTCAATTTGTTTTCAAAATGTCCTGGCAGAGTTGCGAGAATGATGTTATAAAAATAACATATCTATCAGGAGACTATGATGTCATGTTATTTGTAAAATTTTATATGATTTGGATATAAAGAGAATAATAATTTGTGTGTTATTAAAATATTTTAATTAATATCTTTCTGATATTTCTCATTTTATCATCATGGTAATGGTCAGGTTTTAATCTTTTTTTATGCCACTTCAGAGCTCAGAAATGCTTTATCTCCAGTTCTTTTAATGCTGGAGGTACTAAAATCCAAGTGAAAGACAGAAAGTGGGTTATCAGTTTGCCAGAGGCCACATCTCATGGTAAGTTTTGAAGATATTTGTTGGTTCTTTTAGGTGTCAAATGTGATGTTCCACTTAAAACACAAAGTTACTGTCTGTCCATGACTGTTGAAAATGGAAATGAAAAAGTGGACTTCTATTCCTGTCATGAGCCAGGAAAAACCAACCAGGTCCAGACATAACGAGGCAGAAGAAAAGTGTGGAAAAGCTCAAACTGATGATTTAGTGAGCCAGTGCAATGGGTTGCCTGAGAAAATTCCAGGGCTCTGCTGGGATATGGGCATGACCAGGATTGAGCATCTGCTGCTTCCTAAAGGGAAATTTCCTGCATGCACAAGGCTTTATCAGCAATGACCCAGGTGATGGCACACCTCAACGCTCGTAATGAAAGTTTCTTCTTTGAGGAGGGCAAAAAAAGGGAATTTTTAACAAGTTAATGGGTAAGGGAAGCAGGAGAAAATATGGGGTGATTTTGAGGCAACTCCTTCTTCTCATGGAAACACACCATACCAACAGTATCAGGATTGGCAGATGCTGCATCATGAGCAGCACAAAAACCACAGCATGAGAACAAAAAAAGGGAAAAATATTTCCACAGAGACTCTGAAATAACTTTTCCATAAAAATAATTGACAGAAGTTACCAGAGCTGGAAGCCAAAGGCAGATTGCAGAACAGCAAATGACAGGCCCTCAGCATAAGGAAGGCTGAACCTCGTGGTGAAGCAGATGAAGCCTCAGGGTCTCTTCTGGGCTCATATTCCAGGATAGAAAAACTCACATTGTTTAAATTTTCTCAATTAAAACACAGTTGTGGGTTTGAAAGGGTGTTTAACATTTTGCACATTGAATTCCAGTTAATTTAAAGAACTGTTACTGACCCCAGACTGGGCTCAGCATTCCTCAGGACCACAATAATTTTAGCAGCTTAGAAGTTTCCCCAGGGCTGGGGAGGTGCTGTCAACTGGATCACAGGGTCCTGGGACAAGAGAAAAATAGGAAGACCTGAGGTGTGAAAGCTCCTGGTTGAGATCAAGACACCAAGATCCCTTGTCAATTACCATCATAGACAAAACAGGCCCAACTTGGGCAATCAATTTAATTATTGATTCCTTTCTTACTAATAATTATTTAGTTGTACATTAATTAATGATATTAATTTATATCATGTATTTCATTAATTAATTATCTAATTATTATCTAAAATAAGTTTGGGTACAAAATTAAAAGAGCACCTTCCCCACACCCCTTCAGCAAGGCTCAACTTCAGTTGAGCCCTTCCTTCTTTCCTTCTTTTCTTATCTTGGCACCCACAGAGCTGTTTCACACACTCCCCCCTCCTTCCCGCTTTCTCCTCTTCCTGGATGGGACTTTTGTGGGAATATGTACTTGTTAACCAAAAAATTGAAAACAGTAGGTGTAGGCTGGCAGTGTAAGAGCAAGTAGTGAGAGAATAAATCTTATTTTCCATTTAACTTTTAAATATTCAGGTCAGACATGTAGCTAATTTATAGTTGATGGCTGTATACAATTGATATATACAAGAAGACATATGCAATTGCTCATTTATTACTGAGAACCTTTGGTGGGAGAAGTAATGAATAAATTAAACTCAAGCTTTGCTGATGATGTAATTTGGATTTCCTGCTCACATATGCACTGTGTTGGTGAAAAATGGGCACATACTTTGATGACCCTCAAATTAATGATTTGTTTAATCTGCCCTGCAGTGCCAGCTGGGTATTTTTTCTTTTTAATTTGACTGGAGGGGTATTCCTCACCTAGACTACTGCACGTAGGAAGCAGAAAGATTGGGATTAAACAAAGACCTGGGAGTCTGGAACAGCACAGCTCTCCCTGGTAAGTGGTGCTTATATCTCCAAGATTGCTTTCAAAAAAGAAAAAAGTTATATAATGCTGCATATTTTCTTGGATTAGGGCTTGGTCTTTGTTTGTGAAAGCTGTGATTGATGATTGCCAATTCTTTGTGTGAGGACAATCAACAGAAGTATGGTGGAAAACAATTTTAAGCCAGTTGTACTGAGGGTGGAAAATTATAATGGCAAGCTGTCCAATTTCCAAAATTGTACATCTCACAAAGACATCATTCTGCTATCAGATGAATAAACAATTGAGGCACACTTTCTGTGCCAAGTACTGAGCTTAAGATTTATATGTCAGAAAATTTCTACAGCAATAAGGAGGGATTGTTCATTCCTGTAGGCAGGAGAAGTGACTAAGGGGGACTGCAGGGTTATCAATGGGAATTTTGTCTTGCCTTGGTTTAAAATGAAGGAGGGTAGAGTTCAATTGGACAGAAGGAAGATATTGGTGAGTGTGTGAGACACTGGAACTTGTTGCCAAGGGAAAATCTGGATACCCCATTCGTAGGAATATTCAGGGTCAACCTGGATGTGACTTGGAGAAACTTGGTCTGGTGTAAGGCACCCCTGCCAAAAGGGGTGTGATTTGTGTGCCAGGGCAGCTGGGTTCAGTCCCTGTTCCATCCCACATCTGTCATTCTTAAAAATATAGGGCTCGTTTGTAGGGCGGGGTGGGTTCTCTCCTTACTGCAGGTTTGGGGGTCTGTGATTATTGTAGTGGTGGGATCTCTGCAGTGCCAGGATCTCTAACACCCTTCTTAACTGGGACTTGAAAATGTTTATTTCAGCCAGAGAAATGCAGCTGGATTCAGTTTAAGCCTCTGATAAATCATTCACTGGTAACATCAAGTTAATCAAAATTTTATTTTTTGAGAGCTTTGAGACAGAGGGTGATCTGTGGTTTAAAAATCAAGTTATAGTTTCACACAAGAATTACTATATTGTCATATTATGTATCTAGAAGAACATAAATAAGATTGTTATGCAAAACAATTCTGGTTTTGTGTTTTCATTGTTTTTGTCATTTTCCTTCTAACAAAAACCCCTGGAGGTTTTTCACTTCAAGCTGGATTTGAAATGATCCCATGGGCACCCAAGGGATCATTTTTCAGGGGAGGTCACAGTGACTCAGATATGGAGCCTGGAACTTGGAGAGGTAAATGGCCAAGGTAAAGCTCAGAACTACTACAGAGAGAAAAAAATACCCTTTCTCTAAATTTGGAGCTGTACCTTTGGAATTGTAAGGAAGACCTGGCCAAGAGAGTGAAACCAAACCAGGGCAGGGGCATCAGCTTCTCTTCAGTCCCACACCAGCTTTACAGCTGCTAGTTCAGGGAGGCCAAAGCCAACCCCAGGGATTTCATCCAGACATCTTCTCTGGGGGACTTTGCCACTGCATCCAGCAATCCTTCATGGCAAGGGGTGAGCTGGGAAGAAAATCAGGGCATCCTTTATGGCATTTTTGTTTTCTTTGGGAAGAGGACAGCAGACCCTGAGGACACCTCCATACAATCATGGAATATCCTGAGCTGGAAGAGACCCACGAGGATCATGGAGTCCAATTCCTGTCCTGGACCAAACACCCCAACAATCCCACCCTGGGCACCCCTGGGAGCATTATCCAAACCTCCTGGAGCTCTGGCTTTTGGAGTTTTCTCCCCGCAGATATCCAGAAGATGAAAGTTTTAGCTGGAATGTTACACCAAGGGGAAAAAAGCATGGGAAAGAGAAGCTGGTTTTGGTTTCCCAGTCTCAGTGGACACCCTCACGTTGTGGAGGGTGACACGTCCCCTGCTCACCAGGGAGGAGGAACAAATTCTTTCCCCTTATCTCTGTTTATTAAGCACTATTCTATTTATCTTGCCTGACTTGTACAGGGAGAATCCTCATCTGAGACAGCAATATTAATAACTTGCCACGTTTTTTTCATGTTGCTTTGCAATAGAAGGCAGGAACATCATCTCAGTTAGTCCTAGAAAGGGAAAAGCAAATACAACAAGACTGAACTTTAGACCATTGGAAACTCTCATGTGTGATCTCTCAATGGCTTTCAAAACAGAAGCCAACAGCATAAACTGCTTTTATAAAAACTGTTTCCCTGCTTTACGATGTCTGGAAAAGCAGGGATACACATATCTTTTATGAAATCTTTTCCTTCACAATTTTGAGAGGCTATTGCTTCATTCAGAAATACAAAATGGCAGGTACTTATCAGCATTATACAGCAGAGAAAATCCTGTTCTGTGCTTTCTCTTATGGAGCAGTGTGAGTTTTCCCACTACCTTTCCTTCAAATTTGAAGTAATTTTGAAAATACATATCTTTCTGGGAAAAAAAAACCCAAATGCTCAAAACTTTTCATTTGGACAGAATGTTCCCTTCATGTACCAATACTTTCTTGTAACTCTATAAATCCCTTTTGAGAAACAGATCCCATTTTCTGAAAATAGTGAAAAGAAAAGAAAAAAAGAAAGGGAAAATAATAATTTTAGTGAAAAAGTTCATAGGAGTCATTTTCAGATTTTAAAATTTTGATTCTGGAGCTGTATCAATTGCTATGTTTTTCAAAAGAAATATCGTTCTATTGGTCTAGGTAGTTTAAAAAGAAACCTGAGTTTTCAACTTCAAAATTACGTCAATTTTTCAATGCCCTCAATTTCTGTGCCCTCATTCACCTTTAATTTGGCTGAGATGTCTGAAGCTGGTGGCAATGTATCAGTGTAAGAAATTTATAGGATTTAGCTACATGGTAGCACTTATGAATTTCCCATTCTTTGCTCTTTTATGAAATGGCTGCATTCAGTTGATGCTCAGCCCAAAAAAGCGAGTTTGAGTCTACTTTCAAAGAACCTGGACTGTGACAAATGAAAAGAGCTTTTCATAATAGTGTCAGGTATTAAATAGAAAAGGTGAGGATTAAACAAAAAAGCTTTCAGACTATAGCCCAATCAAAAAAAAAAAAAAAAAAATAGTTTATGCACCTCCTAGTGCCACAGAAAATTTTCAAAATTTAAAAAACTGTGTGAGGCAAAACAGGAAAAAGCCTCCCAGTGATGTACAGCCCTAAGAGCTGTGGAATCCTCCCCTGAGCTGTGGGCACATCCCAGGATTGGTGGAGACACAGCAGGAAGGGAAGGAGTTGCTCTGAGGAAGGAGCTTTTACTGTGCTCTGTCCTCCTCCTACCCCACTACAGCTGACACTTGCCCCTGGAAGGCAATTAATATTGCTATTAGAAGTATTTCCGGGCTAATTATTTTCCTAGAGAAATGTCAAGATTCCTGCCATACCCAAAACAAAGCTTTTTTTTTTTTTTTTTTTTTTTTTTTTTTTTTTTTTTTTTTTGTCCTGAATTACATCTAGCAGATTGCTAAATGACATTTTGGGGTTTGGGGGAAAGATTTTCAAAGGCAAAATAAGATGTGACTGTTACTCTAAATGCCTCTTTTTTATTCCTTTCCTTTTTTTAAAATGCTTTTGAAAAATAACATTGTCACTGCATACAATCAATTAAATCAATTAGTTTTCACTCTGAGTTCGGTTAAACTAATCTGAACATCCACAGAAGTATTATTAGACATGTTGTTCAAAATATCAATTTTTCATTACGCAGGCAACAGACATATGAAAGATTAAAAAATTGAGATGCTTTTAATTATAAGAAAGTTAATCCTTCATTAAGGTTCCACTGATTTCCATTTCTTAATAAATAACAATTTTATGCTTTTTCAAGGAAAGGTAAGTTGACCTTACTCTTCCTTCATGGCAAGCTCCTGCAGACATTCCTATTTCCATTTTCTCCCTTCTGTGCTTCAGAAAATCATGTGGGTGATCTTTAAAGCTGAGAGCAGCCCTAAGGCAGTGCACAGCAATCTAACCATCCTGGTGTGGGTCCAGCAGAAACATGGGCTGGTTGTTCAGGACCCTGCCCTGATCCCCCCAGGTAGTAAACTGAATGTCATCATAAGGGAAGAGACTGATAATGAAGTAATAAAAAAATTAATAGATGGAGCTGATCCATCCATTCTCCCAGAATCTAGTCACTAGTTGCATGAAAGAATCAAAATGATGCTTAGTTGTTTTTTCTCTCAGCCCACTGTTGGTCCCTTGCTTTGTGTCCTCTTAGGGCTTTCCTCTGTCCCAGGTTAAAAAACACAGCAAAGTAAAACTAACTCAAGCAAACAATCCTCACAGGTCTGGGATGACTGCAGAGGCATCCCTGTAATTGCTGGATTTTTATCATGACATGGTTTAAAAGTCACAGTAATTCATTGCTCCCTTTTGGACCCAGCTGCTCCTCCTCAGGCCACAGACATCCTGAACTGTGTTCCTACAGAGAATCCAGGGATGTGTTTGGTGTTCAAACCATCACAACCAGCCTGATCTCTCATGGCTGTGTTCACAGACATGGCAGATAATTTGTTTTCCTTCAGGAATCCATGGGAATCCTTGAGGAGGGATAGGAGTTTATGTATGGCTTCATGGGAAACCATTCCAGTGTGGCAAGCAGGGCACGGAACACAGGGATCCCTCACTGGAAAACTCAGCACAGGGATGGGAAGTGGCCTAAATTCCTGTGGTCCTTTCCTCTTGGCATCTTACAGTAAATGTGCGGCAATCCAGTCCTTGCTGTGTGAACCTGACCCAGCTGTAAAGAAGGAATAACCACATTTCTCCAGCTGCCATCACAGCTGTGGAACAAATTAAAATCTCCTCCATGTCCTGCATCTCCTGCAGAGCTGAGCTTCTCCTACTGTTGATAACAGTGATTTGAGAGTGAGAGTTGCTCATTGACAACCTTGCTTCTTACAACCTTTAGGTTTGGATTAGTTAAACCCCTTTGGCTTGGCCACAAGAAGGTTTTAGTTGTGACCGAGGCCTACTAAAATCTTTCTGGGCTGTATTCTAGACTGAAATCACTGTGGAGTTTTTAAGAGTACTAAAGCTCACGTTAATAGAATTTTCTTATCCTTACCTCCAGAATCCAGACCTACATCAGTACCAATTACAGCCAATATTTTCTTGAAACTCATCTGGAACTGCAATTTGTCAGCCTTCAGCAATTTTATCTTCTGGCTCATGGGCAGGAGCAGTTCCTACAAGATGGGATAGAAAAGCGTTTGGCTGGGGAAGGTGCAACATGAGACACATCTGAATAGAACATAAGAAACAGCTCGGTCTGTGCACTTGGAAATGATTGATAATTGTTTGGTTTAGCTGTGGTGGGATCCTGAAAAACAGACTTTTCAGAAGTCTACTCTTAATCTAATGATCCTGCTATGATGAATGTACCTTCAGTACGTTTCTGTGGAGAAAGAATAATCCTCAGTTGTGGGTAGAACTGCCCTGTTTTCCTCTAATTGAGTAAGACAAACAATCCCGTGAGCTATGATGTCAACAGACCTCTTTGTAATAAAAAAAGTTCGGAGTGCTTAGAATCAGAAAAGTAGGACACTGTTAATTTAATTGCTGGGAGATAAGTTTGATCAAAGCTGAGGAATGTAGACTGCATCCTCAAATATAAGTAGCTTCATTTAGAAAATGGACTTAATAACAAGCACATTCATTCATTGTTGGAGACTTGTGATTATTAATATTTCATCTAAAGAATGCCTTATATTTAAGACTCTTCCATTATTTACATTTATTATCCAGTTCTCTCCTGCCATTTCTTTCTGGCCTCACTACTGCTAAGAAATATGTAACCAAGATAATCACATTATCTCCCATCAGTGCTGCAATCTGCTTAATTGGAAAAGCCAAACACAATATTGCAGTGCTGCTGCTGACAGGAGATTTAGCTAGAGCTGATTGTCCTCAGAGCAACTCACTCTCCTGACTTCCAAAGAAAGTCTGCTAAACCCTGGGGAGTTTGCTCTGCTTCAGGGGCTGGAATGGAACTTCTGTTCCCAGCCCCAAAGAGGTAAATGGTCAGGGTAGCATGAGGTAACCAAAGTGCATTTCTTGTGCATGAATCCTTGTTGGGTGGTGATGGAACCATGGAATTGCTATGTTTGGAGAAGACCTCTGAGATCACCAAGCCCATGTGGCACCACCACCAGGATCAGCACCACACCACCTCCCCAAGTACCACATCCACGTCTTCTGGACACTTCCAGGGACAGGGACTCCACCACCACTGCCCCCAGCAGCCTGTGCCATGAGAGACATTGTCCTGATGTCCAGCCTGAACCTCCTCTGGAGCAGCCTGAGGTCATTTGCTCCTGTCCCTTGTTCCCTGGGGGCAGAGACTGGCCTGGCTCCAGCCTCCTGTCAGGGACTTGTGGAATGCAATCCAGAGTCACCTGCACATAAGGTCACACAAGGGTCACACCCTGAAAATGACCAGTCCATCTTACCATGCATCATATGGTTTATTCTGGTTTGTGGTTATGCTCATGGTTTATTCTGGTTTGTGGTTTTGGGATTTTTAAAAATTCATTTTTATTTTGAATTATTTTTATTATGCAAAGAAGCATCACAACTTAGCAGCCCCATCCTGTGGGGTTTAAAAAATCAGCATTTTTAAAGCAGTAAGTATATTTGGAAATGTTTGATGTCCTGTTTGGGTGTTTCAGCCTCATTCAAATCCTCACCTAATAATTGGAGAAAATATTGCTGTATTTCATTTTTATAGAAATATTATTCTAATATTTCTATAAGGGTGGCCTTTCACTTGATTTCCTTATGACTTTGGGTTGGAAGGTAACTATTTTCTTTTCTTTTTTAAAGGTACTTTTGTTTTGGATGCAACTGCCTGGAACAATCAGAAAAACCTTTCACTACAGCCAGAAAAATTCAGTCAAATATCAAACAGCTCCTCTTTCCCTAAGAATGTGCACACTGGGTAGGATACTAGAGTTGTGCTGAACAAACTTCCTGACCTTAAAGAGAAGACTGCCTGCACCTCAGGGCCACCACAGCAATGAGAGGTGACATTTGCTTTGATGGGCCCCAGAAATTCCTCTGCTCAATTTGTGCTGCAGAGCCCTCGAGCCACTTTTCCCCCTCAGCTCTGCAATACTTCATCTTTGTGGCAGCTTCTGAAGAAGACCAAGTGGGGAAGGTGGGTTCAGAAGTTTGGCAAAGACAAATTCATCTATTGAAGATTTTGGAACTTGCCTGGCTTTTGCAATAATGACCTTTTTAATGTATTTTGCAGGAGGAAGAGGAGTCCTCAAAATTCCTAATGAGAGAACAAAGTCATCCATTAGACCTTCAAAAAGCATTTTTGAGGAATATTAGCTAAATAGTCAAATCCATTCAACTTCATCTCCAGCAATTTTTAGTGGTGTTAAAGAGTGTTTTAAATAACTGCAGACAAATGAGCAGCTTTAAGTTGGGATTTAGTTTATAACTAAAAGTTTCAGTCAATGTCAAGCCCTGAGGAGGGTTCTCTCATGTCTCTACTTATGTTACTCAGGAGATTAATTCCACGAGGCAGAGAAAGAAACAGTCTCTTCTGAGAAACAAACATCTGCCCAGGAGAAAACAAAACTGTGGAAATCCTGGCTGTATCTTACTCATGAGATTTAAATATCATTTTTGTGTTGTCACAGATTAATGACAGAAAAGTTTAAAAATTGCTGTTAACCTGCCCTAGATCAATGCTGCAGATTGTCTCCAAGGCACTCAGAGCTTTGTAAGAAACTGAAAAGACAAAAGAACAAATTTGACTTTTTTCTCATGTGTACCTGAAAAGATAGAATCATTTTTTAAAAACCCTATTGACAAGGAAAGCTAAAACAAAAAAAACAAAACCAAAAAACCCAAACCAAAAAACCTCAGAATTTTTTGTAGCTGTCTTTATTCTTAGAACTAGGAAGTTCTGAAGCTTATCCTGTTGTTGGAATGTTTATGGAGAGCACAAGATTCCTTCTAACAGTCATCCCCTTTCCATGTGGCATTAGTAAAAGCTGCATGACTATGAAGCACTCATTGAAAATGAAAACGTTTGGGTTTTTTGGTGGGATGCATAGTCACCTGCACAATATGATGACATTCACTTTGGTTTCATCAGATGTTCAAGGAAAAAAAAAAAAAAAAAACTCACAAAAGTCTTTGAACTCTTATTTTTGTGGTGCTGTCATACTTTTTTCCCACACAGAGTGCTGTTGCTCAATGGAGAGAAAACAGAGGACATAAAAAGTCTGTTTTGGCTGTAGTCAGGGAGTCATCCCACCCTAACTGCAAAAATCTGACACTAAAATAGCTTTAATAATTTGTGAAAATCTTATAGGTAAGGATTGGGCCTTGTTTCTGACTCACAGAAGCATTTCCCTTATTGCAGGAAATTATTCCCTCATTACAGGAAATTCCCTTATTACAGGAAATTATTGCTGTGCAATAGTCATGCATTGTGTTCCTGTTGTAGCCACAGTCCTAATATCACCCTGGGCTTCTTCACCTCTCCACTTGTCCCTTTCCTTGTCCACCCATAACCTCAACACTGTTTGCACTGACAGTTTTGAATAAATGATTTGTCTCTGATAAAACTGCAAAAGATAAGAATGAGACAAGTGGAAATGTTGGGGAGCACCACAGCCCCCAAATCTTTTCTTCCCACCAATTAAAGCTCTGTGCTGGACTTACATGACAAGGCTGAGTATTACATTTTTTGGTTGTTTCTCTCTATGCTATTCTGTTGTTAATTAGCAATAAATTAAATTATTATTCCCCAGTTTGAACTGTTTTGCCTGTCTGGTAATTGATGAATGATCTCCCTGCCATTATTTACACTGACAAGTTTTTTTGTTTTATTTTCTCCCTCATCTTGTTGAGAAGGGAGAGTGAGACAGAGGCATGGAGGGCACCTGGTAAATCCACCTCAGGTTATATTAACAAGTCAACTTTTATTGCTTAAAAAATTGCAAAACAACAACTTTCAGCAGATAAAAACAACAGTTCATTTAATTGAAAAGGTACAAGGCTATTTGTGTTTAGTATCCTACCTGCAGAATAAAACTCCTAAGTTCCAAAATCAAAATATTGACATATTTAAAAGCATAATCAAGATTACTAAACCTGAGCAAATAAACAAACTAAACTACTAGAATTATAATATCTGTGAAGGAATTGATACCTTTGGCCATAAAGTCAGCACAGGCTTTATACACCCATTATTTTAATTATTGATGAAATAATTTCTGGAGATTAATAAAAAATTACAATCCATTTCTAAGTAATAGATTTTATTCCCAACAATTCTATAAAGTGCTAGGGGTGCCATGTGAAAAGAAGGATTAACTTCAAGAGAAATGTCCAGTGGAAACTGAGTATCTTTTGGAGTAAAATAATTCCTTTACATTGGTGCTTTCAAATTAATTACGATGTTATGAGTGCCATGATAAAAAAAATGAAAGATGTGTAATTCTATGTAATTCTGCACATTTCTCCCCTGAAATGTGTATTCCAAGTCTGGGGTAACATGAAATATCTCAGGGAGAGTTGTCCAGGAGTTCCTCAGTTCCTTACAACAAGCACAGCTTTGGTTTTCTACTTGGAACAGATTCCTGGGCTGAATTTTCTTTCTTTATCTTTTTTTTTTTTTTTATAATTTAAATTATTTTTTAACTAGATGCACCTCATTGGCTTTATTGCTGTCCATCCTCTCAGGGGAGGGCTGTGAAATAGGGAGTTTTTCAGAGCAGAAGGAACACAACACTTTTAAAAGAAGTGTGAGAATGCCACCACATTTCTTGACAAGCCAGGCTTTTCCATCTGGCCCAGGTTATCTCCAAGCTGGGCGAACTATTTGTCACAAACTGGGGATGGGGATTCCTCTGAAGGTCTGTGGTCCTAAAACTTTGTGCAGGGACAGAACTTGGACTCAATGATTCTCATGAGCCCCTTTCAACTCTGGATGTTCTATGGCATCCTACACAAGATCAAAAATCATCTGCTACCTCCTGAGCTGGAGAAATAATTTATTTTCACTGGATTTTTTTTTTTTTTCTCAAAGGGCTTTCAGTTCCTTGAGCCCTCCTGGCTGTCAATAAGTACATGAATAATGAGTCAGAGCAGAAGCACTGCTCACAGCCAGCTCTGCCCTCCTGTCAAACCCTGACTGCTGCTGGGTAAATTGCAGGAAAAGAGAGTCCAGTGCCTGCTTTTAGGAGCTCCTAAACAGAGTCATTTGTGTATTTATATATATATTTATACACACACTTTAAAGAAAACCAATATCTTCACATTATCCTTTCAGCCTCCCTTAATTTCTCACAATGTCTTGGAAGAACATGTTATCTGCTTTTTTACCACTTAGGACTCAAACAGCTTAAAGATAGTCCCATTTATATAGATTTTTCCAGACCCCTTCTCATTTTTAAAACTTTTTTTTCTATACAGACCATGTATTTTAAAAGCAAAAAAAAAAAAAAAAAAAAAAAAAAACCAACAAAGGCAAACTTCACTGCAGGGAGATTTTATGTCAGGAAGTGAAATAACCTCAGTGAGAGCAGAGTTCCCTAAATTTCAATGTGTAAGTGTAACATTATGCTACATAAGTAGACTGGAATAGATAAACATAAATTTTAAAGCTGGCTGCACCAGCCTTGAAAAGCTGTAATTAAGGTAAAGAAAGTCCAGGGAATGATCTCTAAGGAAATAAAAATAATGAATGAAAGAAGAAGCCATTTCTCTGCAGTACATTATTCCACAATAATTAACATTTTTTATCACTGCATATATATCTCCAATTAGCTATCTGAAAACTGAGGTCTGAGTTAATTGATTTTGTTAGACTTGTGTAAATCTCAGCTAATTCCATGTGCTTCAGCAAAGCTGCTCTGGTGAAGCTGATGGCAGGATCTGGTCAGCCATATGGGCTGCTTTGATCATTCTAAACTGCTCATTTGAAAATCTACAGGAGCTAATACAGATAAATACCAGCATTTAGCTGCAAAATAAGAAAAATCAAATATTTCCTGTCTTCTTGCGTGTAAAAACATAATCTGAGTACTATATGTTATGGTATTTTATATGTTATATATATTATATTACATTATATTAATTATATTACTAATATAATATAATATAATATAATATAAATTAATTATATTATATTATATTATATTATATTATATTATATCATAATAATGAAGTGAAAGCATAAATTTTGATTTGGAAGTTTGTCCTTAAACCAGCACAGTTTCCTACCAAATTGGAGCTTTTATTTTATTTTACATAAGGTTTTGCAATTCCAATGTGTGTTCTAGCAAGCCAAGACAAATACAGAAGATGAGGGCATAACACAGGAATTCTATATATTTAATATATATTTATATATAGAAAATATATATTTTATATTTTTAAATTTTATATATTTTATATATATATATTTTAATATATTTATAAATATTCATGAAAATTTTTAATATAAACATATATACATATACACAAATATATATACATACATATACATAAATATACATATACATACACACACACACACACACACACACACACACACACATATATATATATATATATATATATATATTTACATACATACATACTGGCAGTGGTACTACCAGCAAAACTTATCAGCAAGTATTATTGAATATGCATTCTTCACTTCCTTTTCTTCAGCTGAATCGACACATTAAATTCATTGAAATTCAGCAATTTGATCTATTTCTCCTGAGAATATACATTTTTTATGACTTGGAAGGGAACACTGCTTTGAGATGATTTTTCTCACCTTTCAGAGTCTTTATATACATTTTTGTATAAAGCACGGAACTGTTAATTTGGAAAAATTTGCTGGTATTGGTGTTTTTCTTCTTAAGCTCTGGACTACTTTGGGAAAGCTTGACAATGTGTAGTTTTCAAAGGAGCTAAGCCATGTTTCTCTGTGATAAAATACCTTTTGAAGAACATGCTGAAGGCTCTACCCCTTCAAATATTCTTCTTCTTTCTAATTAGCTGGAAAAAGAAAACAAATGTGAAAACATAAAAAAATGACATAAAAATCCATATAATTTCATTGCACCCAAATTCCTCTGCTGCCTTTCCCTCTGGCAGAAATATATCTCAGGTTCCCACAATGAACCAGAGTGCTTGAAGCTGTTAGGCTCAAAGAGGCTTAAACTCAAGCCTAACCACTCTAGAGGCAGCTTAAAGCTCCTTAGAGAGCTAAGATAAAGTTGAAGAGGAGATGAAATTGGACATTCTGCTGAGAACAAGTGGGCGAGGGATTCAGCTTCCCTTTGATATGGATTTGGGACTGAGATGAGAGGTGAGGGACAGGAGAGGAGCAAACTCTGGGGCTTTAGGAAATAGAAACTGGTGTCTTGTGTTCCTTCCCACTTTTCTTTCTTACTCTGCTACTTAGTTCTGCCCTTACTTCTATTCTTCTGCTGGGCTTTCCAGTGAAAACCCCACCTTTTTGAACCTAACCAGCAGCAGAACTGATTCAGGATTAATTTAGAACACTGGGATTTTCCCATAAGTGTAATTTTGAAGCCAGATTTAGTAATAATCATGTGTAATTATAAAGCTGTTCTTCAACATGTTCTTCAACATCTTGTTAGACTTCATCTTCTTCATGAAAAGCATTCTTGCTCAGACTGAGCCAGTTGCCACAAGGCCTTTCTAATTGAGTATTATTTCCATTTTAAAGTGAAAAACACAGTTGCTCGAGTTTATTTCAGGCAAAGATATTACAGATGTCAAAAAACACAGAGCTATCAGGCTAAAAATCTGAATGAGATTTTGGTTTCTAATGACAGCTTGCATATGGTATTAAAACAGATTAAAAAAAAATCTGCTGAAGGTTGTTTGGTAAAGAAACTGAACAAAAAAATAAGAAAAAAGAAACTAGAAGCTAAAAGTGTTTCCTTCCAAGGGATAGCTGGCATGCTGCAGAGTATTCCAGCTGGCAGGAAGCCACACATTTATGGACTCTTGATGTAATTTGGGTCTGCCCATAAATAACAGGGGTTGATTTGTTACTTTAAAACTGCTCAAGCAACAGAAAGCTCCAAAAATCAAACCCTGCCTCGGTTGTGCTCCTGAATTTCCTCCTGAAGAAAGCAGGAGAGGCCATTTGATGGGCTGATTCCTTTGGAGCCAATACCTGCCTTGGATATTGATTTCCTTACCCAGGGTGGGCTTGCAGAAGGTGGGAACTCTGTAGTGTGGAGCTCCTGAGTGTGGAGGCGCACAATGCACGGAGCATAATTTGAGTTCTGAATGGAAAACAGCCTCAAAAGCTGGTTCTGGTTCTGGTAAGGCCTCTAACAAAGACTCTAAACCCTAGATTAAACCCAGAGGTCACTGCTGCCAGGGGACTCTCACCTGTGAGCCAAGCAGACACTAAACTTTTCCAGAACTACTTGCAGCTGAAGTGGCTGGGCTGTTAAAGAGCACAAAGGTCACTTCTCCAAGAGTTCCGACATTAAGCAAGGAGGTCAACATGGCTTTCTCCTGTTTTCTAAGTGTTCAAAAACTGTTTTATTTAGCAGTTTTAACTTGTGACCTCCACACCTTTCCAGCTCTTCAACTCAGCCATTTAGGGTGCAAGTCCAGGGACAAAGATGCTCTGGACCAGAATTCTCATGTGGCTTAGATAAAATGCCCACTACATTCATGCCACACCAAAACACAACTCTTTTCTGTATTAGAAGAAGATAAAAAAAAAGTTATCTGGCTTCATAAAGCACCCTCTGAAAGAGCCAGCAGATTTTCACTGTTTTCCTCCATGAAAAAAATGATATTTTGACAGCCACAGTGGATTAAGGATTTCCAGTCCTGTTAATTTGAGATCTGATGCTTCAGGTAAATCTGGAATTCCCAACATGCTCCTCAATACATGTGTGCTGAACACACATGTTCCCTTTGTCCCAGTTTGATGTACTTGCCTTTTGATGAGAAAAAATCGTGAATTATCACAATTTTGATTTAGCCTGTAGGGAAAAAAAAAAGCTTACAAAACACCAAGGGAAAAACCCAAACAAAAACCACCCTCAGAACTCCCAAGCAAACAAATGAAAAAGGAACCCCACCAAATTGCACCTCTCCTTACTCCACAGTAATTCAAATATTGATCTGCCAAAGTACAGAATGTATTTGCTGAGTGACAAGTACATTCATAAAATGCATAGATGAACAATTTCTAGGCCAACACTATATCTATATATATTTAAAATATGTACTAAATCAGCATTTTTCCAGCAACAATCCGAAATGAACTGAGCATCCTACCTAAGTCAGGTGCTGTTTGTGATCTTTAGGGAAGAAGAAATGTTTAGTGGATACAAGATCTTCCCTAATCCAAGTTGAAATCTGGGATCTCAGTCCTTGGAGGTCTTGTTAACTCCTGAGGCCCAGGACTGAGCAGCCTGTGCTGGCTCTGGCTGCAACAGCTTGGCTGGACCCTCCTGAGGTCACAAAAACCCCCCATTTATTTTAGATTTATGTAATTGTATTTTAGAAATTAGAACACTACTTGTGAGGAATTTTAGGGATTTTTCCAAGTTGTCTTTTTACATCTGGCATTAATGGTCATTAAAATAGATAAAATCAGCCAGCTCTATTGATATTGGTGATAGAAAGCATGAGCTGATTTACACTGGCTTTGTTTATAATGCAAAAATCTCTTTTCACATTAGAGACTTTTATTTATATATTTTATTTATACACTTTATGTGACAAGTGTCACCATGGGAGTCAGAAGGACGCAACGTGCCAACATTCCTGCACAGGTTAACAAAAATGCCTAAAAACCTCCTTCCTGTAGGTTTTTTCCAACTCATAAAAAATGCCTGATTCCTTTACTGTGTAAATAACAATTTACTGCCAATGAGAGAAATACCAGGTGATCATCATTCCCTTCTGTCAGTCACAGGAGCTGTGTTATGCTATGTTCAGCCATAAGCCCAAAATGTTAATTTTTTTCCTCCAGCTCCCAGTTTACCTGGAGCACAGCACTGCTGCTGTAAAGGCAAGAGCAAGAGACCATTTCATACCAGCTTATTTCATTTATTTTGTTACTCCCCTCATTGGGTTATGCAGAAATGAAGAGCAAATATTACTGGATATGTGAACCACAGAGAAGAAACTGCACCTACCCCACCCACCTGAAATAACAACTTGATCTTTTTCATAACTGCAATTTTTATGTTTGCTAGAAAGCAGGATGTCAGGAAGAGCTCCTGCAATATTCCAGAGCTGTCCTGCTATGAGGAAGCTCCCTTCACACATATTTTGCATGTGACCAAAAAATTTGGATGGTACATGTTTCTCTCTGTAGTTATAGATGTGTCCAAATACCCTCCCTTGGAAGCTTCTCTTAGTCCCTCCCAAGGTCTTAATTATTTTTTTCATGCTGCATTTATTATTCTTTTGAGTCTGCTTGGTGAGCATCCAGCCCCATGCTCACCCACAGCTGTGTCCTCATTTCCACATCCCCCAAACCCTTCCTCTCCATGGGAATGTGACATCCTGTTTGAATTGCACAGTGCCATTCCTACAGGAATTGTTTGTCACTGATACTAAAAACGGGATGGAAAAATGGTCTCCCAAACACACACCTTGCTAAAATCACGATCATGACATCAAAATTCCCTTTTTCTCTTGTACCTCTCAATGACATTGTTGCTTAAAGCATCCACAGCTGCTCTAAAGTGAATCTCTGAAACCATTGCCAGTCACCTGTAGTAGCACTTCATGAACCTTGAAAACATCAGAAAGGACTCAATTCTACTTAATTATTTTTCCATAACTCTTTTTCCCACATTCTATATTTTGAGACAAGTAAATTAAAATATTATTAAAGAGAAAAGCCAGACTTTTCATTTTCTCTGGTTTGATGGAGAAGAACTTATGAGACAGTGAAAATAGACAGTGGCAGGAAGTCTTTCTGACCTTCACTGATTAAGCCCTTTTTTTTTTTTTCTTAATTTGAGATGAGAGGAAGGGAAGGGGCCTCAACTGACCTATGAAACAAGGAGAAATTTCCTCTTGCTCTGTGAAAACTGGTTATTAAAAACCAGCATGCCAATTGGTTAATGACAGCACACCCTCAAAGCTGCCATTTCCATTGCAAAAATCCATTGTCAGAAATAATTCATTTAAACTGTTCTGTCAAAACATTTCAACTATTCCACCCATGTGCTCAGCCCAGAAATGTTTTCAATTTACAGATGTAATTGTTTAGTGGTCAGTTAGTTTGAGTGGAAGCTTAAAGGAAGAGTTTTCTCTGTATTTCCAGCACAGGAGAGACCTGGAGCTGCTGTAGAGAGCCCAGAGGAGGCACCAGGATGGTCAGAGGGATGGAGCAGCTCTGCTGGCAGGGAAGGCTGGGAGAGCTGGGATTGTTCACCTGGAGAGGAGCAGCTTTGGGGTGACCCAATAGTGGTCTTCAAGTGCCCGGAGGAAACTACAGAAAACATGGAAAGAGACTGCCTAAAAGGGCCTGGAATAACAGGATCAGGGGGAATGGCTTCAAACTGCCAGAGGGCAGGGATGGATGGGATATTGGGAAGGAATTGTTCCCTGTGAGGGTGGGCAGGCCCTGGCACAGGGTGCCCAAAGAAGCTGTGGCTGCCCCTGGATCCCTGGCAGTGTCCCAGGCAAGGCTGGATGGGGCTTGGAGCACCCTGGGCTATGGAAGGTGTTCCTGCCCATGGCAGGAGGTGAAACAAGATGGACTTTGAGGTCCCTCCACCCCAAACCATCCCATGACTCCATGGTTGGTGCCCTCTTCCTTCACCCCACCAAGGAAGAAACAAACTTTTTCCCAAAAGATATTTAAATTTCATTGCTTGCAGAACAGCTTTTCAAGTGGCTTCTTGCAGGACCTCCCTGTCTGTGAAGGGTTGTACTGAGTGACCTTAATTTAGACACGGAGGTAGGAAAAAAGATAATTTAAAAATTGGTAATTCTGTAGGAGAAACTGTGACAAGAGCACATTCTTTGGTCTCTTGCAGTTTAATATGCTCGTCCTATGTGAAGTTTTATGTGATTTTCTGTTTGTTGTCCTCCAAGAGAAAATCTCTGTGGGTTTGCATTCAGTGGTTATATTCGGGAACTGCCCATATCTGTGTGAATTGCCTGTGCAAAAGGGTGCATTCCTCATTCCTAGGTGATTTTCAAGAAAGTACATGACTGGCAATGAATTTCACTGAATTCATCATTTCACTCAAACTTCTGTAGTAGCTGCACAAGGTTAAATCAGATAGAAATACAGCACACAAGGCATTAATATTGAGGAAATGTCCTGTATTTCTTTTATTCCATAATATAACCTTCTAAAAGCCAGTTTATGTGATAGCAATATTTCTGATATATCTCAAAGAAAATAAAATATAAAAGCTTGAAACCTGACTGGGAATTTTTACTGTTTTTCAAACTCTGTTCTGTTTTAAGCCTGCCATCCTCTTTAAATTGATGGCTCAATATTCTTTCATCTTAAAGCATCCTTAATTACAGTCAGAAAAAATGGAGATTGAATGTGTTCTGCATAAGTAGTGCAAATAGAGGACAAATTTGGGAGTACATTTACACCACAATTACATTTATGGCATTCTGAGTAAATCATTCCAATTTACCTTTAATTGTTTTGAAGTGAAATATGAGGGTATATAGAAGTTTTGTGCTCTCATTTTGGATAGTTTTACTTTTTATCGTATCAGCTATCAATTCATCCTGAAGCTGCTGAGGAGAAACAGGAAGTATGACTAAACAAAAGGAAAAATTTAATTTAGACAGTGTTTCACCACTACTGCTACTACTACTACTACTACTAATAATAATAATAAATAATAATAAAAGATTGAAAAGATACAGTTATTTCTAGACTGTGGTTTGAGTTAACTTCTTTGATATGGTTTTGGAAAACAACACCTATAATGTATTGAAATTTTTCAGTAACCACTGAAAAAATTGAGATTTTGAAAGGGAAAAGGGCTCTGGGTAAATCTGTGTTTTTTGTGACAGCAGCTTTGTTATTGTCCATGGCAGAGGTTCAGTTTTCCATATCCTTGGTCTGATTCTCCATTTGATGCAGTATTATCAGGCAAAAAATGAAGATAATACAGTGAATATAGCATTTTCAGAGCTAAGATACTGTTTCTCTTGCTCCATGGAGAGGAATATTATTTCTAAAGCTGAGGCAACGTTCAAAGACAATCTAATAAATCCCAATGACTTTGTGAGTGTGAAGGTTTTTGTCATGGTAGAGCACATGGAGAGTTGATGAGATCTTTTTTGGACAGACACATAATTAAGTTTTCAGCTCGTCTTTAGCCATGCCAAGTAAATTCACAAACCAGAACTGCACATTCTGCTCTCTGCATATGCTGCATATGCTGCAGGATGGCTGCTGGGGCAATGGTTTGGGGATAAGAAGGTCTGAAAAGCAAAATAACAGCAGAAGAGCTCTCAGAGCTCAGTATTTTCCAGGATAAAAGACGAAATTTTGTATATCACTGATAAACCAACCCTCTCACCATTTATGAGGTCTGAGGCTCCATATGGTCTTACAGACATGCAGATCTTGTTATAATGACAAAACTGAATGTTCTCTGTCCTGTTCCTCAGACCACCATCACATATAGGCTGGTTCAGAGGAGAAACAATGAATTATTTATCTGGCAGATTTTTTAAACTGCCATGTGTTTTTGAAGCTGTTGGAAAGTCTGAAATGGCATAAGTGGCTTCACAGGAGATGGATTGGGAGGCAGAATGTAAGCAAAGCTGCCCAAATGATGTGATGAATATAATTTGTTGCTAGCTACTGATTTATTGTATAATTTTCACCAGAACTGGCAGGAAATCAAGAGGGAAACTGGTAAGTGTGAATCATCATCTAGTCAAGAAAAGCAAATTCAAAACCTCTCCTGCAATCCCAGTGTCCTGATAAAAGTGTGGAATGCAGAACTGAAATCCTACTAGAGTATCTGGGTGTACTTTATACAAAAAATCCCTAAAACAAACAAAACCAAAACATGACAATAAACCCAAGAAATGAAGGCATGGACTTAGCACAATCTTCTGTCATGTTCTCCAGAGGAGTAACCCAGTGAGGAGCAGCACAATCAAGACTCACACTGAAACCTGAAATTCAGGAAGTGTTCCCAGATTTGATACAGGGCAATGGCATCTTGCAGGATCAGATTTGAGTAGCTCCAGGCAGTGCAGTCAAAGCCAGAAATTAATATTTCATTGCTAGTGAAGACAATAAAAGACACTGAGATACAAAGGGCCTTGAGCCCAAAACAGTCATTAGTATGTTTTAAATTTCACTTGACATCTGGTTCAGATAGTTGAAATAGTGCACAGTGAAATGCCACTTCTTCTTCCAGTTTTAGCTTCTGAGCAACCACAGAATCACAGGATTATTAAACACTTCCAGAAAGCCATTGCAAAGGTTCAACCCCCTGTGCTGTGAGTGCAGCTTTCCTGTCAAAGTTTGCAGAACACACAGAGGAGAGAGATTTCACTGCAGGTAATTATTGAAGAGCTTAGGATTCAGTTTTCCTGTTTGCCAATGTGCAAGATTTACTGCAGGATTATTTTTTTTTTTTGTTTTACCTAACTGGGGGAACATCAGTAGTTTCCTTCCAGCACTTTTTACTTTAAATCCTGCATGGACTTCCTTAATTTTAAAATTTAGAAGAGCAAATCGTCTCCATTCATTTCCAAGACACCAAAGCATTTTAAACCCAGACTTGAGGTGGACTTTTACCTTTTAGATTCCAACCTTTCATGTGACCTTTCCATGAAAATGAACCATTCCTTCTCTTTCTGAATTATTAAACTTGCAAAACAGGCCATGTTCCACGAACAGGTAAATGCCAATTTGGGTTTAAGACCTGTTTAAAAAGAAAAAACACAAAAAAAAAAAAAAAGTCTTCTCTCATTGAGCAGGTAGAATGTATAAATTGGAAAAACAAATATGGGGGTTTTTTTTGGTATTTTTTACTGCTGTCAGATGCTTCCAGACCAACCAACTTTATTTTACCACAGACTTGCTAAAACAGTGTATGAATAAGGAGTGCTTTAAAATACATTACTAAATATGTTAACTTTCTATTTAAATTTTTTTTTTAAATTATTATCTAAGATTAGGCTATAATCTCTAACAGAATGAAAAAAGTTGAGTCTTCCCACCTAAACCTGATCTTTCTTTTACCTCTTTACTGCTATGAATAAACCTACACATCTCACACTCCAATTGGCAATTTTAAAATCCTGCAACAGCCATAACAGCACAAAGCAACAACTGAAAACTTTCCTGGGAGTCTGTACTGTCAGGGGGTTCTTTACTCATAAACACTTCACCAATATTATACAGACAATTTAATTAACTTGGGTGGCTGGGCTTATAAAGAAATCAGCCAGATGGGGTGATGGTTTGTAATCTGTATTGCTCTAAAGTGTGTGAGAGTCCAAGTTTCCTGTAAACAGCTCCACTTTCATACAATGAACCATTTCCAAGGAGAGCTACTTAAATACAACATGAAGAAGAAGAAGGGAAGGGAATGGATGGCACTCCTGCTTGAAAAGCACTGCCATAGTTCAGTGTTTTTCTGCTAATATCTAATTATTTCCTACTGGTGAAGCATAAGCAGATCAACTTTCATCTGTGCAATGGAAATGCTAGGAGCTGTCTGCAAAGCTCTGAAAAATTAATTTTCCCATTTATATGAAAGGCCAAAGTTCTTTTAACTGCTTGTAGTGCTGTGATATCTCTGTAAACAATCTTTTCACACACACATGAAAATGAGGATTTTCATGGTGTCCTGATGGGTTAGCAGGCAGAAATTTTCTCCTGCAAGTTTTCAGAAATTGTCTGGAGAATGAATTAGCCAAAAAACACCCCAAAAAACCAAACCAAACCAAACAAACAAAAAAAAAACCCCAAACAAACAAACAAACAAACTCCTTTAGTATGGCACTAAACGTTTAAACAAAAATATTCTTTTCAGTTTATCTGGGGTTGGAGCCAGGTGAGGGGCAGTCTCTTCTCACAAATAATAAAAGACAGGACAAAAGGAGTCAGCCTCATCTGTGCCAGGGGAGGTTTAGTCTGGGTATTAGGAAAAATTTCTTCAAGGAAAGGGATGCAAAGCCTTGGAACAGGCTGCCCAGGGCAGAGGTGGAATCCCACAACCTGAGAGTCTTTGAAACATTTGTGGCTGTGGCACTTGGGGACATGGTTAGCAGTAAACATGGTGATGGTGGTGTTGGACTGATGATCCTAAAGGTCTTTTCCAGCCTTGGTGATTCCATGATTCCCTGTCCAGGGGGTGGCACAGCCCCAGGTGCAGCCTGGTCCTGAGTTCTGTGGTCCTGGGCACTGCTGGGAGATTCCATGGGTTCTGTGGTCCTGGGCACTGCTGGGGGATTCCATGGGAAGTATTCTGATTATTGCCAGCAATATCCCTGATATATTTCCAATTTCAGGCTGAGCAGCTGTGAGCTGATATAGATTCTGCTAACATATTATTTGCTCACAACTACCTGGCTTTATTAATAGGAGGGCATTATCCTCCAAGCTTTTCTTACCAACTAAATCAGTCATTTAAATCCTGTTTCCTACGTTGCTGCTTCTATTGACTTTATCATCACAGACCCTGGGTGCCTCTGCTTTATGTCTCTTTTGAAAAGCATTGACAAAATAAAATCTGCAGAATTTTAGGGGGTGATAATAAATAAACACAACAAACAAAAAATCTGAAAAAAAACCCCAAAAAACTAACAGATAAAACCAGAGATAACCAAAAGAAGGAGCAGAGGAAAACAATATGTGTATAGATTGAGTGCTAGTAAGCAACAAATCTTTTTAATTTTTTTTCCAATTTTCCAATTTATTTTTGCCACCTCGTCTTCTTAACCTGTGGGTTTCATATAACTGAGGATACAGGGATTTTCACCCCTTAGTTGGGGAATTAGGGATGTAGTAGATTACCAAAAGATGAAAATAACTTAGGAAATCTGTAGAGGAAGAAAATAGGACTCTTGGTATTGAGGACAGAGAATTAATTTTGCTTGCAAGAACATAAATTCAAGACTTTGATCTACTCTGTGTGAGTGCAGTGAAAAAGCAAATAGAAACTTCAGCAGTTCTATGCCCCTTTCTAGAATTCATTGGCTGGCTAACAGCCAAAATCTTTAAATAAACTAATAACCATGGTATGTTGTAAAAATAGAAATAATTGAATATAAAAGAGGGAAGGAGACAACATGGTGTACACAAGAAAAAACCCACAACGTTTTCAAGATGACTCCTGTTCCTCTGAATGAGAGATGAACAGATATAAAAAAAAGAAATAAGCAGTAGGAAACAGAAAATATGTTCCATGAAATGTTACCATGAAACCCATGATGGGAGCAGCCACATATTGTGGGAGGCTGGGAAATTGTATTTGCAATTCTAAATGAGGAAAATGAATATGAAGCAATATCCAGGCCTCTTCTTTTCATCATGCTAGGAATTGTGAGATGAAATGAGGGCAAAATAACCATAATTTTATAAAGACTGGAATAAAAACCTGAAGAAATAAGAAGGGGGAAAAGAGTTGCAGGAAGAAAGATGGCATTGGATCATAAAAAGCACTTATCAGTAAGAAAGAAAGATAAAATTCTTATTAAATGCACAGAGTAAAAAAAGAAAAAAATCTTAAAGTTTTTTTGTTTGATGGATAACATCTGCAAATTTTAAGAATTTGTGCCTTGGATAATTAAGTGAAAGGAAATACAATTTTTTAACTGAGTTTTCAGTGTGGTAAAGGTGCTTGGCTCACCTGACGGTTGTGGGCAGATCATCTTTTACAGCTGTTTCAACATCTGGGCCGTGTGGAGAGAAGGAACCACAGGTCTAATGCCAGCAGATTTTGGCTAATTACTCAACACCTGTTGATTTAGTCAGCTTTCAGTCCAAGGGGTCCGTTGATCTGCTGGTGAGTTTATTTGTAATCATGTGGTGGGAGACCCTGTGAGAGGCTCTCCTGAAGCTGGGATAACCCACACCCACTGCTCTCCCTCATCCCTCCCTTGGGGCAGGCACTGAGTCTGGGAAAACTCACCCTGGCTACCCCCACCACCAGATTTGTGTATTTTGCCATTCTGATGTTAGAATTTTAGTGGGAACATTCACAAGCCTGTAAAAGCCCAGTCATGTGAAAGCTACGTGAACAGTTAAAGCCAGGGGACACATTTCATAAAATAAATCAAGTTAAAACCATCTAGGTATAAAATATCTATGATTCTAACAACATGGAACATGTTTGAGGTCATGTTTCAACAGCTGATCAATTAAGATTCAAAATTTCAGGTTTCACACTCTCATTTCATGGTCCCTAAGGTGAGTCCTGCCCTGTCTTTAGAGTGAGTCCTTCATGTGAGTGAAGGGAAATGAAGTCTTGTGAAAGCAACTGATTTCAAGCCATTAAACTGAACTTCTGGCATTAACTTTTATCCAAATATTTCAATTATTCTCTTTTCTTTTTCTGTTCATGCAAGCCCACAGTAAGAGATGATTTTGCCTGGTTTGACACGGTGATGGAGAACAAAGAGAGCAGAGGATGTGCCAGGCACCAGCAGAATTTACAGGCTAGAGCTGAGATAAGGCTGTCTCCTCAAAATGAAATGTACAGATTACATTGCAATGCTTCACTGCATCTGCAGATAACAGAGTTTCTTTTGTTGTCTCCTCTCCCATGGTAATGGCTATTTTTCACTTTCACCAAAGGCCAGTCTAGCCATAATACAACATTTTGGAAACAGACTGGCTGGGGGATTTTGAGTTACTACTTTACGATGTAGTGTAAATCCAAAAACCTGAAGTATTAATGCCCATGCTTGAAGAAAGTCTTCTACATCTCCTGGAAAGAACTGAGAGTTGTTTAATAACTCTGGGATCAACATTTCTTCCATCCTAAGCTACTTTCATTTAGTTGAAATTTTCATTCAATGTTTTACCTTCCGGGTTAAAGCAGAACTTCATCTCTTAACACAATTACAGCTCAGGAGCAGCTTTTGTACAGTTTGTTTTATATCTTTTTTTGGGGGGTTGGGGGGAGAAGGGAAAAGGAAATGAGACATGAAGTCTCAACAGAAGTCATGTTGTCATAATATTGATTTTCAAAGCCTGGCAAATGCAGTTCATGTTTTGCAACACAATGGGAAATTCAGAGGACAGTTCACATATATTTATTGTTCAACAAATACACCTTCTTTTACCTACATGATTTTATTCAATCTGCTAAAAATACTGAATATCCAAGGACAAAAATGAACTGAGGTTGACAATAATGATATTGCTCTTTCTTTAATTTCTGTCCTATTTTGTATATCAAAATAACTATACAAAACACTTTAAAAGTTTTCAGGTAGGTTAACCATCAAGGAGAGGCAAACATCACATCTTTATACAGCAGGATTTATATTAAAATTACTTTTATCTTGAAAAAGCTACCAGAGAGCTCAACATTTCCAAATATAAAATTAGAAGGGAGAAATGTCAAAATAAAAATAAAAATAAAAATAAAAATAAAAAATAATAATAATAATAATAACAGTACTCAAGGGACAGATTAAGAAAAAAAATACAACAGGCAATATTTCTGTAATACAAGAAATTCAGGTAGGTCTCTGTCAAGCTTAGTGACTTTTCTAGTCAAATACAAAATAAAATGCTTCCTAGAAATAAAAAAAAAAGAAGAAAATCTCTTCAAATGTGTTTTCATAAATTGATGTTAAGCTGAGACATGACCTTGAATTCAAGTCTGCATTGGAAGAAAGGTTACATGGAGGGCTGCTTTAGCACTCAGAGGTTTTGTGGCTGCAGTGTCACTACTCTGCTTCCCTGATCCCAAAGAGGTGTCACAAACTGGCTGGGCCACAACAGAAAAGCAATTATTGCTGCAGAAAAAGGATCTTAATGGAAAGAGAATAAAGTAAAACAAGACAATTTGGAAGCACTGTGTTTGTGTTCCTTTGTTTCACAACCCAGCCAGGAAAGCAAGAAGGCAGCAGCAGAACAACATGTGCTGTTGAACTCATTAACTGAAATATCCACACCTTGACTGAGTTAATAGCACTAATTCCTAAAACTTTACTTGATTAAATTCATGTTTCAACAGCCATGGCTGTTTCAGGTCCACTGATACAATATTTGTTCCTGAGCTGGTCTTTTGCTAACTTGACCTTTTCAAATCTGGAACATTTTGGCTCTACTTTCATTTATAGTGGTGGCTACACCACCGTGTGATATTTCAATTGAATATGACAGTTTTACTATGTCTCCTTCTGTCTAGGAGTAGAGTTTATGGACACAGCACTAATAAAAATTGTATAATAAAACAAAAACAAAACTGGGCAGCTTTGGCAGTGAGACACAGTAAATTGCTTAAGAAAGATACTTTAAAAGACAAAACTGAACATATTAAGAAATTCTGCATTATATCTTTCTAGGGCTGTTATATTATTATTTTTTATTATCCCATACATATTCATAGCTGGAGTACCTTGAAGCCTTTGCTCTTGCCACAAGTTGCAGTCTATGGTAAAAATAGTGTGGAGTCCAAATAAGTCATAACTGTGGGGTTCAGCAACTGAGACAAAGGACACAGCATTAAATGGAGCATCCAGAGAGCCAATTTCTTGTCTCTTATTCCAGGAACAGAATCATGGAATCATAAAATGGCCTGGCCTGACAAGGAACAAGCTAGCCCATTTAGTTCTGACCCCTGCTATGGGCAGGGACACCTTCCACTGTCCCAGGTTGCTCCAAGCCCTGTCCCACCTGGCCTTGGGCACTGCCAGGGATCCAGGGGCAGCCACAGCTTCTCTGGGCACCCTGTGCCAGGGCCTCCCCACCCTCACAGGGAACAATTCCTTCCCAATATCCCATCTAACCCTGCCCTCTGTCAGTTTGAAGCCATTCCCATGTCCTGTCCCTCCATGCCCTGGAAATTGTCTCTCTCCATGTTTCTGGTTGGCTCCTTTGTCGCAACATGACCTGAAATGGATGACATGCACATGCTGAGATGTTTAAGGTAATAAAAGGCTAGTTTATTTCTGGACTTCCATATTTCTGGACTTCCTCCAACTACACTGCTCAAACTGACAGTCTATTATTCCCTCTTCCTCCAGAAAGGAATGCAATGTGGTGGTGTTCTCAGGGGTCCCAGGACAAGGGAAGAGATGAGAATCTTGACTCCATGTTTCAGAAGGCTGATTTCTTATTTCATTATATATTATATTAAAAGAAAATGATATATTAAAACTATACTAAAATAATAGAAGAAAGGATTCCATCAGAAGTCTAGAAAGGAATAGAAAGGAATGGAAATAAAATCTTGAACCACTCACAGCCTTGACACAGGTGGCTGTCATTGGTCATCAAGCAAAAACAATTTCCCGTGCTGGGTAAACCATTCTCCAAATCACATTCCAGAGCAGCAAAACATGGAGAAGCTGAAGCTTCTCAGCTTCTCAGGAGAAAAGATCCTGGCAAAAGGATTTTTCATAAAATATGTCTGTAACAATGCAAAGCAACCATTATTTACATGAAAAGTGCGTGAGCAACTCCATTACAAAAATGTAAACATCAGAAGGCTCAGAAGGACTTTAGAAGAACAGGTCTACACTCCTTCAAGGCCACAATTTGGTCACCCCAAAGCTGCTCCTCTCCAGGTGAACAATCCCAGCTCTCCCAGCCTTCCCTGCCAGCAGAGCTGCTCCATCCATCCCTCTGCCCATCCTGGTGCCTCCTCTGGGCTCTCTCCAGCAGCTCCAGTTTCCTCCTGTGCTGGGGCAGCTCTGCAGGTGGGGTCTCACCTGAGCTCCCACCTGGTGCAGCTGGGCAGGAGTTGCAGGACAAAAAGAGAATTCTTTACTAGCAGGTCAGATGTCCAGCAAAAGGGACTGACCTGGCCCAAGTTTTTTTTCTGTGGGGTGGAATGGATCCATGGGGCTGCAGGATGGTGACCTGAGAGCTGAAATATCTCTGTTCCCTCATTCTTTATAGCTCTCTAAAACTCTCTGCTCTGCTTTTGTCTATTGAAGAGAAAGGCTGAGTGAAGAAACAGAATTTGTTTTAGCAAGCATGGATTCCCAGTTCTATAATGGATCATTCTTATACTCCAGGTATTTTTTTTCTTGGAAGTCTCCCTAATTCTGAAGCAGGCAGGGGGAGTTTTCTTCATCTTCACAGCCACTGAGAAAATACCTTCAAATTATTAAATCATTGGTGGAAGGTTCACTTTGGTTACAGGAACAATCACAAATAATTTGTCAGTTGTTTGTGGAGATTAATATCTGGATGACATTTACAGGAAGAAAATTCAGGTCTCAGGAAAGTTAATAAAGATAATGATTATTCCTAAGATATTTATACAATTTTCCAAGAGGATCACTCTGAATCAGAGGAAAAATGAAGTTAAAAGTTTATAATGCTAATTTGAATAATATGTAAAGTGGTGAAAACTAAATTGTAGATCTCTATATTTATAGGAAAAAAATTATAGCATTAATCTTATTTGTACTTATAAGATCTTTTACAGTAAAATGATCTCAGAATTAGATGGCAATAACCTGGAGCTGTTAGTTGTCAGTGAGTAACTTTATTAGAGAGTAAGAGAGACTTTCTTAAATAATGGCTAAAAACAAAGAACAGAAGCTTTTCAGTCTATTCTGTATCTATTTCATGTTTTATATATTCTCTACAAAAAGCTCAATAATAACAGACAGTCCAAAATTAAATGAAATTTTTAAGTGAGCCACATTTGACGAAACTTTGTAATATTAGAAATAGCTCAGCCATTGCTACACCCATAATTACACATTACAGTAAATATTTAGTGTTTTCCCCAATCTAAACACATGTCCTTTAGACTTTTCCTCTAAATAAACTTATTTTTATCTTATGGGCTGCCCATTCACTTTCACCAAATAGATGAAACAGAAGTAAATTATTTGAAGAAAAATGTGTTTTCACTGAATTTAATTAAATGAAGAATAGCTGAGTCATTTTTGTTCTCGTTGCTAAGGTGATCATCAATTTTTTTGTCGTCAGACAGTTATTTAATTTATTTTTATTATATTTTAATGCTTTAAAGTACCAAAAACTTTGATCAGCCATGTTCTCCAGGACAAGTATGCTTTGGAAATGGAGTGAGGGACTTAGGGAATGCCTGAGAAACAACCACGTGCATCTGGGATCCCAGGATATGACATCCTGTGCCAAAGATGTTTGCATTGTCAGGAAAAGAAATAGCCTAAAAGGATATGCAGAATGAAAACAAAATAGAAAAAAAACAAAACAAACAAAAAAAATTTTTTTTTATACAATTCTTTCCTTGAGCAGTACTTCTCCCCACCCCCTCCCTCCCTTTTTAACAATAAGGATCTTTAAAAACATAAGAATATAAAGATGGGTTGAAATCAGCAGGCTGGGATGCCATGAGGGAAATCAGGCACTGGATGAAACTAAAACTGAAGAAACTTAAAATCAAAAATACAAAAATACAATTGATATAATTATGAGATGACATTAACTGATCCAGGCCTGAATGCAATGGAGAAAGCAGGATCTATAGAAATTATCAGAATATAATTTCTTAGTGTTTGCAATTACCATATTTAAGTTTCAGATGCACTTTTTAAGAATTGAAAACATTTTTCCAGCATCACAATGGTCCGACTCCAGTTGTATCAAATCACAACTGCAGTTTCGAACTCAGAATGACACTTTGCTGCTTTGGGAAAGGCACAGTGACATTTCACTGGGGACAAAAGGCTCTTGGAGGTGTTGCTTGTCCCCAAGAAATGTCACAGTGAAGTGAAAGGTGGCTGCAAAGCCCTGGTGACAAATCCTTGCCCCTGGCTACGTGCACACTCCATTATTCACCCCCTCTCCAGCAACTGCTACAGGCTGTCATTACCCAGCTCTCTTGGAGGCTTATGCTGGAATTATTTATGCCAGGACATTTCAATTAAGGGAGGAAAGAGCAGGTAAATCTCTGAGCAATGTGTTTTGCATAATGGTGGCGTGTCACAGCTTGGCTTTTAACCTGGAGAGTCTTCCCCGTGCAGCTTAGGTTGGAGTCCAAACTGAGCATCTTTTGGCATCCACAGACTTGGTTCATCCGTGATCAAGAACCACAGACATGACAGATCAGAGAGGACCCCTTGGCTTTCAGAATTCCTGCTCAGAATTTCAGAATTCCTGGGTGTGGCTGGATCCAATCCAATCCCAGTCTCAGGCAGGAGCATATGTCCAAAGCACTGAACAGGTCTTTTAAATTGTCCCACAGTTTTAAAGATGGCATGTAAAATATAATAATAGAAATAAAATAAAGAATTTATTGAAATTGGTGAAGATAATAACTTTTAGACCCAAAGATCTTAATAGATTTACTATACATTACAGGCTGCTCTAACTACTAATACAGTTCATTATTTATTGAAGCAATGATATTAAAGCAAGAAAAACAATTATTAAGTAGGAATTGATGTCATTCACTCATCCCAGTGACAAATCTCTTTCCTCACCCTTAAGGAGTGACTTTGAGGGGAGCAATGATATTAAAGCTAGAAAAAAAGTCTTTAAGTAGGGATTGATGTCTCTCACCCATCCCAGTGACCAAACCTCTTTTGTCACCCTCAAGGAGCGACCTTGAGGGGGTCCCCACTCCAGGGAGGAATCTCCACACACTCCCAGGAGGAGTGGCTCCCAACTCTGTGGCTGATGAAAATGTCAACAGGTGTGTAATCTGAAAAAATTAAAGCCATTTCCACCTCTCCAGTCCTGGTCTTTCCAAGTTTTTTTTACAAGGGTAATGTCTAGAATGTATATTCTTTTAGTCTGCTGCTAGCAAATATGCAATCATAACTCCTGACTAAAGACAAAATCCCTTTTCTGAAATGATGAATATTTTAGAAACCATAACAAGAAGAGGAATAAGTTGCTCATGTAAGAATAAACAAAGAACAGCCTAAAAGCCCAGGTCAGTGTGAGCAATTTCATTTGAGAAGTGATTTACTATTTGACAGGACAAATGTAAGAGAAACACGTTGCTACATGCTCACACTTGCACAACCTCCATGTCCATCCCATATTCTGTTTTCCCAGGCCTGCTGGTGAATAATCAGGACTCATGATTTTACTCAAGTCTGAAATACTTTACCTTGCAAAGTGCCATGATGGAGGCTGCCCTTCCTGACCTTTCAGGAATGAGATTTTTCATTCTATTCATGGAGTGTGATGTCATTGAAACCAAATTAATACATTCATTTTAATTGCATGGTATTTTTATACATGATACAGTGCAGTTACTTTGTGGAAGAGCTGTATTTTTTTTTAAATTAATCTCACAGAACTGGAATTCTATTAATGTGACACTTACCTTTCATATTTTTTATGAGATATTTTAATTTTTGAAATAACTCTGAGAATCCAGGTTCCATTCCCAAAATTGCAATTATATTATGTTTACTCTCAGTAAAATAATTCCTTCCTGGTCAAAAATTTTAGTTGCACTGTAAAAATCTGAAATTTCTACTTGCACATTACAGAGCTGAGGGCAAAGTTTTCACTGCTTACACAATTTTCTATGGAAAAAGAGGCAAAAGAAGAAAAGTGATTCAAAATTTAGTAAATAAGAGATTATCTCCACCCTCCCTGTGCTCTACTTGTTCATAAATTATGGGAACAGAATGTTCATTTGATCAGAAGTGTGAATGGAATTATTAGAATGAATGCAATATAAAAACCTAAAGATCTAAAAGGCAAAAAAGAAGAGAAGCAAGGAAGTAAAGGGCAGTGCCTGCCTTGGAACTGAATTGAAAATATTCACCAGAATTAAATGTATTGTGGTTTTGGTGACATAATTCTGCCAGTTGCCTCTTCTGATAAAAATTTTTGTCCAAGGTCAGATGAACATTTAATTAAATTGTTGTGCATTCATTGGTTCTGTTTCTTGACACACATAAAATAGGTTGATGCTAAATTTAAACCTAATCAAGAAATTATTAACTCAGTGGAGCACCCTTTGATATTACAAATGTTTATTGGAAAAAACTTTTATCAGATGGAGCAATTGGCAGAATTATGTCAGCAAACCCAGAGCTGGTCTATTTTGATAAAAAGCCCAAATGAAGCTCATGTGACTCTAACTGGGCCAAACAAAAGTATCTGAAGTGGGAATCTGGAGCAGAGTTTGATCTTCTTTCTCTGGATCCAGACCTAGATGTCCCTGGAATTGCAGTGTTCTGCCCTAAAATCAGTTACACCCTGTGGCTTACCCAAAAAGCACCAAGATTTAGTACATTTCTCTTTGCAATGAGCACAGAACAGATATAACTAACAGATATAACTTCCATTTTCTAAGGAAGAAAAGATAATGCAGAATGGACCATATTTTTTATAAAATGCCTCTTTTCCTTGCACAAATACCATCAAAGTGCAAGCTTTCACTGGAGCCTTCATCCCTGTGTGCTCCTGGACCATGCTGAGTGGTAAGTATCACATTTATTAGGAGTGTTGTTAGGAAGTCTTCCTCCAATGTGTCACATCTGTCACATCTGGCTTTCACTGCCCAGCTGCCTGTCATCTGCTCTTTTAAGCATCAGCTCATGAGGCAGCTCTTCCCACAGGCTGATTTTCACAGTGGAGTGAGCAATGTATAACCTGATTTTATTTATTTTTTAAAATTGATTTGGTATTTTTTATTTCTCTCATTGATTTGAATGGTGGATCAGGCAACCCCAGGGTTACATATGTGTGCACAGAAATGTGCCACCTCAACAGATGTAATGCAATGATGTGTGAAGGGACCTGAACCAGCAGGTGAGAACACGTTGCAGAATTCAGTGCAAGAAAAAGAGCTGTAGAAGGAAGGAGGAGGAGGAGGAACAAGGAGTGCAGTAAGGGTTGCCTGAAGGTATTTTTACATTATTTTCTAGCATTTTTTTCTTGCAGACAAGGTAATACAAAGAGGTATTTAAACAATATTGTTTGCAGATGTTCATTACTGCTGCTCTATTCTCCTGACATGCCATAAATCTTGTTTGGTGCCTACTGCCCAACAATGCCATGTGGAGCTGTGGGGAGTTAGTCTGAGCTCAGTGGACTTTACCAGGCATGTCTACCTCTTTACTGGTTTGGTTAACAGCTCATTTCAATTGGAAAATAAATAATGGAATCACAGAATATCCTGAGTGGGAAGGGACCCCCAAGGATATTCCAGTCCAACCCCTGTCCCTGCCCAGACACCCCAACAATCCCATCCTGAGCATCCCTAGGAGCATTGTCCAAACCCTCCTGGAGCTCTGGCAGCCTTTGATGCCTTTTGAAGGCTGAACAGAGGCTGGGCAGAGTTAAAGAATAAAGCAGGGATTTATTAAAAGGCCTCCATGGATCCACCTTGGGCAGCACAAGAGCCCAGCCAGGGCTGCACCCAAGATGAACCAAAATGGTCACAAAATGCATGAGCGGGCACGGGGTCTCTCCCTGGGATCAGTTCTGCCCCATTTGCATGTTGGAGTTCATTATCCAATTCCAGCTTTAGCCCAGGCAGTCCCACCCTGCTTGTTTTTCTCTCTCCAGCCCATGGGGTTTGTGCTCCTGGGCTGAGATTTGGATCATTTGTCCTTGGTCCCCAGCTGGAGCAGGAATTATTTTGTCTCCCTGCTCTGTGCACAGAGCTCACCATCCCCTCATGTGAAGCTCAGACCCACACACTAAAGCAGCACAGAACCTGAAAAATAGAAAAGCTCAAACCTGAGGCATCACTCTGGGGCTGTGCCCATTCCCTGGGGAGCCTGGGCAGTGCCCAGCACCCTCTGGGGGAAAACCTTTCCCTGAGCTCCAGCCTGACCCTGCCCTGGCCCAGCTGCAGCCATTCCCTGGGTGCTGTCCCTGTCACAGAAGGCAGAGCTGTCCCTCTGCTGCCCAGCAGCCCCCACTGAGGCCTGACCTCAGTCTTCACTTCTCCCCCTGAACAAACCAAGTGCCCTCAGCCTCTCCTCAGATGGACAAAACCTTTTTAATTCCATGCTGTTTCTATATTGCATCACTCTCGAGGTTTTTAATTCATAGATGCTTGGTGCTTGCTAAAAACAAGGGGGTACCAAATTGCCTGCATCCTTCAGAATTATAGCAGAGAATTACTTGTACTCCTAGGTACCTGAATATCTTTGAAAATCTGTCATCTGTGAATCCTGATGATAACATTTTCCTTTCAAGGTTTAGTGGAAAATGTCTCCTCTTAAAAACGTGTGTGGCTCTGCTTGTCCTGTTGGTGCTCTCCTGTAGCAGACCATAAATCACTGCAGAATTACTGACAGGCTGCACCACCAACACTCTGTACTTTACTCTGGGACCTAATTATATCACCATCTGATGGCAACACCTCTGAAAGGGGCTTGTCAGCATTTTCAGCACACGGCTTTCTGGGCTTTTTTTTTTTTTTCCGAAGTGGATGAAAACTTAATATATCAGTAATTCCAAAATTGTATCTTCTCGAACAGACACAAAGGTTGTCAGTCAGGATTTGTTTTCTTTTGTCTATGATATGTTCTAGGTCTCTTAGTTTATTCTTTCCAGCTGGGGTTGAGAATCACACAGCAGCTTGTGTGTGCTTTGAAAAGTTCTTATAAAAAAAGCTGCTCAGTATTTCTCACTTATTTCTAATTATAGGTGAGGTAAACGTTTGCTGAATAATGAAGCGTTAAATATATTCAGTGTACATACAAAAGTGCTTGAGGGTAAGAAAGAGAAAGTTATCAAAATAATTACCTGCTAGCTCTGCCTCTTGGGATCATCCTAAGTGAAATGGCACTGTGATTTTTGAGAGAAATTTGAGAGAGTTGTGAGAAATCCACGAGTTCTTACAGCAATGTGCACTGATATATCTCATATTCTTCCATGTTTGCACATCAAGCTGTTATTCATTTTGGATTTCTCCCCTGGTAATTTTTTTCTGTCATATTGAAGAATTTATATTAATATAATATACACTGTAGGTGGCTTTAGTTCTAGAAATTAGTATTTTAATTTTAACTGTGATTTAAAACTTCAACTATTTCCATGCTGCCTCATTTTTTTTCCTAAGTGAGGCAGTAAGTAAAGAATAGAGGATGGATTAAATCAGGTAGCACAGATTACTTTATTGCTAAAATATCAAACTAATCAACAAGACTCATGATTTTACAGGTGGAAACAGTACTGATGGTGGTGAATAACAATTGCCACGTGGTGATAGTGCAGGGAAAGTGTCACTTATGGCATCAGGAGCAATAAAAAGAATCATATGTTGGACATTTTGCTGCCATTTCATTCTGCAGCACCAAAGTCAATGAAAAGCATTGATACAGTTAGCTGTTGGCTCAGGATGATCTCCATCTGGAGCACTCTGGCTAAAACTGTTTTGTCCCTGGGACACACTCCAAATTCAATTTAGCCAGAAAGACTTCTCAGCACATTTGGAAGAGCTGCCTCTCCCACCTCCCTCGATGATTTGCCTCATGTGCAGCTTTGCACAGTTTTCCTTTCTGTATATTTTGGACTATCAACATATTTTCTTTCCCCAAAATTATCACAGCATAGTAATGAAAATATTTCCGATTTTTTTTTTTTTGCATTGTACCAATTCCTTTGAGAGCTCTGCTTCTGCTGCTCTTTGTCTCAGTAAAATCTTCCCAAGCTTTAATGCTGTAGTTGCCTTTCCTGGCCCTGTGCTCACCACACATAAACTGACACAAATTAAAGGCTTGAGTGCCTGGTATTTTGAAAACCAGCATTGCAGCAGCTCAGTGCCTGTCCCTTGATGTGCAGGGCAACGTGCAGGATGCCAGAATTCCCCAGATTTCCTCCAAATGCTGTGAGAGACAGCTCATCTGCCCAGGGCCAGGCAGGGGCAGGCACTGTGGTGCTGGCAGCTCTCAGGTTCCTCCTTCCTGGCCCCTGTTTCCCTCGCTGTGCCCTCTGAGGAGGCTGGAAGATAATTTTCCAGAGGCACTGCAAGCAAACAATGGGCACAAGAGCCATAATCACTGCACTGATGGAGAGAGGCAGGAGGAGCTGGGGTTCTCTGCCTGCTGTGTAACACCAGCCCAGCCCAAAACTCAGACATCTCTCTTTACTCCACACTCTTCTCAAAGAGAAAGCAGAGAAGCAGTTGATGGTAAACTTTTAAAATATGATTTATCATTCCTAAACTCTCATCTAGAGCTAACCTCCTCCCCACACCCACAAAGAACAGTCAATAACACTTTTTTTCCTACCCCTTGCATCACTGAGATGCTGCTTCGGGGGTGAGTGCTCAGCCTCTCTTTCCTGGTGATATTTGTAATCCACCTAAAGGGACACCCAAGTTCAATTTCCCACTTCCATTTCACCCCAAAGCCAATGAAATCGACCCACAAGGCCTGCAGGTGCCCTTTTTCCCCTCTCTCCAGCAGAGCTGATCTACTCCATCACAATGAGGGGGTCAAGGACCAAAAGTAAACCCAAGCCCCATAACATTTTAGATTTTTTACGATAAAGGACACAGGGCTTGCCTGCACAGTTCCATGAGCAGCTCTTGTTGGTGCTCATGGAATCATTTCCTTCCTCAAACACTAACTGCACAAATGCAAAATATCACAGAATCATAAAATCCCAGAGTCATGCACAGGCTTGGTTTGGAAGGAACCTCAAAGACCAAGAGTTTTTAGAGTAAAACTGTGAGCCAGAATCTCCCTTGACTTTCCTTTTGCACTCTGAAGATTTTCTATACTTCTCTTCCTGTGTTTTTTTTTTTTTTTTCTTTAATTGGCCTGGTTTTTTCCTCAGGGTAGTCTGGTAGGCAAAAGAAAAAAGCAAAATTTCCCTCATGTAATGGATTTTTTTCCATGAAGATGTGGCACCAAAGATCCCAGTTCTGCTCCAAGTCATATAGCTGTCAATTGGCAGCACTCTGATTTATCAACATCTTGATTCTGACTCCATGCTGCAGGTTTCCAAAGCAGAATTCAGGAAGAGGACTCACTTTTGAAAAGGATATTTTGTTTGATATTTAATTCCAAATGATTAGTTGTGTCACTTTGTGATGTGTGGGCTCAGTGGGATTTGGTCAAAGGCTGGACTTGATGATCCCTGAGGTCTTTCCAACATTTATGATTCTATGCTTCAATGATTTTAACTTATATTGGTTTTACAGCTATTATTTTCCCTTTCTTTTGCAGATACATTCCCACAGAGGCAAAGCATTAATTGGTCAATACTGCCGTCTTAGGGAAATTGATTTTTGAAAGGCCAAATGAAATTAGCCAGGATTTTTCATACGCTAATATGAGGAAAGGTAAAACAGCTTTTCAAACAGAATGAAACCTTGACAAAGATTTCAACTACACAGATCTGGCCAGGCTTCCTGCAGTTTTCCTCTGTGGCAGTAATCAGCCTCATGGGGAGGTCTGTAAAACTTTGGCAACACATTGAGAGCCCAGATGAATCCAAAGCATGATAAATCACGAGGGATCTCATTGCAAGGCTTATTACAGCTGGACCAAACCCGGCCCAGCAAGTGAAAAATCAAATTGTGCCTGTGCATCTCAGGGGAAAAAACATCCAACCAAACTTGTGAAGAGTTACTGTACAGAGCAGCATCATATTCTGCTTTCAGAATACCTTTTGGGCTTTAAAAAAAATCGTTCGTTTTTTTTTTTTTCTCAGAAATTTTCCATCGTGCAAAGGGATGAAATTATATGATGAAAACAAGCAGTTAATGGTTGGACTTTGTGCTACAGAAATCAGGTACAGGATGCCAAAGAAAAGTATTCCTAAATTGAGTTTAGCTCATGGGAAGAAGCAGAGTTGTGTGGTGGTGTTCTCAGGGGTCCCAGGACGAGGGAAGAGATGAGAACCTTGACTCCATGTTTCAGAAGGCTGATTTATTACTTTATGATATATATTATATTAAAAGAAAATGAGATATTAAAACTACACTAAAGCAAGAGAAAGGATTTCATCAGAAGGCTAGAAAGGAAAGGAATGGAATGATGATAAAATCTTGTGACTGCCCAGAGTCCCAACACAGCTGGACAGGGATTGGTCAATAAATTAAAAACAACTCACATGGACCAATCAAAGATGCACCTGCTGCATTCCACAGCAGCAGATAATTATTGTTTTTCTTTTCCTCTGAGGCTTCTCAGCTTCTCAGGAGAAAAAAATCCTGGCAAAAGGATTTTTCAGGAAATATGTCAGTGCCAGAGTTGTAGATATTAGGGAGTCTAGTTCCTAAATCTTGTTCTGTTTCAGAGCTGTGATTCAGTTTTACCAGTTTGCTAAAGCAAGGACCATAAACACATTTTGCCCCTCTGCTGCTCCTCCAGGACCCTTCCCCATCCTCATGTCCCTCCTTCAGACACCCTCTAACACCTGGAGATTGCTCTGGAATTGTGGCACCCAAAACTACACACAGCATTCCAGTGAGGCAGAGCAGGATGAGCCCCCCCTGGCATGGCCAGCAGTGCTCTGCCTGGTGCCCCCCAGGATGTGTGTGAAAACCAGAAAAAGCCAAATCAAATTTCATCATCTGTACATGCTGGAACCCTGGTTACTGAGAATTTTAGGTTTTCTGTACTGACAAACACTGACCCCCAAGAGAACACTGCATTTGACATGAGGCTGTAGAAAACAGTCCCAAAATTGAATGGTAGAACTAAGATTATAAGTGTGTAATTAAAATAGAAGTGTGTCATATCATATAACAGAAAACTTAGTGTTGAAAGTTTTAGAATATAGTAATATATTACTATATATATTACTATAAACCAAATTAAGATTTTAGGACAAAAGCTAATCCTTCTTCTGCACCTTCTTTCTCATAAGTTTAGGTGGTATTGTGAAATTAGATTAAAAAGTCTGCATTGTGGGCTATGAGTAGTTAATTAAGATAAAAATATTTTTGGTGTCATTTCTTAATTAGACAGTTTATCCTTCAAAAGACTTATACAGAGAGACACAACTCCATTTTTAGTTTGATAGAGTAAAATACTGTAAAACTCACAGTTTTACAAACTTTAATATACATAAAAACTAATAAACATCTCAGTCCAAACAAAAAAAAAAATAACATCTCACACATTTAATCCCAACCCTAACAAAAAAAAAAATAAAACAACAAAAACTAAGACTCCACATCTACATATCTCAAAAACCCCACCTTCACTGATGCCTTGTGGATAGGAGCAGCCCAATACCATCCCTGTGGCGCTCACACAAAATCAATATTTAGGATGAGCCTGGACTTCCAGGGAGAGTGGAAGTGTTATTCACCTGGCACTGCCCAGCTTTTCCAGGGAAATCAGGTTCTCCTTGAGGCACTGGGTAGGGCCCAGCCTCGCAGCAGGGCTCAGCTCTCAGCAGCAGCCACTGCAATCCCATTAGGCAAACGTTCAAAGAGCTCCATAACCCAAACAGGAGCTCATTGGGACATGCAGGGTGAGACCACAGCCCCTTGAAAGCAGTGGGGATTTTGCCACTCACTGCAAAGTGATTGCATCCCTTTCCCTGATTGTGGATGCTGAGCTTGTTGAATAATTCTGGCTTTGATGCTCTTATCTGAAGATCCCTCAATAGCTTTATGAGTTATTTTCATTATGGTTCTTCATACTAGCAAAGAAGTTAAAAATCTGTAATAGTCCTTAAGTATATGAGCTGTAAAATCAACACAATTCTGTGCAATTGTGACACAGCTTTATAAAGTGGATTGAAAACCTGCACTGTAGGACAGGTAGGATTCCTGCAACAATCATCACAAAGGAGGTGATTCTTCCCCTCTCTGCTCTTGTGAGGCCCCATCCTGAGAATTGTGTCCAGATCTGGGGGGCAAAACACAAGAATGATTTTGATCTGCTGGAAAAAGTTGTGTGGAAAGCCACATTGGTGCTCCCTGGGCTGGAGCCCCTTTGCTCTGGAGCCAGGCTGGGAGAGATGGGGGTGTTCACCTGGAGAAGGCTCCAGGAGACCTCCAAGCCCCTTCCAGTGCCTAAAGGGGCTCCAGGAGAGCTGGAGAGGGACTTGGGACAAGATATGGAAGGACAGGACACAGGGAATGGCTTCCCACTGCCAGAGGGCAGGGACAGATGGGAAATTGGGAAGGAATTGTTCCTGTGAGGGTGGGGAGACCCTGGCACAGGGTGCCCAGAGAAGCCCAGAGAAGCCCCTGTAGGTGTTCAAGGCCAGGTTGGATGGGCTTGGAGCAACCTGGGCTAGTGGAAGATGTCCCTGGCCATGGCAGGGGGTGTCACTGGATGGGCTTTAAGGTCCCTTCCAACCCAAACCTCCCTGTGGTTCTGTAATTCCTCAACACGTTTGATTTTCTTCTCTTGTGACGCGCCTTAAAGGAGCTCCCCTGAGCCCTGAACCTGATTACCAAGTCAGCCTCCCCACCCCTTGCCAATGAATTCAGTGAAGAAATAAACATTTAATGTGCTAGACAGCTCAGATCCTTATGGAAAGCTGTTCTGTACAGGGCACGTAGCAGGGATGGATCCCAGCCAGCAGCCACAGCTCGTTCTGAGAGTGCCACTCCCAGCACAGGCTACTTCAGCCTCATTCCTACAACTCCATTTAAATCTTCCACTTGGGTATTTTAAATAAGGACCGAATTTCAGGCAAACTCAGCCCTGCTGCCCAATTACAGCAGAAATCAGGCAGCTGTCACCACTGGGAGGGCACACGAAGCCAGAGCAACGCGTCCTGCAGCCCACGGAACTGCTGAGGGCAGAACACAGCTCCAGCTTCCTCAGTAAATCACTGAATGTTCCTCTTCCTGCCAAACCCCATTTGTGAATGAAAAGAATTCCCTCAGTTCTTTAAGTGTACCAGAACTTCAGGGCCTGGGTTTCATTATTTTATTAAGCAGTGTGTCATTAATTACCCCGGGCAGGTTCCTCCTGGGTGCGGGAGCTGCGGAAGGCAGGCGGAAGGCAATAAATTCAGAACAAGGCAATAAATTCAGAATCTGGGATTAATGAATGCAAATCAGAGCCTGGGTTATGGGGTTTTTTTTGGAGTGTTGGAATGTACACAAGGCCACTGCACTGCCTGGCGCTGAGGAGCACGGAGTTAACAATTTACATTTATCTGCATCTCACCACAAACCCTCTATTAACAAGCAAGGTCAAAAGAGTTCCCTGGGGAAGGAGTCCAGGACAAGAATGCTTCTCCCCATGCTGATGGCAAACCATGGATGTCTCACACTACATCACCACTGAATGTAAAGTGAGTTTAAAGCACAGACAGTGTAGTTAAAACATCATTTTCAAGCCACATAAATTACAAATATCATGTAGCGTGTGGAAATCAGTATTTACATTTAAAATGCCCGCAAATATGTAAGGAAAAGGTGTCAGGAATTACACAGCAGTAAGAAAGAAATTACTTTCACCTGAAGGAACAGATGGTTGGGAAAATCCTGTCAGATGGAAATCATTATTCAAATATATAAGTACAACTTCTCCTGGTTATTGCCTGGTTTGGGCCTGGTCTATCAGAATTTGACAAGTGCAGGTGTGAGTGACAGCTTTTATGTTTCCTTAATCCTATTTTTAGCTGTAACAGTGGCACAATGTCTCAATTAGCTTGTACTCAGTGTGCTCCACCCTGGTCTTATATTGTCCACAAAACTTTTTAGTTTATTTCCAGGACAGAAAACAACTAGACAGAAAAACCCAGGTTCTTCCTGGAAATTTTGGGATGTGGAGTTATTTAGCAGTATCGAGGCCACCGCCAGAAACTTTAAACCAAAAAGAACAGTAAGGTATTCCAATTCATCTTAGGGCAGAAATTTTTGAGGCTGAAGATTTTTTGTTATTTTTCTCTCCTTTTCTTCTGAATTATTTGGAAGTTCCCAGGGTTCATATTTTTAAGAGTAGGGCAGGTTACATGCTTCAATTACTTGACTAGTGTCATAGCAAACTGGAGGGAAGGTAAATCAAACTGTGTGCCATGCACCCTCTGAAGTAACTAATTTATGTGTCACTACACCAACATATTAATAAAATTTTATGTTATGTGGTTTTATCTGGATTTTAGAGAAGGAAAATAAGAAAGAGGCAAGCTGAAATTGGATAGGTTGGTTCCAATATGCCTCATGCTATATGCAGAGATGAAACAATGAGAAATTTTATGAAGTTTTATAAATAAGTTTTGACTTCTACAGAGGAAAGGGTTCAGCTTTGATATGATAAGCTAGGATACTTCACCTTCTCCTGAGGAGCAGCACAGGGACAGCTCCAATCTCTGTCCTCTGGGACCAGGGACAGGATCCAGGGCATGGCTGGAGCTGTGCCAAGGCAGGATCAGGCTGGAGATCAGGGAAAGGTTCTTCCCCAGAGGGTTCTGGGCACTGCCCAGGCTCCCCAGGGAATGGGCAGTGCCCCAAGGCTGCCAGAGCTCCAGGAGGGTTTGGGCAACGCTCCCAGGGATGCTCAGGGTGGGATTGTTGGGGTGTCTGGGCAGGGATAAGGGTTAAAATCCATCATCCTTCTGTGTCCCTTCCCACTCAGGATATTCTATGAATCCATGATTCATTATTGTACCAGTTAATAGAGTCCTTTCAGATCTGACAACAGAATATATGCAGCATCTTGTAGCAGCTGGCTGTAAAATGACTCTTAATCTCCATAAAACTTGATGAAAACAGTGGCAATGACCTAAAATCTTGTTAAGTTTGGTAAGAATTTTCCTGCTTGGTATGGTTCCTGTGCGTGACTCCAAAATAGGAGAGAGATCTCTGAGTGAGAAGTACCTGACCTGAGAACTGCCACCAATCTTCTATTTTTAAGTTCCCTCCAGAGTGGTAAGTGATTGACTGCTTTACTTTCTCATGCCTTATTAATATGATTTATTAATCTGGTAATTCAGGTCAAGCTGGCACTGCATGTTGCCGAAAGGAATAAAATAAAAAGAACACCCTGATAAAATATTATCACCATGGCATCACTGCAAATCTGAGTGACAGCACCAGTGAAACCCACACTGATGAACTGCAGATATCCCACAGGGACACAGTCACTGCATCCTTAGGCCAAAGACTCTCAACCCTGTCAGGCAAAGAGTGCTCTCAGTTTTAGAAATACTGAGCTCTGCTGGGTGGCTGGAGTGCCTTGGCAGCACAGCCTGCCTGAGATAAACACACAGCAGCTGTGACAACACCGGGGCTTGGAACCCAGCTGGGACAGAGAACAAGATTGCTGAATCTCATGGAATCATGAAATCATTATTGGTTTGGGATGGGAAGGAACTTGAGGACCATCTCGTTCCAGCACCCTGCCAAGGGCTTCTACTAGACCAGGTTGCTCTAGACCAGGTTGCTCAATCCCTTTCAGTTTTTTTTCCTTCCTCCTCAGCCAGACAGTGTTGTTGAAAATAGGAAAATAATCTTGAGGCCACAGGAATTCTGCTGCTTCTCTCTTGATTTTTTTCGTGGACCAGGACTCATGGAGGTACATTTTTCCTTCTAGGCAAATAACCAGAGGCTTCAACCCCCAAATTTCCATGAGCTGCACAGACAACAGAGTTTTACAGAAATTCTGGAATTCAGGTTTTTTCTGCTGCTGATTTGGAGCAGAGGATGTGAAGCAAGCACAGGTTCCAAGTGCCACAAGGCAGCCACAGCCTTCTGATGGTTTGTGACTCCAGGGAGAGAAGACCCCAAAGCTTTGGAGCCGCCTTGGATTGGAGCATCCCACAGCAGTGATTCTTGTACAAAAATTGGCCTTTACTGTGAATATTTCTAGGCACTGCTGCAGAGCCAGAGGGATTCACAGAACTAGTACAAAGTCCAGTTTCCCCTTTGTTTCGGCACAAGGATCATGTTTTATTTCTGAAATACTATCCTCAGGTATTTACTTCATCAAATCCTCTTTGGAATTCTTGAAGTGTGACAGTATTCTGTATTAGAAAAGAAAGAAAGAAAAAAAAAAGAATGTGAATTAAAATGATGCTCAAAAAAATGAGATTACTTCCACAATGTGATTCTCCTCCATTCAAGTTATTCAACTCTTTTTTTACTGTATTTAAGCCATGTCCATGTGTACAAAATGAGATTGTGAACCACTTCTCCAGCTTTCCCTGAGATTTACAAGAAATTATTGCTGGTAATGGGCTAAAATTGCTCCATGCCATGGCAGTACCTGACTAGTTCACATTAGTTTGTCATCTAAGGTAGGCTTAATAGAAGAAAAATATGGATTTAATTAAAAAAAAAATAAAATCTATACTTCTTTCTTCTAGCATAACAAAAATCTACTAATTAGTCAATGGGATATTTAACAGTGACATAGAGTGATTAAATTCTGATATGACTATGGCAATGATAAAGGTCTTATTGACAATAAATGATAATTTTCCTAAAAAAAGGAACTCCAAGAAGAAAAGGAAAGGTAACATAAAAGTATTTTTCTCTCTGTAGAATACCAAATGAATCCAAAGACAGGTAGCCAATTGCTACTGGAATTTTTATTATAGGTTGATGACACGTATAAATAGCATAGTGTCTCTCAAAGGCTGCACAGCAAAGTGAAAAAAAAAGGTGAAAAATATTATTGTTCACCTGATATAAAGAAACATATTTTGTATTTTATATGCTTGTATTTTTTCTGTGTTTAATTTGTTTTATTGCATATATATATATGTATATCATTGTTGCTACTTATTTCCTTATTTCAAAAATTGTCATATATTTTCATTTTGATTTTAATGTTCTACTGTAGGAATACAAAGCACAAAATTAAAAACTGTTGCCCTGACAAATGCCAGTAAAACATTGGATCCTCTGCCAGAGACTGGGGAGATACAATTAATTGCCTGAACAGATTTGAGGTTAATTTTTAAAAAATTAGGTAACTACAGTTAAGTCATTTAAAACAAACCTGTACATTTCAATAGGAGCTCTAACAGTAAAATTAGTGGGTTCATTAATAGTGACTTGAGAACTTATGGAGAAAAATAATTAATATTAATGCTATTAGAATGAACAGGCTGCCCAGGCAGTGGGGGAGTCACCAGCCATGAAAGTGTCCAAAAAACCCTTTGTGGATGTGGCACTTGAGGATATGGATTAGTGGGAATGTGGTGGGGGGTGGACCTGAGGGCCTGGAAGGTCTTCTCCAGGCTGGGCAATTACACATTGAAAATACCATTCAACACACCTACAAAGACCATTGGCTCTGTTTCCCACCATGAAATCCTTCACAGCAAAAAAAAAAAAAAAAAAAAAGGCTGGAATCAATAAATTAATTCCATAGGAGTCATTTGTGGACCTTACTCACCCTGCCCAATTTCCTGAGCCTCCCACTCTGCCAACAGGAGCAGCAGAGATTTCCTAGCAGAGATCTGAGGAATAATCCTCTTACAGCTGCTGCTCCTGCTACCCAATTAAGGCTGTTAGCAAAGTACAAGGATTGGTGTAATTGCAATTAAATGTGTGAACAAAGCTAAGATCACAGAGTGGCTTCAGGAAACACCTCCTCAGGAGTTAAAGTCTAAAAGGCAGGATGATCTTTTTCCTGTAGCTGAGTCAGAGGGAAGATCACACATTCAGGAGCCATAGAAAATGTCACCATGGACAGACACCAAGGAGATTTTACCTAAAAATCATGAGAGAGGAATCACAGCCTCACAATAGAAATGAACACCAGTATTGCTGGTATTCATTTATATCGTGCTGGATGCAAAAATGAGAGATGATAAAAGCAGGGGGAGGAGGAGTCCATGCTTCAGAGTCTCTGTGGAAGTCAGATCATGCTTTGTTTGCATAAGATTTTAGCACGTGACTCTTTCTAGCCTTATTTCCTCCTCAGATTGCTTTCAGCACTTCTTCAGAAGTTCCCTCTGAAGGGGAGGATGGAGGGCAGGGGGGAGTGCTGGCAGCAGTGCCCTCCTCAGAGCATCACGTCCCTTCCAAACCTCTGAGGTGGGAATGAGCCCGAGAAATCCCTCTGCAGAGGGAGGGGTTGAAGTGACAATAAACAAAATGTGGAGTGCCAATTTATTCCTTGTGTTTCTGCATCACTCCTGGTGGAAACTCAAGCACTAATTCAGATTGGAAAGATGTAAAGTGCTGGAGGTGCTCAAGGTTCTCATGTTGCTGGTTTCTTGTCCCTTCAGGATCAAATTTCCATAATCAATGTATGTAACAACTCGTGTGTGTGTCACTGACAGAACCCATGTCTAAATACAGATTTCAGTTAATAAATTTAGCAAATAAATTTTAAAAGCAGTAGATAACTAAATAAATAAATAAGGTAGTCTGTTGATAGCCCTTTTGATCAGTTTCCCTCTCCTGAAATATGTTTTTCTGCCGTCAAAACAAATCATCTAAGAAAATAACCCCATTGGTTTCAGCAGAAGTGCAGGCCTGTAATAGCATAAATGACATATCTCTGGATTGCTGCTTGCCTCAGAAAACATCTGCAATAAAGCAGGGCTAATCCTCAAGAATTTATTTGTAGAAAATCCATCAGGTATCATACTGAAAACCTTCTCTCAACATCAAACATAAAGCAAGGCCTGTCTGAAGCGTATGTAATCAAAGTCAAGTCTTTTTTAATATAAAATGGCTTTGTCTGAGAAGCCAGAAAGTAAAACCTCCAGCAGATTTCTGCTTCTGGGGGGTGCCAAAATGTTTTTCTTTAATTGAAGCAGGTGAAGATTTTTGTTATGCTTTTACATCCTTCAGAAAGCCTCCGTGGCTGTCACCAATGTTATCTTTTGATCTAAGGCTTTGCAGTCAATATCTACAAGAAATTTTTTCAAGCAGCATGCTTATTTAAAGATTTGACTTTCTCTGATTTTGAAATTAAGTACTTTCAGAGGAAAAGCAAGGAACAATGCTTTTCTGACACAATTTCTTGTGTCTCTGTTTGCTACATGTCACCCCATGACCTGATCTAAAATACTTTAAGAAGTTTTATGGAGGGAAAAGGTGTCTTCTATTATTAAGTTTGTGTGAATATTTCTCTAGTATAAGTCCAAATTATGTAATTGGGGAAAAAAAACAGATGGCAGGAGATTTTTTTGTTCAGAAATGGAAGAAGTGATGTTTTTAAATTTCTGTGTCTATTTATGGGATGTTTATAAGTTAAAAAGTTTCTGTTAATATTTAATATTTATGAAGATGACCAGCACATGAAATTCCACTAACTCAATTAAACAATTATGTGCACTGGAGAGAGAAGCTTTTATGAACTATTTAGTACTGTCAAGCAGTTTTAATTCCAGAATGGGGAGGTGACAGGGGGAAGTGGATGCATTTGCAAACTGTTGGGATAAAGTCACAGGAGGTGGAATGTGTTATCAAACCAGCCATTTTATTGATCTTATCAAGCAGTGCCTGCCGAAGGGTAACACATGGACAAGACACCTAATACTGAATTTGTAGGAAAAAATAATCCTTCAAATATCTTTACATTGCTACTGGAGCAAATTTCAGTGGTCTTGCTATGGAATCTCAGAATCAGGGGTTGGAAAAGACCTCCCAGACCACTGACTCCATGCTGTATCCAATCCCCACCATGTCCCCAGCCCAGAGCTCTGAGTGCCACATCCAGGTGTTCCTGGGACACCTCCAGGGATGAGCACTCCAACACCTCCCTGGGCAGCCCCTGCCAAGGCCTGACCACCCTTTCCATGCAGAAATTCCTCCTGCTGTCCACCCTGAGCACAGTTTGAGGCCGTTCCCTCTCCTCCTGTCCCTGTTCCTGGGAGCACAGCCCGACCCCCCCGGCTGTCCCCTCCTGTCAGGAGCTGTGCAGAGTCACAAGGTCTCCCCTGAGCCTCCTATTCTGCAGGCTGAATTCCTTCATCTTTACCCTAAACTCAACCCTAAGATCTCTCATCCTAAAACTTAGGAAATAAGGATTGCATAGGTTACTTCACCTATATAAAACCCTATAACATTACGAAGAAAAAGGGAATAATTCGGGTCCCAGTGTTCCCAGAAATAAGCTGAGTTTATTTATTTGTTTTTTTTTTCTTTTGCTTGTGATTTGGTTTTCTTTTGTTTTGCTGAGCTTTTAAGTCTTTAAGCAGTGTTATCCCACTTGCATTTTTATCCAGCTAGGAAGGAACACCAAATGGTTTATAAAACAGTCCTGTTGTGTTCGGGCAAGTATATTTTGCAGTGGCAGAGCAGAGATTGCTTAGCTTGGATGTTCATATCCTGAAATGATTTAAGTGGCCCTCGAGATCTGTTAATAGCAGTGCCTTTGATTAAATTGGCCAACAACAATTAATTGCTTCCAACATCCTAAAGTGCCCAAGATCCCAGAACAAAGGAAGTTCTTGTGGTCAGTTCCCACTCTTCTGTGCTGAAAGGACCTTTTTCTTTATGTGTCATTATGAAATTTAATTAAATGAAATCTACTGAATATCAGGAAAGACTCTGTTCAGAATGAGAAGCTTGGATTGTCTGCAGCAGATGATCAGTTTCTTTATCTTCCTATTTTTCAGAATAAAGGTAATTCTCTTGTTCATGCAGTTCAATAAGAGACTGGATATAAGGATATATATCTGGATATTCATTAAAAAAAGGATAGAGGCACTATAAAATTTAAAATTATTTGACTGCAAAGGACTATTTTAATTTACTTGCTTTTTTCATTATATTTTAGGAAAATAGAATTTAGGGGTTTTTTGATGTGTTATAAAGACACATGAAAGAGAGAGAGATGAAGAAAATTTTAGAAAGGTCAAATAAAAAAAAGTGCTCGGTAGGGGGAAATCCTACTCTCTTAGATAATTGCAGAGACATTGAGAATTCCCTGCTCAGAGTCCTGAAATTGGAATTACAGATCTGTGTAAGACCAGAGATTCAGAGCCTACAGGAAATTCTTGGGGAAATAAATTTCTCCAGGCAGCATAGATTTGCATGAACTTGTTTGCACACTGGAGTTCACTACACTGCAACAGTGATTCTTTTAATTTAAGGCAACTTTCCACTGCTTTAGAGGGTCCAGGGAAATTTAGGTGGGAAATATCCCTAATTGTGAGTAAAGCACTGAGAAAATATCACCACCCTATCAAGGGAGGGTCCTGTCCTGCTCTGCTCAAGCCAGGACTTGGATTTATGATCCCTGTGAGTTCCTTACAGCTCAGGATATTCTGTGAGTCTAAAATTCTCTAACAATAAGCCTGTTTACTGGTGCTTTAAAACCATGCCATAGAAAAATCCAATTGAAACAATTGGACTGTGTAATTCCAAACACCGAGATTCTAGAAAATAAAAATATTCTGCTCATCACCTGTTGTTCAAAACTGTGTGATATTATCAAAATGTGTCAAATGTGAACATTTCTATTCTATTCTATTCTATTCTATTCTATTCTAATTTCATTATAATGTATTATATTATATCATTATATTAATTACATTATAATATATTATATCATATCATATCATATAATTGTATATATTAAGTATATATTCATATATTTAATATAGGATCACATAATCATTAAGGTTAAAAAAGACCTCCAAGACCATCAAGTCCAACCTTTGGCCAAATCACCCTGTGTCCACCAAATCCCATCACAAAGTGCCATGTCCACTCCTTTCTTGAAGACTTCCAGGGCTGGTGGCTCCCTCTCTGTCTTGGGCAGCCCCTTCCAGTGCCTGAGCTGTGTTTCAGTGGAGAAATTTTTCCTCATATCCAGCCTGGACCTCCCCTGGCACAATTTGAGGCAGGTTTTGAAATTGAATGACTTTTCCGAGATTGTGCTGAATGAAATACACTTTTTGAAATTTAAACTTAAAAAGGCTTTTAAATTGCATTTAAAGTTGCAAAGTAGTGATAATCTATGTTGTGGGTTACAAAGTTTGGTGTAACCATAAGTGTGTATTCTATCACCATCTGTTAAAACCAGGTGGGGCAGTGTTCTTCATCTCTTCCATGACTCATCCCTGATAACTCTCTCTGTAGGGATATCTTCTGTTAATGGGCCACCGAGCCTCACTCTGTGACTCATAAATTCCATCATCCCACTGGAAGATGCTCTGCCCAGGGGAGGAGCCAAGCATTCCTGCCTGGACAGAATCTGAGGTTTGGAATGCCACTGCAGCCCTTACTGGATACCCAGAGGACAAGAGCTATGTAACCACCACTGGACCTTCAGAGGAAGAGCAGACCTTCTACAGGATCACCAATTCAGAGCCACATCTGTCTCTTCAACAGGGTTGCAGGCACCATCTAATGAGACTGCTACCAGCCCCTGACCCACAGGCTGTCAGGTTGGATCCTGACTCTATCAACTGTTGCATTTATTGTCCTATTTAATTGTAGTTCTGACTTGGAATCCCCCACTGGTTTATCTTCGAACTAGCACAGTCTCGAAACCTGAAAGATAATGTGAGAACTTGAGACTGCTTGTAGAAACTTGAGCATGAGAGTTCTTCTCTCTGCCAGCCAGAGGCTCTGATTTGCTACAGTCCAACTGCAGTTATTAGAGCTGTTCTCACTAAAGGCTGTTCACTCCAAGTGGTGCCAGCAGCTGCTGCAAGGTGTGAGTTGCAGGAGGTTCTGCTCCAAAGGATGAGCAAAGACTCCTAAATGAAAATCTGCTGCTGTTTTACACACCCAGGCTTATCCCAGGAGCGCAATGTCAGTGGAAGCACAAGTCCATGTATTGATTAGCAGTGGAGACAAAGAGATCACAGGCACAGTGCTTTGAAAATCACCACTGAGTGTTAAATATGTTCTGAACTTCAGTTGAGACGAAAGTCAGAAGCAAATCCTCACTGCCAGATATCTTGACAGGGTCAGGAGTGTTCCATATGGAATTCTAGATACACACAGTAATGAACACAGGATTTTTTTCCCCCTTGCACTGGTCTAAAAGTTCTGTTTCATACTCCTGTTGTTACCGTAACAACATGAAATGAAACACAAAACTGAACAGTTTGTGTGAGGGTATGTGGAAGGGGAGTGTATGCTCCTTTAAGGGCCTCTGATCAAGGGCCTTTTTCAAGGCAAAAAAAGGGGAAATAAGTAAATCAGGAAACCATAAACACAAGGACACAAACCTGATTGACAAGTAATGGTGATGAGAACCAGCTGATGAGGACACGTGAAAGTGTTCATTCCAGCCAGCTTATCTGGTCAGGAACCTGGGAAATTGAGAAATTAAGGGCAAACCGTAGAAAGCAGAAACAAAAGAGGCACAGAAAAAAACCAAAACCACAGGTGTGGCAAAACAAGAGAAAAGCTGCTCACTCACCCTTTGTGCTGGACTCTGGGGAAACAGCAGCAAGATCAATGTGGATATTGGGAAGAGCTCCTTCCCTGTGAGGGAAGGCACAGGGTGAGCAGAGAAGCTGTGGCTGCCCCTGGATCCCTGGAAGTGTCAAGCTGGACCAGTTGGCATGTGGGGCCCTCTGGAATGTGGGATTTACTAGATTGGCTTGCTTTCACAGTAGGCATTTAAACATTTGTAGATATATTTTTGTGAAGGATAAAATTATACCTTTTTATCCAGACATCAAATAGTCTCTAAATTTTAACTCTGTATTTGTGCCTGTGGCAGTGCATAGGACACAAATCTTTTATTTGTGATACTGAACACTGAAGACATGCAGAGGAAAAGGCAGGAGAAAAATAAATGCACCTATTCTACTTTTCTCAAGCCTGTGCTTTGATTAACTATGGCCTCATGAAATGTTGTCTTTCAAAAACATTCTAAAGGTATTAGATGTAGGGGAAAGTGTACAAAAGAAACGGGAATATTAATCCTGTTAACAGGATGTTAATCCCTCCGTGTGCTGAGAAAACACAATTACCAGATTACAGTAGAAATAATTACTGAAGGTTCCAGCATTACTAAGGCAGCATTTGATGATTTTTTTTTTCCTTATAATAAGCTAGAAGGATCCCAGTTGAATCTCAAGTGTTATTCATCTTGAGGCAAGCACTGTAAGAACATTACATGCAGGAACCCACTGAAGTAATAAAATTTCAAAATGTCCTTCAGACATCCTCAGTGGGGAAAAGTTGATTTCTCTACAAGACTGTGAAATCTCAGAAGCATCAGTTGAGCACTCAAAGAATGGGAAGGCACAATTCCTCACTACATCCAAAGCATCTAAGTCTTTTTAAGATCATATATAGGTACATTAATGGAGAGAATACAACTGTCGTGTCATTTCCTGCAGCATTTGAAAATCTCCTTTTTCTCCATTCATTTCCCTGCTCATTTATTTAGTTTTTCAATAGTAAGAAAGATAGAGGCAATAGCATTCCCTAGAACTTAACAATCTCATCCCCCAGCTCTGCCCTGTGTGCAGCTGAAAACTGGAACATTGACATAAAATCTCTTTTTAGAAGAAGAAAGGCTCAGGTTTTCCTCTCCAATGTGCCACTGGTTGCACAGATAGCCCAGGAAATTGCTGTGCACTCAGCTCGGGTATCAGAGCCCACAGCCTGAACAATTTAGTGCAAGCTTAGACTCAGCCAAAACCCTGTTCAGAAGAAAGAATTTCTGATGTTTCAAGCCCACTACTCCTGATTTTTCACAGGGCCAATATTTGGATGACTTCATATTGATTGGAAGAGAAAAGATGTCCTTAACACAAAGGATGAAAGTCACCCTCAATTTATAACCAGAGTAGATAAGGTCTTAAAAATAACAGCTCTTGTCATTATTTCATCAGGGATTAAACACCCTATTTATTGATCATAACATATTTGTTTCATTACTACTTTCTTTCAGGTGTTTGGGGCAGAGGTCTGGAACAGTGATTCCTTATTTTCAATTGTTGCACCACAGTAGCCATGACAACTGGACAACTTACAGCAGTGCCTTCCATCCAATTAGAGTAAATTAGTTTATTGGACTGTTTAATAAACAGGTCCTTTTCCTGCTCAAATGAGGAGAAAGCAATGTTGTTACAAAAAATTCAAAGGAAAGTAAAGATAATGACCAGGACATGGTTTCTCCCCTCTGGACACATCAGCAGAGCAAGCACCGAGGAAAAGTCAGACTGACACATCAAGAAATGGGCAAGAGAATGTGAGAAAGAATGAATTTCAGATAGAAACCAGGGGAAGAACCACAGGCACTCATAAGGAATATCCTAAGGCTCTGGACTTTAAATTTTGTGTGCATTGATTGATATAACAGCACCATTAATAATAAATCTTCTCCTGTCTTCCCAAGCAAAGTTGCAGCATATATTGCTTCATAGTTTGTTGAGTATTTAAGAAACAGCAACCACTGGGAGAGCAGGTGAGTGTTACACTTCTGGGTAGTTTATGTTCCCATTAATCCACCTGACTGTTGAACATAAATCCAGGTTCCCTTTCTTGCAGGAGATAAAGCAGCTCTCTCTCCTCTGCCCATTCTGTAAATTCACCAATGAACACTGAAGAGCTGCAAATTGTTATTCCTTATCTAAAATGAAGCTAATTTCACCCCCTTTTACTTCCCTGTTGCTGCAGCAACAGAGGGAATGATGAATGCTCAATATACTGTGCTTGTCTAGAGCTTGATTCTAGAGGTTAACACATGCCTTATGTGGCTTTCCTCCCCCATAACTAGTAATTCATTTCTTTTCAGATATTTTTCTTTGGGAAATCAGTCTTAAAAGGTCGTACCTCTAAATTTACTTTGCATGCCGATCTTTTCCATGTGCGTATTTCCAAAACCTACACCAGCCTTTAATTTATTTACAGTTTGTGTAAATAAATTGCCTATAGTTGCACCACGGAATTTTCTTCTTGTGATTTATGCTTCCTGTATTCATTGCAATAATTTCTTTGAGACAATTACCTTTTAAATTCTGAGCTACAAGGGAAACTGAGCCAGTACAGATTGACAACCCAATGTTACAAAATATGCTCAGGAACTTTTGAAGAAAAGTAATTTCAATTATAATACATCTGACACTCTTCCTTGAGTTTTTAAATGCACTTGAGGATGGAAATATTAGGTTTTAAGGAGGTTTATGGAAGACTGTTGAAAATATTCATGCTAATATTTATTAAGAGGGCTGAGAAACCTGGTCTGGTGTAGGGGGGGTTGGAAAAAGGTGATCTTCAAGGTCCCTTCCAACCCAGATCATTCTAAGGTACTGAGATAATCCAGGCAGATCATTTAAATGCAGTTCTGCAGTGTCATTCAGCAATATCTCTGAGTGTCTGTCATAAGGAGAAAAGACTCTTACAGCAGAGTTAGAGACTTAACTTCCCTTCCCAGCAACATTTCACCAGCAGCTGGATAAAGCAAGAACAAAAACCATTGGATAGCTGAGGGATATTTTCCACACAACAAATATTCTCTGTGAAAACAAACTGGTCTAGTTCTTGTAGAATGAATGAAGCTTTGGAGGCCCCTGGGGTTCATGGAGTTTGTGCCAGCTAAACAAAACCTGTCAAAACTCAACAGTGCCACTCAAAAATGGTAGAGCAGAGTTGTGCTGTGGTGATGAAAAGCCTTCAGAACCTTGGCTTTGCTTTGGGCAGTTGCGCTGTTGTCAGGACAGAATCCCGGCACCAAGCTCAGCCGTCCTCATCCCCCTCAGCTATGCCAGACATTTCACTGGAATACATTCCCTATACTGTTTATCAACAACTTGAAATAGGTTTAAAGCAGTCCAGACACTGCAGTTCACAGCTTTTTACCAAGGTAAAACTTTCTGTGATGGTTTCATAAAGGAAATCAAAACTGGTGCTCTCAAATGTCTGAAAGACTTTTAGGAATAATGTAAATTTGAAAAAAAACCCCACTTCTTTTGTGTTTTTAATGAACCTCAAGCAGCTGAATTGAGTAAATAAAAGTATTATGGAATTAGAATGACAAGATTTTTCACTCATTTGCATCTGCATTGTTTCCAGCTGCATGTTTGCAAGTCACACTTGGGGAACAATGCCAACACTGCAATAGCCTGAAGAACATTTTTGGCTTGAACTCAGTGAGTAAAAATCCATGTAGCGTTTCTGTATACTAAATTGTCTCACAAAAGCCACTAATACAGCAACTGAAAAAAGGGAAGAAATATTTGAAAACCCATCAGCAAGGCTTCTTACATGGGTATCTTATGGCACATCATCCCACTACCCTTTGCATTGAAAATAAAATATTCAAACATAAAAACAGAAGTGTTGGATGCCCGTTGTTCACTGTTAATTTGCATAATGCATCATGATTGCACAAACACCTGTGCTAAATATCTTTGTGCTGGCAATACCTGAGAGCATGTACAGTGCTCAATTCCACTCAAAATCTCTAACTCCCCACCACTCAAAATAGTCTCCTTTGTTTTTCACCTGTGCTTTTCAAGGCTGGCAGAATTTCTTTCTGCTTACATATAAGAGTAAACACAGAGGTTTTTTGATACCATTTACATATATCAGATATTGAATGGTTTAATCAGCACATGTATAAATAACTCAGCTGCCAAAATGGCCAAAGGGAAAAATATCTTCATTAACTTAATTCATTACAACTTTTGAGCTCTGTTTTGAGAGTTTTGCTGCTGTAACTCTCATGAGCAGCTTTATTGGCTGCAACTGCTTGAATTCTAAGATGATTTTGTCAGAGCTGGATGATGTTTCTCCAGTGCTGTCACTTCAGCAAACCTTCACCAGCTTGCCGGGAGCTTCCCTGCAGCACACCCACATATCCTGTACTGCCTGGGCTGCTCAGTGCTGCCTTTCCAACACCCATCTACAAGCTAACCCTGGGGGTAAAACTCATCCTGCATGTTTTTGGGGCAGCAGAATTGAACTTCAGTGTTCTCCACTCCGTACCTCTAGAGCATTTTGCTCCCTTTAAAAAAAAAAAACAAAAAAAACAAAAAACCAAAAAAAACCACAACAAAAAACCAAACCCAAAAACACAGCACCTACTTTTGCCTGCTGAACTTTGACATAAATGTGTACTCTAAACTTTATCTGTAATAAGGATCCCACAGGGTGCAAAAGGACTCTGCCAAGACTGCTGTTTGAGCAACCTGGGATAGTGGGAGGTGTCCCTGCCCAAGGCAGAGGGACCAGATGAGCTTTGAAGTCTCTTCCAACCCAAACCCCTTTGGAATTCTGTGATTCAGTGATTCTGACATGACTCTATTTCTTATGGCTTGGGCATGATTTAGTTTATAGACCACAATTTGTTATTTTCCAAGTCTTTTCACGATTCCACCAAGCTTGGATGGAAGCAGGGGGTGCTGTCTACACTGAAATATGTTTTGCCCTTAGAAGGGGGTTTAAAACTTGTTAATATTTTAAATTAGCTTAGAACCTCTAGTATCTGCCTGAAATCCTGTAACAAGTGATTCCTGAGTAACATTTCATTGATTATGGGGGATTAAATGCTGAAAACACACTAGTTAGAAGAAAAAAATTCAATTAACTTCTATTCATGTGATAACAACATTTATAGTGAAAGTTCTGTCAGGAGTTGGACTTTTGTTATCTTTGAGGGTCCCTTGCAACTTGGGACAGTCTTTGATTCTGTGTTTCTGTGTCTTTCAGCAAAAGGGGTCAGAAAAGGGCAGAGTTTATACCCTCTTTACAGTGCAAATTATATCACTGGATGAAAATGTTCAGATCTCTTTTTTTCTACATTTTTCCTTGCAGGGTTCATTTCACTTGATTAAGGAGTTCAGGGGAGATTTTCAAAATACCTAGATGACCAAAAGGAAGTTATATTGGCTGGTTACTGAAATATTGATGCTTCTGAATATCTAACTTTCCTTTTTTTTTATTATAACTGACACTCTAATAAAGAAAAAATACCCAGTAAGAAACTATAAACATAATGAGATTTAATCTTAACCATTAATCCCAGAGCAAGTAGTTAGGTAGTATTAAAACATCTCATCATAAGACATTTGATTATGTTACCATGAGCAGCAGCACTACAGGGAAATCAGCAAAAAAACCCTTATAGAACTGATGAAAAAAATGCGAAGATAAAAGTGTGCTCACTAATGAGATGAATGAATTAATTCAAACTGTATAATCAATGAGGTGATGCCTCTCTCCTCTCTGGTATGTGATATGTCAAACTCAGCACTTGGGGGAATTTGGGTTGCAATGTAGGAGGAAAACAGATTTGGTGTGTGAGAAGTGCACTGGTGCCACATCCACAAACTGATTTCATACTGAAGGCACTTCCAAAGTGATGGAAAAGAATCTTTTGCATTCCCAAACCCTTGCTTGCCCTTTTAGCAACAGCAGTTCTCCTGGGTGGAAAATGAAAACTTCTCTTGCTCTGATCACCAAGAGAAGTTTTGGAAGGATTTGAACTGTGAAGCTCTGCCTGACAGAGGTTCCCTCCACATGGTGCTGCTCACTCCAAGTCAAACTCAGTGGTCTTGGAGGCTTTTTCCTGCTGGCTTTCTTGGCTTTTACAGAGATGGGGCAACTCAGAGGCATTTTAAAAGATTTTATTCCATTATCAGCCTCGATGAATACTGAGAAACAAGAGATGTAAAACTCAACACCATTCTAGCAGAAGCTTACTCATTTCTTGGTTACAATAAAGGCATTGTAAAATTTACAAAACTCTGTAAATTTTCTATCAATGTTTAAAAAAATCTTTACAAATCCATTTCTCATGTTTTCGAATCAAGATTCTGTGATTCCATGGCTGGAACTTCGCACAAAAGGTTCAGACTCCACAACAGAGCTTGTTCAAAAGAGATAAGCTCTGGTTTTAATCTCCTTTTGTTCCCTAATTGTGCAATAGGTTTAGCTGATTTTGTGCCACTCTTTGGGTTTAATGGCCTGATTTTTATCATAACCTGGGTACAATTTATGTTCCTTTTACAGTCTTTTGTTTTCAGCAGAATGGTGTAATGTTATGTTAATACAGGGACACATCCTGTAATCAAACCCCACAAACCCTGTAATATCTCTGATCAAATAAAAAGTGCAGAAGGAAAGCAGGTGGAAATGGAACAATATTCCCTTTTATTCTCAGGGAAACCACAGCAAAATGAGGTCAAGACAGCAGAATCCTCTTTGTCTTGAGGAGTCAGAGGTGCTTCTCAACAATGTATGAAATGATGAGCCACAAATATAAAATACAGCAGTGTTGGGGGAAACAACCAAACCTACTCTCACAAAATGAGAAACTGGAGTTCTAGAAAATTCTCTCATCTCTTCACCAGAGTTTTCACTGCTTGGGTCTCCTCATGTATAACTCAAAACCGCTGAGTTCCATTTAAATTCAGATCTTGACTTCAACCATCCTCTTAGCTGGTAAACTAAAATAATTTTAAGGATATGCACAGCTTTGCAGACAAAATTATAGGTGTAAGGTTTTGTGATGTGTTCACTGCAATTGTCTGGAGAAGAAAACAAATTGTAGATGAGAACAGTCACAGCCATGTTAATTTCCTTTCATTTAGCTGTCCAATGTTTGGCTTTATATGGCAAAGAATTCAGATTAAAGACATAAACACAGGCTTTTCTACAGCTCTATTTACTGATGAAAGAAAATATGCTAAGAGGTAGTAAAAGAAAATACTAAATGCCTATTGTGAAAGTCTGATTTTGCAGTTGTTTTGTGTCAGCCTTGTGAAAATCCCTCATAAATTGGCACCAAGAGTCCCTGTTAAGATTTGTCTCATAAACCATAGAGGAAACCTGCTGATAACACTGAAATTCTTAAAGAGGCTTAGTAAGAACTCTAAAAACTACATTTTAACATGTGGTGACCTACAGGACAGAAACTTTTTGCTATGCCCAGGCATGAAAACCAAATAAACCAAAGAACAAAAAAAAGAAAAAAAAAAGAAAAAAAACCCCAACAGGACAAACCCCTCCCCAAAACAAACAACATAACTAAAAATAAAATTAAGTTCACAAAAGGTTTTCCAAAGTGATTTTTTTCTCCATCTCCCCTCCGAAATGTGAACCTCTATTAATCTTTAGTGACCTGTTGCCTCTCACATGAAGGTTTCAGTTAATTGCTAGCATTAGTTAAAGAGAAGAAACTTTCCAGAAGATGAATGCTTGTGTTGTTTCAACATATTTTGAAAATCTAGGGTTCTGTGAGGAAAAAAACCTCTCAAAAGTACCATTCCTTTGAGACTGTGCTGGCTTATTCATCAAGGAGACAGAAAGGCAATATCATAAAATACCATGCAGGAGTGAAGATTGGGGTTTGGCGCTGAGATTTATTATTACAGTAACAGAACTGGAGGGTTTTTCTTATCTGTAGCCAGCATATCAACTGCCAGGGAATGAATGAGGAAGCTCCAGCTCAGGAGCTGGATGAGCAGCCAGCAGAGACACCTTTGCTTTTGGTGCAGCGTGATGAAAACACAATTTTGGATCCTCAGGGGTCAGGAGAACAATGTGTGACTCCCACATGGTCATGGCAGAGTGCCCTTGGAGTGGCCACCCCATCCTTACCACCAGAAATCACAACCATATACGCACAAAAAAAAAAAAAAAAAAAAAAAAAAAAAAAAAAAAAGAAATATAATTACATATAATATTAAAGTTGAAATATAATTAAATTATTCTATAACTTATTAAATATAATTAATTATAAAATTATACACTCTATGAACTATAATTCATTAAATAGAAAATTAGAATTAAAACATTAATACATCCATTATATATATTATATATTATATTTTTATAATATATTTATTACATAAATATATATTATAAATATATATTTAAATTATACATTTTATTTATAATAAATATGTATTATAAAATATATATATAAAATATATTTTTAGAATTAAAATATGAATATATAAATTAAAATTAAAATATATACACATACATATGGGCTTACAAATAGACCCTGGCTATTAAAGAGCAAATTCCTTGCTTTGCTATGGTTTTAGATGAGATGTGAAAAGCCTACATGGAGAAGAATTGCAGTTTTAAAGACTGGCTGAGCTATCACAGATTTATCCCACAAAGCAGCAGCAGTGGTTGCAGCCTGTGATCAAAAATCAAATGGCAGAGTAGGTTTCTATTTTCTTTGATATTAAGTGTTTTCAGGTAGTGTAGTTCTGTCTCGGACTTAGTATTAGAAGCATGATGGAGTGAAAAGAAGTGGTAGAAAAAAACAGTTTAAGGGTAATTCTTTCTGGTTCTAAGGAGAACTCTTACCTCCTTAGCTTCATTTCATTGTCAGCACAGTTGGAGGCTGCACAAACTCCAACTCCATTGGCTGTCCCAAACTCCAAGGATATGGTGGAAGCATTTTGTCAGACAGCTCCTGAAGGAATAAATAAACAATAGCTAATCCCCCTGGGTGGTAATTGCTGGGTTGACATCTCACAGATTGTAATTTTTTAAACAACTGAATCCCTTAAACTCAACAGTCCTCCCCAAACTTACAGGGTCCCAGAATCAATTAAGGATTGATTGGGAATCAGTCCAATTGATTGGGAAGGAGTCCATCCTCAGCCTGATCCCAACCATGTCCCCAGCCCAGAGCTCTGAGTGCCACATCCAGGTGTTCCTGGGACACCTCCAGGGATGGGCACTCCAACACCTCCCTGGGCAGCCCCTGCCAAGGCCTGACCACCCTTTCCATGCAGAAATTCCTCCTGCTGTCCACCCTGAGCACAGTTTGAGGCCGTTCCCTCTCCTCCTGTCCCTGTCCCTGGGAGCACAGCCCGACCCTCACCCTTTCCAGGTCCTTTTGGGAAGCTGAAAGGATTTTCATGGCAAAGAGCTCACACTGCCCATTCCAGATGTTCCTCGTGGTGAAGAACATGTAAACATAATTTTGAAGAATTTCAGGCTTCAATTAGAATTTCAAAGCACAAATATAGAGGCTCTCTCCTCCCTGTTTCTGGACAGACTTTTGTTTTCCTTGTGCCACTCTTCTGCTGGAGTGCAGGGACAACTTCCACTATCCCAGGTTGCTCCATGCCCCATCCAGCCTGGCCTTGGACACTGCCGGGGATCCAGGGGCAGCCACAGCTTCTCTGGGCACCCTGTGCCAGGGCCTGCCCACCCTCACAGGGAACAATTATCTCCCAATATCCCATCTAACCCTGCCCTCAAAAATATCCACAGCTTCTTAACCCAGTCAGTTTTAACTTTGTAGAGGACCATTTTTGACAAATAATGGACCATTTTTGACAAAGCCATTTTTGACAAATAATATTTTTCCATGTGTCAGACTCAAGAAAGAAGAATTTGGTTGGGAGGGCACCCTGACCCACATCTCTGAGCATTTGCCCAGTATCTCCTTCAAGAGCTGTAGTGTGGTATGAATTTGATATTTATTCAAGATTATGAAGGAAGAGAGGGCTGGAAAGCTTTGCATTTGTAGCTATGCTAGAATATAATGCCATTCCAAGTCCAATTTTTAATACTCTTTATATCCTGTGGTAATTACAGCACATGTGCAGAGAGGCAATTACAGGTACCTTTCTCTTTTTATGCCTGTTTTAAAAACATAATTAATAATCAGATATACTCAGCAATTTTATAGCAGGATTAGCTCTATTACTTCCCATCAAAAAAAAAAAAAAAAAACAACCGAAAACAGGCTGCAAGAGTAGCAGAGGTGACCTGTTAAACTCTGAGCCATGTGGAAATGCTCTGCCAAAGCAAATACCACATTTTTAAGGTCTCTGCTCCCAATTTGATGCAAAGCTTCCCAAGGAGAGGAAAAGCTGACAGCTGAGCCAGGCCATCTGCAGCCCAGGGGAGTGAGGGATCCCTAATGATGTGTCAATGTCAGAGCTCAGGTTTCAGCAGTTTCATCTCCACAGAGGAAATGCAGCTCCCAAAGTTCGGGGATCATCGGGAATTTGTGATGCTGCTGGTGCTGTTCTGAGACTCAGCACAGAGCAGGATCTGTGCAACTCCCTATTAGGATTTGTCAGATTATTCCCTTTTACTGACCCAGAGATGGGGCATTTTAAAAACTTCCATTCCATTTTCAGTCTCATGAGGAGGGTGAGACAATGCAGATGTTATAATTCACACCATCACAATCACAAGCCAACTATTTCTTAATTACAACACATTATAAATGTCTCTTGGCCTGTCAGCCTTACCACACCATGCTGTAGATGCCTTAAAGCCACCTAAAATTACCCCTGATGGGTTTTGCTACAATGCATCTTTCACAGTTCTATTTCTCTAAAATATCCAGTCTTTTTTGCAAGGCCACCCTTTGAAACTTCTTTCTAGCCCCATTTCTCAATCAGCCATGTCTGTCTGTCCTGTCCCATGGCCTTTCCAAGTCAACATTTCTGATCTCAAAGTTTGCATGCACTATGTGAGCCTTCTGCCAGGCCTTGAGAATTTTCTACAAATCCATTTCCCACATGGATTAAATAAGATTTGTACATCTTAAATGTGACCATACTGGACAGAGGGGTAGAGACAGAGAGAAACAGCAAAGGGGAATGCTGAGAAAAGAGATTATTATTATTATTATTATTATTATTATTATTATTATTATTATTATTATTATTTCTGTTTCAGGGACAATACCACCTTTGTGTATCCCACACTTCATACTATCCACCAATATGAATTATTCCAGGAAAGTGATATATAATATATAATTAAAAAAAAAAAAAAAAAAAAAAAGAAAGAAAAAAAAAGAACCAATTTCCAGCAGTTTTGTGGGATTTTTTTGCATCCAGAAGATCTTTCAGTCATAGCTCAACACAGAATTGTGCTGGCATCCTGCAGTGCAGGGCTGGGCCATCCTGCAGGATATTGCTGCCAAACTGGGTGTGCTATGAAATCAAGGATTTAATTTGATTGATAGGATGCAATCTGGACCTGCAGCAGCTTAACTGCCTTTGAATTTTCACAACTTCATGCCAAAATGTTATTTTCTTTTATTTTCTTAAGAGGGATTAAGAGAAGGAACATGAGAGAGCTTTGAAATTGTTCGTTCTTAATTCACACCAGCAGGAAGGACAACCTATGAAGTTCAATTTGTGGCCTAAAATTGATATAGAAGAAGTAAGTGCAGAATCACAGAGAATGGCTGAGGTTGGAAGGGACCTTCAGAGTTCAGCTGGTCCTGCCTCCCACTCAAGCAAGGTCAGGAAACTTTTATGAAGGCATCCAAAAGAAATAAAATTGTGAGAAAAGGATTTTCTACCTTTTACACTTAAGTGCTTTTTGGCAACTCAAGTAAGAGTTTGCCCAAATAACAATGTGACAACAGGGATTAACTGATTAAGGTGACATCTCCTTTCATCCTTGTTTTCCCACTCAGCCCTGTGATCTTGGAGTACAAGTAAAGCTTTGGTGATTTCAAAACACATTTTGATCTGGAAAATCTAAAGAGGAGACCAGATCTGAATTCCTGCTTGCTTAAATAGAATCCTGAAGAAAACCCTGGAATGAAAGCTTTGACGTTATTGCTTCCAGCATCCCTTTTCCTCTGTTGCCTTGCTCTTAATTTGTTTAAATATTTGTTGATACACCGCAAAAAAACCTCAAAAAATGTGCCAAAAGCTCAGGTAAGTTGAATAAAGTGAGCAAGGCATTTCTTATTGCAATATTGCCTGTGAAACCAAGTCCAGAAATGCAATTAAATTCAATATCTTGCCAAGCAGGTGATAAAGTCCTTGGACAAGTGTTTGTCTCCAGAGGCAAGACTGCAAGACATGAGTGCCAGAAAAAAGAGCTGCATGTTGTGTGTTCAGTTCTGCTTTCTCTATTTTCATTTTGCTTTGTCTTCAAAACACCAACATCTGACCTGAACTTCTGAGATCTGCAGAAAAATCTCAATTTCTTCTCTGTGCAGGGGCAGCATTAACCACGTTTATAATCACAGCAAAGGCGTCCACACTTTTCTTTGTAGCTCTACATTATACCAACACTTACAACCTAGAAGTAAGAAAAAATAAATATCCTATTAAAAAGTTCCAGCACCTTCTTTTTAAAATACCTCAGCCACTCTCTTCCTCCCCAAATTTTTTTAGATAGTCAACAGATCTTTCCATTTTTTTATCTATGACAAAAAATCCATTGATGCTATCAAAGTTCTTTTTTATTAAATATACTTTACTTATGGATATAATTCATTAACCTGTATAGAACTGCAGAGAACTTCCTTTTCTCCACTATTTTAGCCATGACAGACCAGAGAGATTTTAAGTTACTCAACAATTCTATCCATTGCTTTGTGCTACACCACAAACCTTCCTTACACTCCACTGGTCACCATCAAACAGAACTGTAACAGAAATAATTTTTGGTGGAAAGAAAACATTCAGAAGCTGAATTAGAGACATTTAAAAGGCACAGTTTTGGTGTTTTGTTTTTTGTTGGTTTTTTTTTTTTTTTCTGCAGCAAAATGATTTTTAAAAAATTTCACAGTTAACATATAATTATCCTGGAAAGTTTGATAGTTTGAATCATGGTGTGATGCTGCCTGAATGAGAACGATTTAAAAGATTTAAAGTGGTCCTTTTAAAGCAATTGGAAAATGCAGACTCTTATGAAGAAACTGAAGATTTTGCTTATTAACATATTTGTTCCCCAAGAGTAAAGTTGAAATGAAATCTACAAAGGAGCAGAAAATGACATTTTTTTTCTACTGACGTTTTGTTTCTTTTGGTCTTGCGAAACAGAAAATTGTACAGATCCTGTGTAATCTTCGTTGCCTTTAAATACCTTGTATCTGTTCAGAGTTCCTAAACATTCAGAAGGGAGAACAGGGAGCACAGACATCTAAAAAAACCATGACAAAGGCCTGGATCCCAATTTTATCCTCAGGGCTCTTCCCAAGGACCCAATCCATTTTAAAGTCCATACTTTTGAAATGTTGAACCCTGTGCTCAAGCAAGAAAATTATTGTTATTGTAAGAAAATACCAGTGGGAATTTGCTTGGGAGAAGTCTGTCATTTTTAAGAAATGTGATGAATTAGTGTCCTTAATTTCCACAGAATATCTGGGCTGGGATGATGATTATACAAAAGAACTTAGTTGTTTCTAACTGATTTATTTATGATGTGTTCTGCTGTCATTATTATCAAGTTTTAATTTGATAAAGTAGCTGTTAATCCCCACCCATTTCCTCCTCTTTGCCACTGCAATCCTTGTGGAATTGACTTGGTGAACTTTTTCGAGCCATTAATAAAACATCCAAAAGAAGTTATAAATTATAGTCAGTATGAATTTGATTTTCTCATGGTAAGTGCTAAATTTCATTTGAAGAGAAGTGGAATTCTTGATGAAAGGACTGAATTCCCCATCACTGAGACTCCTGTTGTTTTCATCTACTTCATTTATTATTCAAAGTGTCTGACCTTAAAGAAAGGACTGAGAATGCATTAGGTTCATCTTAGCATTGAGAAGATTTCAGACCTATAATGGCATAAATATCCTTCTGGGAAGGGAGAAATGGATGAAGGAAAGATTTGATGGTGGGGACTGGCATGCTGATTTCAGCTGTGGGTAACTGATTCCAGGATCAACCCAGAAATAAAAATTGGGACATTTAGCAGAGGGAGAAGAGACCCAACAGTGACAGGAGCAATGATTCACTGCTGCACCCTTTCATTGGAATCAGGGACTCTTACCTGGCTGGAAGTACAGCAGCCAGGAGGGAATGAGGAACATTCCCAATTAACTGCTTACAGGCCAGAAAAGAATGCAAAACCTCAAGCTACTGAGAGCAGAAAATATTAATAGCATGAATGGAGAGAGAGGATCATGTAAAAAACTGGGCTGAAAAGGAAAAAAGTATAACACAGATTGTCATTTAAAAAATGTAATGCACTGAGGAATAAAAAAAGAATGCTGGAATTTACACTCTGTTGCTGATTTTCTGGTTCTGTGGCACACAGAAAAAATCAATTTTTTTAAATGATAAGATAATTTAATACAGGCAATAACTGACAATAGACAAAGAGAGGAAATAAGGCAGAACAGCAGAGATGGCAATAGGATTTTGCATCCTGAGTCCCTCTTCAAGTGGCTGAAACAAGTACCTTCATCTACAGGTGGAAAATTGAATGAAGTTCTCCCAGCTAAAGCATCTGATGGGTTCTTTTACTTTACTGATTCCACAGCTGAGCAGCCTAGAAAAATTTGGGTTTTTTTTTCCAAAAATAAAACCCAGGGGAAAATGAAAAATAAAGTTGATTGATAGATGAGTTCTTAACAATCTTCCTTGCTTTCTTAGAGAATATCTGGTGGGGATTCATCAGCCTAATTCTAGGAATAATATAATTGTTTTTTACCACTCTGTGGTTTTTTTATAGTTATAGGTGTGTATGCAGAGATAGGGCCAATAATTATGAAAAAGGTTTTTCAAGGTGGTGTTTGGAGAGGTTCTGGGTTCAGCAATTCAGGCATTTTCTGAAATCCCTTCTGTGGGTTGCTGCCAGTCTGTCATTTTCACCCTGAATGGAGGACACAACCCTTATTACCCATCAGTTAAATAATTAAAAAAAAAAAAAAAAGAAAAAAAGTGCCACCAACAAGAAAGAACAAGCAAACAAAAAAAGAAACAGAAAATAAGTAATCTAGATTTAAAATAGCTCTTGGGATAAGCAGGGGGTTTCAACCTGAATCAGTTTGGTACCTTGGTTTGGAGTGGTTTCTCCAAATTGCAATAACACCTTGAGGCAGCAGTGACCTGAGAGGATCAGGCTGAAGTTTGCTTCACTGCTGCAGATTTAATCAAATTGCTTTTTCAGAAGAGAGGTTTGTATTCACATCCTTCAAAACAGCTGCCATGTGGGGAGAGGAAATGATTTCTCTGTAAATCAGCTGATGTTTTTGCCTACCAGAATGGGAAAATTATTTGATCCCCTTGGGTTATGACCATTTTTTGTTAAAAGGTGATGGGAAAATCCCTCCAAGATAGCCACTAAAAAGGCATCAATTTTGGATCACTAAAAATTAAGCAGTCTGCAAACTGACAAGTTGTTTCCTCCGCCTAAGAATGAGGTAAGACTTGGAAGGACCCAAATCACAGAAAAAATCCCTGAAAATATTGTAAAGGAACCTTAATGTCAGTGTTGTGACAAGGTGTGCCAGTCATTGCAGCTGTCAGACCTTGCAGGGGTCTAAAAAAGCTTTATTTTCCCCTGAACCATTGATCTGGGCTTTACTTTGCCCATCACATGGCCATAATGTGGAACATGCCAGGATTATGTTGCATATTTTAAAATAAAGATTTCAAAATTTCCTATTTTGAAATCTGATGAACATCATCAGATTTATTGACAAGCTAATTATTTTTTATGCCTTAGCATCTTTTATTTGTTTTCCTCTACAGCAAAGGTGGCTTACTTCCAAAGGGGAATTTAATTCCAAATAAATATTAGTTAATACTATTGTTGAGGTCTACTTTGTATGCAGCACATGGTGGCTGCCATGATATTGTAAAATATTCTTTAAAATCCATGAATTTAACCCAACTGATGGCTCCTTGAGAAAGCAGGTTTCACTGATTAATTGATTATTATTCAAAATCCCCATATTTTGTAACTTTACTGTCAACCAATTTTGCTGTGTTTAAATTCCTTCCCACATTTCTTACAGTGGAAAACTAGCGGTGGCATTTTTGATTGGCATTAGTTTGAGCACCAATGAGGCTAAGTAGTTTTCTTCCTAATTTTTCATCTTACATTATTTCTAAATGTTGTTTTTATTTATTTTTTTAATATTTTATTTATTTATCTTTATTTTTTTTTTCTTTCTCTTGTAGTGTTATGACACTGCCATGGAACTCCCCCAGTGCTAATATCCAGTTCTGCACATGGCATCATGCAGAATGAATCTTTCTCTATAATAAATTATGATACCAAGTTTAAATAAAATAAACATATCCCATAGACTGGGAACAGTTGATAGGACAGAACACATTTAAAGTGGCATCAGGGAGCTGCTTCTGGCCCAGCTTTTCCATGGGAAAAGGGATGAAGGGGAGCCCTTGTGAGGCTGGTGCCCTGTCAGGACATGGAGCATGCCCTGAGTTACCCCTTGCAATGAACACCTGCCCCTCAAGCCACATGGAACCAGCCTGGAATAAAGATTTTCCCATCTTTCCACAGGCAGATTTTCCCACATCTCCACTGCCTATTCCCATAGGCAGTTCCAATGTCTTGGCAGTGCAGAATTTACCCCTAATGAAAGAAAAGAAGTCATCAAAAATATTTAAATAAGCCAAGTGGCTTAAGGTGAATGACAGAGCTGGAGTGCTGTAAAATAGGATGAGGATATTCCTTTTCCATGCTTTTATCCTTTTTTCTCCCTCCTTTTTAAGTGTCCAGCACTTGGAAGCCAACCAAAGCCATCCTTTCCTCATTTGTCATTCCCTGTGGAAATATCTAAGAAGCAGCTCTGGAAATCTCAGAAGAAGAAGCATCTCCAGCATCTTCTGCCTCTGTATCCAACTCTCCAGTGGTGCTGTGTTGTGGTTGTGTTGTGGTGGTGTTGTGAGGGTCCCCAGGACGAGGCGAGAGATGAGAATTGATTCCAAGTTCTCAGGAGGCTGATTTATTATTCTATGATATATATTATATTAAAAGAAAATGCTATACTAAAACTATGCTAAAGAAAGAGAAAGGAGACATCAGAAGGCTAAACAAGAATGATAATGAAAACTTGTGACCGAGCAGAGTCCTGGCACAGCTGGACCATGATTGGTCCTTAATTAAAAACAATTTACATGGAACCAATCAAAGGTTGGTTCAACCTCCAAACCACACTCCAAGCAGTCAGATAATTATTGTTTACATTCCTTTTCTGAGGCTTCTCAGGAGAAAAATCCTGGTGAAGGGATTTTTCATAAAATATGACAGTGACAGGGCTGGATGTGTCCTGAAATAGAGGTGGACTCTCCTTGCCACAGGACCCTCAGGGGAAAGGAGGGATCCCATTCCTGGGGCTTTGTGTGGGATGGAAGTGCAGCAGGAGATGGGTGACTCCATCCTGCCAGGAAGATCCAGGGCCATTCCAGGCACTGCTGGCCTCTCCTGGCCGCAAATTCCTGCCTGAAGTGCTGCTCTCCAGTGTCCCTGCCCAGAGGGCTGGGGTTGGGATCCCCTCTGCACTCCGAGCTCCACAGGCACTCACAGCAGTGCTCAGAGACCATAAAAATGTCCTGAATCAGAGCACCTGGGATTGACTGAGAATTGTTGCGGTAAAGTAGAAAAATCATAGAGAAAGGCTTCATAAAATCAAACCTGCTCTCCTGGAATCAGTACTAGCCTGTCAAGCTAGTACTTGGCAAGTTCCCACGTGAAAGCAATCCTCGTGGGAGCAAATAATTAACATAACAAACTATTCCTGGGTGAAAAACAGCCAGCACCTGTATAAACTCGTTTTACAGTGTTAGATAGAAAAATGAAAACTGTCTCTCAGAAAAAACTGTCCCTGCAGGTAGACACCAAGAGTTGGAGTGACCAATCAGTACAGAATAACAACTTATAAAGTAATTGGAAAGAAAACTCATACTGACCAATTGGAGTCTGTAAAGCTGTATAAAAAGGAGTTATTTGAATAAAAAATGGGCTTTTTTCCACCATGAAGAAAATGGAATCCTGTGTGATTTATTCCCGTAAGAATTTATATCCCTGTTTTCCACGTGCAAAAATCAAACAAAAAAAAAATGCATCATGACCCTGAAAATGAAAACTTTCTGACTGTGGAGAAAGGAAAAACCCCATCTGTGCATTGAGCTAACCCTTGCTCCTGCTCACTCCCCATTTTTGGTCCATGTAGAATTGTTCATAACTGGACAAAGTACCCTCTGTAAGAAAACTGATTAATATTTTTTATACAGACAAGTGGATCCATGGTAAGATTTGCCAACAATTGCCATCCCCATGTACCCCCATCCCTGTCATTTCAGCTTCAAAATGTGCTTGCAGAAGTTCATCTCATATTGTTTTCACAGTTCTTTGCAGTACAGTGCCCCACTTCTTTCAGTCCCTGTGATATTTGTGATTTCACACCATCTTGAGGAGCCTTTTCCACCACCTCTTTCAAGAAACAGTCCTGAGATGTCAAACCTTGACAGTAATTTCAAGGCTTTGACAGTAATTTCAAGGAGTTTCTGGCATCCAATCATCTGTAATTGCCATGTCACAAATCACACAGAATAAGTAACAATCTTCAGATATCTTTAAAACAGCCAGTCCTAAAAAAAAAAAAAATTTAAAAAAATTAAATCTACCATTTTTTTTCTATGGTAGTAAAAAAACCCCCATTCTTATTATTTATAAGACAACATATTAGAATTAATGGTTGGAAAATTCCAGCCTTTCCAGAAGAGCATGGTTATTTTTTTAACCTGTCAAAGCCAGAAATGAGCCAAAAAGGCAGCTTCCCTCCATTTCCCCTGAGAGCTGGAAACAAACAGTGCAGCGATGGGGCAAACTGAGATCCCCAATTTGAATTTCAAAGACAAGCAGTTACTCACATTGAATAGCTTCCCCTTCTATTAGGCCAGATCTTCTACCAAGCAACATCACAGGAAAAGCTCCCACCAACCTTCTGCTTGAAAGGAGTTTTTAAAAGCCGGATTTTTGTAAGTCAATGGGTATCTTTGATTTATTTGAAAGGAAAACCAGGGTATTAATGTTTTACTCTTTAGCCTCATTATAGCTAACATGCGCTTGAAAAGACACACTAATTCCCAAAAGCAGAAATGTGACATCTATTTTATTATTCATCCAGCAATATCTGCATTTTAGTAGCTGTGCTGGGGAAGCATCAGTTCCAAAACCAGGTGGAATAACAGGCACCATTTCCCTGAAAAAACACATCTCTTCCCACCTTCCTCTTCCTCTCCCCACTGGGAGTGTTTAACCAGCTCAAGTGAGCCCAATTAAATTAGACATTATCACAATAATCTCTAATAAGCTCCTTGATTGACTGATTCATCTGTAGTTCAGAAATGGAGATAAAGGATTTTAATGAATGATAGTGCAATTCACAAAAAAACCCCTCAATGTACATACTTATAACCCAAGAATTCCTGTCCCAAAGCAGCTGGGATCCAGCTGACAACACAAATGAAAGTAACTGAAACCATTGTGGAAATTAATTGTAAAATTGAAAAATTTAAAATGCAAGAATACATCTATAAATGCACGGAGGTGATTTTTATGTGGATATTAATTTGTTTTAGACATTACCAAAGTGTCACACCAGTCTGTCTGATTTCAGTGATACTTTCACTGCAAGTTCTGGCTGGGATTTCTGGGAAGAGCAGTGCTCAGGGGAACCCTGGTGGGAGCAGGGAGGGTTCCTGTGGATGTGCATTGTCTGAATGGGTGTGTTTGCTTTAAAGCAGATGGGACAGGGACTTGAATCCTGATTGAGGCACATGCTCTAATTATTGGACTATTGGCTGTCCTGGGAGTTTGTGTAGGATTCTTTTTCCTCACCAAAAGACACAATTTAATGCAGACTGAGGATGCTTTCAACCTTCATTTTGCTTTTCCAGCCAGCTCAGCTAATAAATTCTAAAATTCTAGCAAATCCTTTTCTAGTTCAGCTCCAGTTCTCTTTGTTCTCACCAGAGGGAAGAACATTCTGCAGAGACCAGGACAACAGCCACAGAGCTTTGGAGCTTCTTGCTTGTTATCATCAGAGAAGCTGCAGATTTTCTCTCACTAACCCCTCCTGCAGGTTTGGTTTGGTTTTTTTTTTTCCCCAGGTACACATATTTACACAGATATCCTTTCATACTTATAGCCAAATACCTGGGGGAAAACAGAAGAAAGTAAGAATTTATAGTATTAAACACAAGGAGCTTGAAATCAAATGCTTTTCTCTCAACAGCCCTGAGTAGTTTTGTGTGGGATTAGAAAGAATTCTCAATCATTCTGTCACCAAGATCATTCAGATAAAACCAACAGCCATTAGAATCTGCCAAGTTTTAGGCTTTTATTTTCACTTTGATGGGGATTTGGGGAATCAAAGTTGAGGTGACAGAAGCACAAAGGAAATCTGGTGTATGGGTGGGGTAGGCAGGGGTCAGGCACTGATTTATCAAGAGGAAACAGAACCCCCTGAAGAAGGAAAAAACCCAACATACCCCATGGTCTGTAACTGCCTCACTGTGCTCGCTAGTCCTACTTTTGTCACCACTGACCCAGCACAGAAGCAGCAAGAGCATCCAGGGATTCACATGAAAACAGAGGTGGGAAAACCCCCCAGATCTCGATTTTTAGTTCACTTTTAAATTTATCTAATTTATCATCCTTTTATTAGAACATGATTTGCTTCTTTTTTCTTTTTTTTTCCTTTTGAAATCAATCTTGAAAAAAGGGCCACAAAGTTACAACTTTTCTATTCCTACCTTGAACAATACTTAATTATTCTCCATAATAAATCTTTTCATCTGCATCTTCATAGAAATTGGAGAATTTACTTACACAAAAAACTACTACCAAAAATTAAAAAGGTGTCACAAACTCCCAGGCAGTTTTTCCCAGACCCAACATTTGTCCGTTTATTCCTTTCAATCCTCCAAGGAAACAGTTTATTGCCTTTCCTCAAAAACTTCAATTTGGACTGTAGTGACCATCAAGCTTAAAAATTCCAAATATTTAAACCCAAAATGTTTGAAGGTCTTTTATTGTTTTTACTGTTCATATCTGATACTTCAAAATTTTCTCCAGAAATTCTCTTTGAAGAATAAGAAAGATAAGATTTGACAATATTTGAGCAGCCACCAATGAAGTTACTTATTCCAGAAGGGTAATATTTAGTTGAGATTCATAATTCTGACATCAATTTAGACTCCCATTATCTGAAAGATAAATTTAAATTATTAAGATAATCTCAGATAATAAAAGCACTCTTTTAACATGACCCTATATTATCCTGTATTTGTTAGCTTTTCAACAATGCTATGCATTGTTCATACAATTACAAAATTAATATATTTTTAATAAGTTTTAAAAAATCCTCAGCTTTGCTGCTATGCTTAAATATGCTGTGGGAGCTCAGCACATCACTCCTGATGTCCAGAGCTATCAAGAGAACCCTTGGGGGCTCGGGAGTCTTGGAATGTTGCCAAAAGCACTTGGTGGCTTGATTTTGATCCATCTAGAGATGTGCCACCGATGTATGAGGAAATGGAACCTGTGAGAATCACTCGAGTGTAAATGGTGAAGGGAAGATATCATTATAGGGTGAATCACAAATTTTGGGGTTTTGGTACAGGGGGGTTGTAGAGACAAGATGGAGGAATCAGGGCGTGCCACCAGGCTCTTCTTTCTTCTTCCTGTCTTCCATCTTCTGGAGTGGTGTTGGCATTTGGGGATTGGTCTGGGATGAGGGTGTAGTTAGTGACGAAGATGATAGGTATTGGGGACAAAAGGTAAATATGATATACATAGTTTTTGTTATAAAAGATGAGACCACCTTGGGGGTGGGCAGAGTGCCTTTGGCTGCCGTGCTGGTCAGATCCTTCAGGCAGAGAAAGGACTTTATAGATAAGAAATAATAAACAATTCTGAAGACCGAAAAAACCTAGTGTCCAGACTCATCTTTTGAAGCCCAGCGTGCAAGAGCCATCCTGAGCGTGTGTGGGGGCAGAGACAGACAGCTGACCCCATAATATGCTGTGGGGTTTTTTTACCTTTTGCACAAATTTTTTATTCTATTCTTTTCAAACAAAAAAATTCTATTTATACATATTTTTTTATGTAACATGTAGGAAGTAGAGCTTTAAACTTATGTTCTGAAGCTTCCAAAATACTGATTTTCTATAGAATGTCAAAAGAACTGTTAAATATCATTCACTTTGCTTTGACAGCTATATAGAAAGATGTTTCATACTTTTTTGATTTGTGACTCTTGCAATACACTCAAAAGCCACAAATTATTGTGAACTGCACTATAAATAATTTAACTCACAGTCCATGTGTTCCACCCCTCAGTCATGCTCCCACTGCCCAGTTACAAACCAGTCCCTGCACTTCCTCTCCAGTTTGCTGCACAAATTCCTCCTGACAGACAAAATTGTATCCCAAACACACTGAAATCCTCATTTGGGAAAAATTCAAATATGAGGGAAAAATGAAAGATAGAGATACTTCTAAAAATGCTTCTTTAAAAACCTCTACAAATGTTTGTAGCCATTCAGCCTTTCTGTTTAACCAAAACCAATGTCCAAATATCCACACTGAGTTTTTGTACCAAATTATTCTTACCCTCTCAGACCCAACTTATTGGCATTGTAATTTGATGTGATGGAAAATAGGTGGCATGGGTGTTATCCCAAAAAAACGATTTGATTTTTGCTGCTGGCAAACTCAGTTGTGCTCTTGGTACAAAAAAGGCATCATTAATAACATTTGTTATACATATTGTATTGCCGCCAAGAAATAAATGTAAAGTGTCAACCTTATCCTTCAGAAACAGCCTGTACCAAATTCCCAACCAAGCTGGGTAATGGAGCTTGAATCATGGAATAATTTGGGCTGGAAGGGACCCTGAAGAGCAGCTAATTCAACCCCTCTGCCATGGGCAGGGACACCTTCCACCAGCCCAGGGTGCTCCCAGCCCTGTCCAGCCTGGCCTTGGGCACTTCCAGGGATCCAGGGCCCCCCCCCACCCTCCCAGGGAACAATTCCTTCCCAATATCCCTCCTAAACCTCCTTTTGTAGCTGCTTCACTTTCACTTCAGACTCTTAAAGTTAAATACTTGTTTGAATAATATACTGATTAAATTTGTTATTTCAATTTTTTTTTTCTGTGCTGCAGCTGCTACTCCTTACAAATACTTTATATAAAGTATTTATAAACTATACTTTATATTATTATGTATAATTCATATATAATAGAACAATATCTATTGTTATATATAATAACATATATAATAACAGATAAATTCTTTTCATGGACGTTATACACTTGTACAGAGGTTTTCTCCTGAAGTCTGCAGAACTGAACTTTAATCATGTACTAATGATACTAAACCCTTGCCTTCCTGTGGGAATCTTTGAAGTCAAAGTATCCATGGATAGTCTGTGCAGCTCATATTTCAAATCCCTTTTTTTCATGTTTTTACAGTGGTAAAGAAATGCCAAACATAGACACAGATGTAAAATGAACATTAACTGCCCCTGTGTGATTGATCCTGACCCTTTTATTTTTGTTTATTGTTCTGATATTGATTATTTTTTATTCCATATTGAAGGGACATTATAATAACAGATGAACCAATAAAACTTGTTGATTATGTATAGCAGAAAGGAAATTGGAGCTCCTACAAAGGGGCTGGGAGGATATGAAATTCGATAGAAAGCTGTAGTTGCTCTCCCACTATTGTTAAATGTGTTGTTAATTATCACAGATATTAAATCTTGGTGCCCATCAGCTTTTCAAATTAATCCCCCCACTTTTAAATAGTAATAAGACTCATCACAGTGTTTTTAAAAAAATACTGTACCATATTTTAGTTGGAATTCACCAGCAACTTTGCTTTCAAACAGGATTTAAAATACCCCAGCCTGGGTGCAATATAGATTTTCTTTCTCTGATTTAATGTTTGCCTAAGAAAGGAGAGCAAACAAAAGTGCTGAGAAGTAGTAAAGTAGACTCTTCCTTAACAATTGATTTTTTTTCCCCACAGTAACTGATTTTGGACTTGCTTGGAGGAGCCTGTTTAGGCCTCTCAATTCCTATTCAAGCCCCTGCAGGAATATGTTTCATATCTCTTACAGAATGCCCAGAACACATGAGCAGTTTTTCTGATGTGGCTTCAGCAATTCCTCAGCAAACAACAACAAAAGTGCAGTTAGAGAAGAAAGAAACATGCAAAGGGATTTTTTTAGGGCTGTAGAGTGATGACACGAGAGAGGTGCCCAGTGTGGCTCTAAATGGGGATTTTCCTGCTCTGTTTTTCCTTTCTGGAAGGAACTGCTCAAGTCACAGGGGCTGCTTCAGACAAAATTAACTGTACAAAACCAATGAATAATTCTCCTGAGAGAAAGGTATCTCATGTTCTTTGGTTGAACACAGCCTACTTACTTTCTGTCTGTGGAGGTGAGGGAGCAGAGCCTTTTCCTTGACCTGGACCCTTTAAATTTATTTTATCAGTTGTGTTATTTAGAAGTCTGCCCTTGGGATTATTTTTTTTCTGTCAAAAAGAAAAGGGACTAACAGAGGATGGAAGACAAATGAAGTTGGAAAACAACACCAGAGTACACAGGAATGGTCTCCATCAAACACTGTGGACATTAATTTTATTTTTAACTTTTCAGGCTCATAGATTTTTGTCCAACTGCTGCTGTTGTCCAGATATTTTAGCGCCCATCAGCTAAAATGATGAGAAGCATAAACTGCATGTTGGAGCAGGGCTGTCCAGATTCATAACACTCTCTGACTAACTTAGCTCAATCACACTAATAAACAGTGAAAACCTTAAAGGAAATCAACCTTTTTTTTTGCTTTTTTTCAATAGGAAACTAATTCCTAATCAAGAGTGCAGGGCAGAAGCCCTCCATTGATCGCTGCTCTACTGAGAAAACAATTACTCCTCTGCCAAGCAAGGGGTCATTTCACATAAAGAAGTGATGGGGAACAAATGCAGGGGAAGTAAAAGATGTAATTGGTAAATGGCTCCACTCTGTGAAATTGTTTAGCGCTGTAAATGACTTTGGTAAAATAATTCACTGAGGTGGAACCAGAGGATGACAATGATAAAGGGTGACAGCGTCTCGCATGCACTTTGTCGAGTTCCTGCCACACCTGAACTCCTGGGTGAGGAGGATGCAGTGGCAAAAGCTCAGAGGCAGGAGCTGGGGGAGAAAATCCAGGGTTATAAAGTACAGGAGTGAAATTCCCTCTGAGCTTTGGGGCCACGAGGTGGGAGTTGGACAATCAAAGCTCAGGTAAGGTCACTGTCTTCCAGTCAGTGAGCAAAACATATATTCACTCTTTTCCTGCCCTGTGGGACTTGCTCTTAAACTTTTAAAACATTTGCTTTAAAAAAAAAAAAAAGTTTAATAAAATAATTTATTTTTTCCCCATGAGAAAGTACACAGTGCATCTCTGCAAGATTCCTTCCAATTGTGCCAGGTCTCTAAAATCATTTTCCAAAGAGGCAAAAATTTCTTAAAGAAGAGCAGCAGCAGAGTTAAACATCACTCACTCTCTGCAGAGCTGCTTAGCTTGTTTTTCTGATTTCTGAAAAATATTGGCAGGTAGTTTGCAGGTGAATGAATTTAAAATTTGAACCATATGATCATGTTCAGTGTCTAAGAATTTTCCTGTATGGGTTCCATGGAACATAAGCTGTGCTTAAGATTTGGGAGCTCAGCTGCCTTACCTAAGGTGAGCATTGCAGGGACAGCCATATCCCAAGGGGCTGACTGGAAAATGGGACTAAAGTCCCTGTGAGCTTGATTTACTGCAATGATCTAAACACATTTTTAAATTACAATGAGTGAAACACAATATAAAACCGTACAAAAACCATACACAGAGAGTTATTTCTCATAATTTTCAAGATTCAGCTGATCTTTATTAGAAAACAAATACAATTTGCTGTATTTTCTGTAGCTCCTCTCCCTAACTGGATTTACTGTGAAGTTCAGCAGTGAGGTAGATGCAAAAGAAACAAATGTTATAAAGTGATCTTTCTGGTAACTGCATCTTCCCTGAACTTTGGCTCCTAAATGATATGTAGAAATAACAAGCTGAAAAGAAGCAAACACCACAATTACATTTTCATTTGAGCATTTAGCCAGCTATTACAGATGGTCAGATGACTCCACTTCAGGCACAAATCTGATTTCCAGAAGAAGACTGATTATGATTCAATTAACCCTGACATAGCCATAAGGCTTTTTCCCCCCCATAAATCAAAGCAGATATAGTAGACAATTATGTTATTATCAGCAGACAATGGGAAAAAGCAGAAAGGTTTGATGACCAAAGTGGTGATTCATCCTATGGACACCTTTAAACTATATTTTATTATATATAGTTAATATATAATAGGCAATGCAATATCTTCTAATATCATGCATATTTAATATATAATTTTCATTATTAGTTTTGAGGAACACAGTAATTATGTTATTATCAACATACAATGGGAAAAAGCAGAAAGTTTGATGACCAGAGTGGTGATTCATCCTGTGAACACCTTTAAACTACACTTTATTTTATTATATATAATATAAAATAGTCAATGCAATATCTTCTAATATCATGTATATTTAATATATTATTTCCCTTATCAGTTTTGAGGAACACAGTGATTATGTTTCCCTTATTAGTATTTTGAGGAGCACAGTAATTATGTTATTATCAACATACAATGGGAAAAAGCAGAAAGGTTTGATGACCAGAGTGGTGATTCATCCTGTGAACACCTTTAAACTATACTTAATTTTATTATATATAAATACATAATTTACATTATTATATATAATTAATACATAATAGGTAATGCAATATCTTATAATATCATATTTAATATATTCTTTCCATTATTAGTTTTGAGGAACACAGTTTCTCCTTTCTGTGTCCAGGAAACTGAAATCCTGTAAAAAGCCAGAAAACGAATGTTCCATTTTTTGGTTTGACTATCAAAGAAATCCACCCCAAATGCAAATTTGTAAGAGCCTGACAAATAAGCCACTTCTGAAAAATATACTCTGGCTTAGAAGGCTTGTGCCTTTTCATTTGGCTCCAATTGAACTTCCCCCTCATTAAACAATAATCTTTATGGTGAATTGAATAAAGATGAAAAAAGAAAGATTCTGAAAAGAATGCATAAGTAATTTTGGTTGCCTAGCTCTGGCAATGAATTCCTGTTTGTTTAGACACTGAAGGGTGAATGCAGCCCTTTGAGCAAATGGGAATTCATTATTCCAGTGACTGAGAAATGATCCACCTAAAGAACCTAATTGGTTCTACAACAGTGATTTCTTTCAAAGTGCTGTTTCCGGAAGAAATAACAAAAAGAAGACAGCTCTTTGACTAGTCCAGGGTCTGCAGGGGACATTTGCCTTCCCATGTTTCAGCTTTAAAAAGAAAATGTCACACGTAGCCCGGACAAAGGAACAAAGAGCCAGTGTTTTAAAAGGTACAGAAAAGGAGCAGGTCCTGCACGTCTTTTTTCAGCCCTAAAGCTGAGTTTCAATAAATATTAGTGCTTGCTCGTGACACTTGAACTGTCAGTAAGGGAAAAAAAAATGCTTTACTGATCATTTTCAACTCCTTCCCAGAGTGCTCATTGGCAGCCAGAAGCTGCTTGAATATTTTCCTATGCAAATGAGAAGTAAATCTTCATTATTTACCGGTGTTACAGAATAAGTGAATTAATATGCCCCGTTCTGCCTAAGCAAATAGAACATTGTCATTTATTTTTGACCTAATCAATTAGAATATGCAAAAAAGAAACTCAGATAACACAGGTAGAGAGAGACAGTTCTCATGTACATCTCAACAGTTATGCTGCAGGAATAACAACCATGAAGTGATTGTTTGAAAGCAGAATCTCAAACTAGAGCTCTTCTGGAGGCACGGGGGGGTCAGAAAGGGTTAATTATTTGAGTTTATGGAATCTCAAAATCATTGAGGTTGAAAAAGCCTTCCAGGACCATCGAGTCCAAGCTGTGCCTGATCCCCACCTTGTCCCAGCCTAGAGGACTGAGTGCCTTCCTTGGACACCTCCAGGGATGGGGACTCCAAGGCCTGACCACCCTTTCCATGCAGAAATTCCTCCTGCCATCCAACCTGAGCCTGCCCTGGCCCAGCCTGAGGCCATTCCCTCTTGTGCTGTCAATTTACACATGGCTTTCAATGTGTGCCCAGTCCCCTGCCAACCAAACTGATATTAAATACTCAGATGGGAGCAGAAATCCCTCCGTCCCTGTCATCCAGTGGACATGTCAGCACAGCTGTGATACCCCTGAGCAACAGGAATCATTTCTGTTCTCACAATCCCTTCAGAGCTTCCATCAGGAAGTCTTTGGGGTGGGTGGCAGCAAGTGCAAACGGTGTCAGCCAGTGACAAAAAAATCTAGAAATTATATGGCAAGGCAGCAGGTTATATTCCCTGCTGCACACAAACTCATGCACAACACTCCAAGGAAGGAGTGCATCTCTGGCACTTTTAGGCCAGCACCACAGAGCTACAGAACTCTGGTCTGGGCCACTCCCATCCCTCTGTAAAGGTGTCAGGCTCCATCATTTCTCACAGTGCTTATAGCCCGAATACAAACACCCAAACAGCTCCACTGGCCCCCAGCTGTGCTGATTCCACCCCTCCAAGGAGCTGTTTTATTCAATAATTCTGACTTCGAAATTTGTTCAATGATTCTTAACTCGCCAACGTAAGCAAGCGATGGCTTTGCTCACGGCATAGCTGAGCAAATCTCTGTGATTATCCCACATTTCAATAAAATTATTAGTTGCTTCAGAGGTGTCTCCTGCACTGTGGTCTCCTCTCAAAGGTGCTCCAGAAAGTGCAAAATTTGTCCACTGCTGGGATGAGCTCTGAACCAGAATAATTCGGTCAGCTGGAGATGGGCAGCTGTTATCAAGGTCTTGTCTAATGATGCCCTGCCAGCAGCAGTTCTGCCTAATACCTCATCAGCACTGAAACTTTTCAGTTTCCATCTGTTGCCTCAAAGATCTACCAGGTCAAATGAGCAGCTGAATGCACAGTGATTATAATTTCCTTTAACTTCTGTGGGCTGCATTCTCAGGTAGCTCCGTACCAATCCAGTGTTTCTGAGCAATTATTATCAACCATAGAATCCCAGAATGGTTTGGGCTGGAAAGGGAACATTAAAGATCATTTAGTTCCAGCCCCAATTATTTCTCTAGCAGAAGTTTTAGAAACACAGCCTGATATATATATATATATATATATATGTATTTTATAGCATAAACTGATGTTTATCTAGCTTGTTTTACACTTGCATTTCTTTATGCTCATTTGCATGGCTCTGAATTGTTGCTCACCCTTATTTGATGAAGTTACACCTCTGGGAGAAGCTGTGCTTCAGCAGGCAGGTGGATCTGGTTCTTTGAGAAAAGAGGATGAACCAAAGCTCAAACACAAGTTTGAGCCTGTCTGCACGTGTCTGTATCCCAATGTGTGTCCAGGGCTAACCTGGCATGCACTGCAGGATCTGTCCCTGGGCATTGGGCTGGCAAGAATTCCTCATCCTTTGTAAATCACACAATAGTAAAGAAAAAGTAACTATGGGTTTGTTTTCACTGTATTTCTACATCACATGGGATATCTTCACATTTTATTGTCAGACTAATTCTGGTGACTCAGTTCAACAAGAAGTTTAATCCTTGGCATGTAGTCTGGGATTTTCCAGGCTTTGGAAGTAATTTGGTGCTGGAAGCAGGAGTCTGATCTTAGGATACCTACACCTAGTTTTAGATTCTGTTGCATAAATTTAAAAAGACATTTCTAGTGCCTCTCAGTTTCCTTTCAGTGTCCTGATAATCATGAATACCTCAAAATTTCCAAGCATGTCTGAGGTGCCTACACAAGAGAAGCCCCACAAACATGAAGTACAATTAATACCACACTCTTCTTTACTCTGCCTAACAAATGTTTCACAAACCTGATGCTGGCTCAGGCTCATCCAGCACTTAATTGGCACACAAAGCAAAATCCCAGCAGCAATTCATTAGGTGTTACAGCTACTGCTGATGGCATAGTCCCTTTTATGGGAGCTAAATTGGAGTAAACAATCCAGCCCAAGTCCCTCCTGGCCCCTGCATTAGCAGGGAGATGCTGAGTATCAGCTGATGCTCATCATGTCCGTCACACAAACCCAGGCAGCTGGGCACAATTAGGCTTTCAAACAAGCTGCAGTGAAATCACATTGCAGTGCAAACACATTATGCAGTCATTAGCACACTTACTCCACCAAAATGTAATAAAACAGCTCTGATTAGCAGGCTCTGACTCATTTAAAATCTTCTTTTTATTTAATACTCTTTCACGGGGTGATAAGCAATTGTACAAAGGAAATCACGGAGCGACACATCCAGCTTAGCACCGGATTGGGAGCAAGGGCTGTGCATCAAGTGAGGCTCCAAAAAGTCTATCCAACTGGTATTGACCACTTTAGACACTTAAAAGAAGCATTTTTTCAAAGCACTGGGCTCCTGAGGAGATGAGTTGAAACTCTCTAATTGGTTTTGCTCAATAAACATAAGAGAAGATTTCTGTTTACGTTTGCAGAAGATTTTGATTTACAAATGATGCTTTGTGCCAGTACATTTTCAGTCTCCATGGAAATAATCTTTCTAAAGTAAATGGGATGTGCCAAATATTTCCTGAATTAGATACAAAATATCCAGCTTTTGTTCAACTGGTCCTGAAGGAAAATTCCACTTCCTTAAGAAAAGGATCTAAACCCTTGAATTGTGGTTAGAACAATGGTTGCAGCATTAAGAAAGCACAGGATTCAAGCTCTTCACATGGCACAACACAGTGGCACATGCAGTAAATAGGAAAATTAAAAATACCAGCTCTTGGAACAGTAGCTTGAAGAAACTGTCAGAAAAAAAAAAAAAAAAAGAAAAAAGGAAAAGGAGATATTATGCAACTCTGTTGCATTTTAGGGAGGACACAATAGATCTTTTTTCTTTGTAAGTGCTGAAAACAAAAATTTCCTAAAATGAGGCTGATCCCTTTTCACCCAGCTATAAGAGCTGAGAAGTTTAAATAATATACCCAGAAGCACTATTAAAAACCACAGAGTTCTAGAATGGTCTGAGTTGGAAGGGACCTTAAATCTCACCTCATTCCACCCCTGCCATGGGCAGGGACACCTTCCATTATCCCAGGGTGCTCCAAGCCCCATCCAACCTGGCCTTGGACACTTCCAGGGATGGGGATGGATAAATAAATAAATAGATAACTGAAATCAGTGAGTTATAAAGCACATTACCTGCAGGAATGCGGTAAGATTCAGTGTTAATAAAGGCAGATAAACTAGATTGTTGTTACTTGAGTGAGGGCTGGAAAGTGTTGGCCTTGCCACAATTGTCCCAGAAGTCCTCTGAGCTCCACAGGCTGACCAGTTTAACTGTCTAAACCTGGGGCCTGTGCCCATCTGCCATTTCAATCAGCAAATAAGTGCAAAACTTACTAAAGGAACACATCAATTTATTTTTAAGGTTGTGTTCAATTATCTTCTGTGACAAACAAATGGTTCCCACTGAACCATATTGGCTTATAAGTATTTAAGCTCCAAAGTGATTAATTTCCAATGCTAATTAAATGCAGTTGGAAAAAGCAGTTAGAGGAATAAACAATAAAAGCACACTTTAGAGAATTGAACTAGAAAAGAGTTTCTCTTCATCAGTGCTGGCTACAGTTCGTAGGTGCTGATATGGTCCATGAGCAGGGCTGAGAGTCTTCCTGACAAAAATGTTGTTTATAAACATAAGCTCTGTTCTTTCACTAAGCTGCTCATGCTTATTAGGAGCATTAATTATCAACTGCTCCCCTAGAAACTGAAATTCACACAGATGTGATTATCTCTGAAGTTTACAGCCTGTTGATCCCTGTTCTGCAAAGACAATTATCAGGAACTGTCACAAGTCCAGCTGGTGATAGAGCTTATGCAGATTTCCCTCTCCTCTCTCTAAAGGACAGAAAATTCTCCTCCTTGTACCTGGTTTTCCTCTTTAGTTGACAGCACTACAGGAAGAGAGAGGTTAAGTGTGGAGCTTTTCCTAGAGGGGTTTATTTGGCAAATCCAAAAATAAAACCAAGTCCTTTTTTGGGGCTTAAAAGTGCACCTAAAGATTCAGAGATGATGCAAACAGCAAGCTGTAAAACCTCTTTAAAAGAGAAAGTCCAGGTTCCTGTAAGTGAGGAACAATGTTTACCTCCAGTGTTTACACAATATATTGCCTGAGGTAATTGACTGAATATAAATGGGGGCTTAGGGCTTCTTCTTTTCAAGGACATTAATTACTTTGTTAGGAAACATGTTCAGCCTTTGGAAAAAAATAGCACTTCAGTGCTTCTCTCAGAGTGTCATGCCTATGATCTGTTCCAATAAGAGACCTCAAGGAATTTATGGCACTTGCTACCGTGCAGATCTGCAGATCTAAAATCTGTTGCCATTTAAACACCTACAAAATGCTATTGATGTCTGTGCCATCAGCTCAGGTCCCACCAGTTTGGGTTTTTTTCTGTAGCTGTTTTCAGAAGACACATGAAGACAGGCTCTGTTGAAACACAGCATTCCACTTTTTGAAAAGTTATTTAGGACTCAATTTATCAAATAAAATTAGTTCGAGGCAAAAGAAAAACCTGGACATAATAAAAATCTTAATCTTAAATCCTTTCTTCTCAAGTCTTTCCTGCTGGTAGAGATCACCCCTAATTTCAGAGCAGCTCTCCAGTGAGCACTGCAAAAACTTGGTATTTCCAGAGTTCTGAGGTTTTCCATGAGGCTCTCAAAACACTGGAACCTATGTTCTGATGTCAGTCACTTCATCTCATGGCTCTGGATTCTCCCATATCTAAGTCCAAGTCAAACTCAGGAATCTGACCAAGGGCTTCCAAACAACAGCATTCTGTCCATGACTGCTCCCAAGTCCCAATCCAGAAAATATCAGTCCTACAATGATGTACATCAATTTACGAAATTCCTCTGCTTGATTGAGGAAAATCTTAGTATGTTTGCTATTTATTTCCATTCCGAAAAAACAATTAAATATTTTAAAAGTGAATTTGCTTTGCTGCAAACTTTCCTTTGGCAAGAGTTTTCCATCCAATTGTGTTTGAAGCTGAGTTTCTCTGTCTCTTTTAAAATTGTACAGGTCAAGAAGGGAAACTGTGAAATTGTACTTAATGTACAGGTCAAGAAGGGAAATTAGAAGGAAGGTAAGGGATCTGTTTTGATGAGGGAAGAGTGTAAGGTTACAAAAAAAGTCAGTGTCAAATCAAATGGAAAATTTCATTTCATACTGTTCTCTTAAATAGAGTTTTTATGACAGTGCCAAGATAACCTTGTTAAAAAGATATCAGAGAATTGCAAAATAGTTTGGGTTGGAAGGGACCTTTAAAGGTCTCATTCCAGCCCTCCTTCAGTGAACAGGAAAATCTTCCACTGGACTGGGGTGCTCAGAGCCCTGTCCCAGCTGACATTGAGCTGTTCCAGGGATGGGGCAGCCACAGCTTCTCTGGATAAACCTCTCCCAAAGTTTTAACAACCTCATCATCAGGAGCCTTTTCCTTCTGTCCAGCCTTAACTGACTCTTTTAGTTCCAGACCATTGTCCCTTTTCCCATTGCAGCATTCCACTGGATCCATTCCCACCCTTCAGGCACAGCCTGGTGTCACCTGCAAACATGCTGAGCAACTCATTCAGTACTTCAAAAATACCTCCACTACTATTTGGAGTGGGATTCCAGTAAAAACTGTCTTAGAAACAGAATTACATTTAGAAGAACCAATTTTTTCCTGACAATAATACATCAGTAATTTTTGTCCATTCTTACCATCTTTTGAACCTGGTCTGGGCAGAACAGATTTTCTTCCTCTCCAGAGCCTCCTTCACTGGGATTTCTGCTGTGCCCTCCCATTCTTAGGGTTGGGGACAATGAGCAGAGCCATGACAGACACTCTCAGAAGGCCCTGCCTGTTTTGAATGCTCATGTATTAATGTCAGAGCTGTCCTTTCCTTTTTTTTTATTTTTCCCTTAAAAAAAACAAACAAACAAAAAAACCCACCCCAAAACAAACCCAAAAAACCCAAAAACCAACCAGCCAAACCCTGACAAAACAACAGCTGTAGACTTGGTAAATATTTAGAAAGTATCCATGGAATAATCATGTCATGACCAGCAGTATTTAATGATAAAGTTCACATAACTATTGCAAGGTAATAGACTGGAGTAGACACTCAGACTTTATTATCACACTTGTAAAAGGAGATTTGTGAAGAAAATATCATATTTAGGCCCATTCTCTAAAGAATGAGGATTTATCTCTGAGAGTCTTGTCTACATAATTTCAGTTGAAATGAGTTTTTCAAATGCATTTCAGTTTTCCATGTTGAATCAATGTCACAAGTCATTTTTCTCCAGAGAAAAAATTCCTTCTAAAATGTCAGCTTCTACCCTTTGCAATCTCAAATTGAATGATTTCTTTTTTACCTTGTAGTAGCCAATTTTTGCTAAAGATTATAGTTTGGTTTAATATGCTGTACACTGTAATTTAGAATTATTTTTTTAAACCACAAACATTTATTCAATCCACAAGACTAGGAAAGCATCAGGTCTCCAATTCAGCGTGCCAGATAACACTGGATGAAAAATTTTCAAGAAAATTCAAGCGTGCTGTAAGAATTTGGAAAGAAAGTCCACTTTTGAGTGGACAGTAAACACTTTTAACACTTGAATACCAGAGATTTGTTTGAACAAATAGTGGAGTTCCCATCCCTGGGAGGACTTAAGAGACTTGTGAAGGTGGCACTTGGGGACACGAGTTAGGGGTGGCCTTGGCAGTACAGGGGGCAAGACTGGAGTTGATGACCTCAGAGGGCTTCTCCAACCTAAATGCACCTGTGAGTCTGTGAAATTTACAGTAAATAAATGAAAGAAAGCTAAACACACAGTTAACAAACCAAAGCTGCTGCCTCTCTGCTTCAGGACAGCAGAACACCCAGTTCTTTGCCTGAAGTGTTTCTACTAACAGATTCAAAGATGTTTCCCTCAGATATTTATGCAGCACAGTAGCCATGATGCAGTCTCTGGAAGAAAAATATTCCCTAAATAAATCTGGTTTGATTTGAAAAGAAATGATGTGTGGGGTGATGGCTATGAAATGAGAAATGGTGGTTGGGTCTGTCAATGCTGACAGACAGCCAGGGTGACTTTTGGGCTGCTCTGAACTCTCATCCAGACTCCTCTGAATGCCATGATTTCAATTATTCTTAAAACCAAATTAACTTGCATTTTACTTCCTGCTGAATTCCTGTTTCCCAGCAGCTAATTTAGGAAGCTGCCTTGCTCTCCTGTTTCCATTAAGCACACACACACTTTTGGAGCAGCAGGAGTTCCACCAATGCTGAGGAAAGGACTCTGAAATCCAGCCCTGATTTCGTTCTCTTTCCTTGTGTCAGGTCATCTCAGAAAGTCCTGATCTGTGCATCCATTGGAAGGACAGAGTCTGAGTGTAACACTCCTGAGGGTGAATATCAAGTGTGGCTGAGAGCCCAGGGTGGAAACACATGATTGATGTTTTTGCTACTATGCCAGCACGACCTGGAGTACAAATGTGACACCGAGTCACACACAGGCATCGAGCAGGAGGCAGTTCTCTGCCAGAACTAAAGTAGACCTGCAGGAAAATTGAATAATCTTCTTTATCCAGACCAAAAAGAGAGGTTAGTATATTTGTTTTGGGGTTTGTTTTTTTTTTTTTCTGTGTTGTTTTTTTGTTTTTCGTTTGGTTCGTTTTGGTTTTTTTTTTTCTGTTTCTGTTTGAATAAAAATCAAAATTAGAAAATACCCCATTGGCCTTAAATCCTTTAATGGACTTAGAAAGATGTGCCATCAAATTTAACTCATACCTTCACCCAATGACTGCAATAATGTACCTTTAAAATATTTTCATAGGCTTTCACCATCTTTCAAAGTTTCCTTGTGAAGTCAAGGACAATGTGGAAATTTCCCTTGGTAAATTAGCCAACATTATATGTTTACATTAAACACATAAGCACAAAATTAATAGGACTGGAAGATTTTACAGATCTTCTGAAGTGTTCTGAAGGCCTTTTGTAAAAGTAAATAAAAGAAGTCCATCAAAGCCAAGTCAGTGTACTGTTTTATGTGAACACAGCTCATGTCTGATTGATCTCATTCAGGAAAGACTCATCCGCTGAAAAAATGGGATTTTTTGGAGCTGAGATATCCATTGCTGTGTTCAAACTGACACAGAAGGAGATTAATTTTTTAGCTCCCATTGGCAGCTGTGCCACTGTGTCACTGCAGATCAGCCATGCTGGGATTTATTTCTGTGCCCCTAAGATAAATTTCATCTCTTACATAACAAAAGAGAGAAAAGGAGAAATCAGCTGGTGGAACATCTGACCTACAAGGCAAACAGACAAACCAAACTGCAATCAAGTCTTTATTGGGACTGAAAGCCAAGACCTACATTAGCTCTGCTCAGCCTTGAGGGATTTCTGGTAGCCTCCAGCTGGAATTATGGGACCTATTCCTGCCTTAACCTGCTGATATTTCCCCAAGGTTCTAATAATTTGTGTGGTTTTTCAAGTCCCAGAAAAATCCTGGTTTCCCTGACTTTGTTTACCTTGCATGGAAGGCAGTCCTTTGGCATTTAGAGGGAGAACAATATTTCATACTTGGACTACTTGGGGGCTCCCTCCCTGATGGTCTGCAGAGTCTTTGTTCTGTCATTCATACAGATAATTTTGGAATGCTTTCTGAAGTGATAAATCCTTAATGGAGGAAAGAATATTCCTTAGTGAGGTCATGTGAGTGATAGAATTGCTCGTTTTGTAGAGAAAATTAATAAATTCATATTTGGTGTTTTCCAGCAAAAGCAGGAAAGTGCCCAGTAGTTAAAGAACTTAGAGAAATTAAGGGAAGAAACCCTCAAACAACAATTCAAACAGGTTTAGAAGGACCTTTTGTCTGTCCTGTTGGCTGTCATTTGGGAATGGAGCAGGACAGATATTAAATGAATGTGAACATTTGGAGTTTTTTCCTCCCAGTCCAAGGGCAACTCAGCCCTTGGAAGAGGGGAATTGGTTGGTGCTTTTCAGCTGCAGTGACAGGACAAGGGACAATGGCCTTAGACTGGCAGAGGGAAGGTTTAGATGGGATATGGGGCAGAAATCCTTCCCTGGGAAGGTGCTGAGCCCTGGCACAAATGCAAAGCAGCACAGGGACAGCTGGGAAGGGATTTAATCCACCCCAGTGAGCTCAGATCTACAGGCATCAAAGGCCTTAGAACCATCAGCAGAGAGGTTGCAAAGACTGTTTTTCCTATGATTATTTTCCTATGATTATTTAATATTAGTCTATTTTAAAAAGCTCCTATAAAAAGCCTTTCAAAAGCTCCTGGTGTATATATATATATATATATATATATATGTGTGTGTGTGTGTGTGTGTGTGTGTGTATATATGTGTATATATATATATATATATATATATATATATATATATATATATAAACATGCGAAATATAAAAGTGCAGAATTGTGGTGGCAGCCTATGTTTTAACCCAAAATATAAAACCCACCAAAACAATCAATCCAAACCCAACACATAGCAATGAAACAAACTCTCTCTTCCAGAAAAATTATCAAACTGCCATAATCTTTCAATAAGGTTAGAATATCAGCTCTGAGGGGGCAATCCAAGCAGTTTTCAATAGATTTTTATTAAAATTAAGGAATACACAAGATACTATTACCATAAGTTGCCTAGAGAAGTGGGAGTGGGTGAGTTGTTTAGTTTATGGCTTTTTTTTTCCTTTTTGACAATTGGGAATAAGATATTTTTTTATGTCTGCATAAAATATAAATGAACTGTAACATTCTTATAAATAACGAAATTCTCAAAGGCCTCTCAACAAATTGCCTACAAAACGCAATTTTTAGAAACCAGTAGATTAGTAATTTATGCTTAGCTCCTATGGGCTTTTCTGTTTGGTGGTTAATTTAAAAGTTTTTACCCCCCAAGAAAAATAAATTAAAACCAAAAATTAATAAAAAGTTCTTCTGTTTTGCCTGGAAAACAGATCTGCAAAGTTTGCACACAACCTGCTAGAGAAGAACATTTGGCTTGGAAATGAGCATCATGTAATCAACACCACATTACAAGTGAGAATTGTAATAATTCTTTTACAAGTTTTTAAAACACCCCAAAACTGGGAGAGACACTGCAATGGTAGCAAAGCTTTTGTTGAGAAAAGAAGGAAAGGAAAAAAGAGGAAGGATGGGAGGACACTGAGGAAATGGTGCTTGAAAGTTCCTTCCAGCAGCCCTGTAGCAGGTGGATGAGGAGGAGGAGAGGAAGAAAAGAATTCCTGGCTATAAAAATAACAATTATCCACTCCTCCCCTCTGGATCCTCCCCAGAAGAAGAGGGAGAAAGGCACTAAGGAGAAAGAGCTGCTGAGTGGGAGTATCACTTTACACTCTGTTGTACCTAAAGATGTGAAGAGCCAGGGACCAAAGAAGACAATCCTAATTAATTTCACTCTAAAGCATATAATTTCCAAAGAGCCCCAACATTAGTCATGATCTGTTCTGTGCTGCTCAGGAGTTGTTTCAGCAGATGTGCTCTCACACTGAAAAGCAACTGATTTTTGAAAATTTCCATGTACACTGAATTCCAGAATGATGATATGGATACAATATATTATTATTTTACATCGGTGTTTTTTCAAGAAGTTGTGCACTTGGAAATCAAGCCAGTAAAAGAAAGTTCTCTCTGCTAATTAAGACTCCATGTTTTTCATGCTTATTAATCCTACTCTTCTGTTTTACCACCAAATTAATGCCATGTTGGTGCAATGTATTCTAAAAGGGGCACCTCCCAAAACAACCAATTTCAGAGCCATTGTAACACAAAATAGAACAGGGTTGGTAGACTACACATCTGCAAAGAGAAGTGAAAACTTGGGATTCTCATCCATGTCATCCATAGCAATTTGCACAGACAGACCACTATAAATAGAACCTGAATCCTCAAAAAAAAATTACAGCCACAATCTCATCACCTTCTCTTGCTGTAGAGGTACATATTAGAGAGAGGAAAAATTTACCCAAAATCTCTCAGTTCATTCAAGAGATGCTTTTCTACAGGTTTTAAAACTGTTAGCTAGTTCTTCATCATTTCCTTATTAAGGCTGAGATGAAAAACTTGCTTCAGTTGGCAAAAATAATTAGGCCTGGGTGTTCTCCCTGAAGGTTTGGGCAAGATTTCCCCACCAAAATTAAGCCCAAGGGAAGAAGTGGTGCATTAGAAATTGAAAACATCAGTTCCAAATCATCATTTTGCCTTTTTTTTTTCCCATGTATCACATCAGCAAGGTGTTTTTGTAAAAGGGTAAATGCAGAATTGATAAATTAAAATGCTGCTTTAGGAAAAAAGGGTGTCTGGGATGTGACTGTGGTGTCCCAGAGCAGAGGGACATGGAAAAGCAGGGTGGGACCAGGCTTTACAGCCATAGATTTAAAAATATAAATAAATACAAACTTTTCACCTCTATAAGTATTGACTCTGTTGCCTCATGAGCAACTTTCTGCCCCTCTTCACCCCTCCTCATCCTCCTTGGCTGGGCAGCCTTTGTGCTCAAAGCAATTGCCACACAGACCTAATGATGGAGCAAACTCAGCTTGAACCTCATAACTGTCAGATTGCTTGCCAGAAGAGCACAAACATCTCTATATTGCTCTCATTTCCAGGGAATTGGAGGGCTCTTCTGGAGTATCTGGAATTGCTGTTCAAAGCATCTCAAGCCTCTGCCTGCATTATTACAGGGTAATTAATTCCTGCTCCCTCCTGTGCAGGCACTCAGGAGTTCTGTGGAAGTCGAGGTGCAAGAATCCAAACCAGGTTCCTTTGGAAGGGCTAGTCCTGCTTTTACTTTTTTACAGAGCTGATTCAGTGCAATGCTGTAAAATTAAGGTGCCCCTTTCATTCATAACTCAGTGAGTTCAGAAATATGATAAAGCTCACACTCACCTGAATTTTCATTTCCAGTGAAATAAAAGGAAAGGAACACAAGGCATCACCTCTATCTGCACTAAATAATCAGCTTAATACTTTTACACTGTTGCAAATTCAGCAGTGCTTGAAAAAACAAAGGCAAGATTTGTTATTGAACTTGTTTCTGGGATAAAAGTTTTCTCAGAAGAACAACAGAGTAATTTACAAAAAGTACAATGAAATAAGGAAAAATAGAGGAGCTAATACATTTCTTCTTCAGCAGGATTACATGAAAACACATCAGTGAAACAGGTGATATTGTGTTTTAATAACACCATGGAATTATCTGGGGGAGACAGCAATAGAGATACTCATTAATATCCAATAAAAAACCAAATACAAAGAGCAAAAGCTGCTGGTCTTTTCTTTGCAAGAAGTCACGTTAATTTCATTGGGAATTACTTAAAGAAATCAGAGGGAATTCATAACCTAAAGTTAAGTTTTAACATTCCAGGGGTCACACAGTTGTAGATGACACTGTAATTGCAGCACTGGACTCCAGAAAATACTCACATTTAAAAACATGAAATCTTATACTGTCAAAAATAGTGCAGAATGCAGCTACAAAATATATAGATGGAAAACTGTCACTAGGAAATCTGGGAGGTGGGCTTTTTGTTTCTATTTTTTTCCAAGAATAGCTGTAAAGATAGAAGAAGCTCTGATTTTATTTGACATGTGTCAGCAGCGTAAAAATGCCCAAATAAACCAGACAATCATCACTCATGAAATGTCAGTCTGCTCTAGGCACCCTCTTTGGAAAACTTTCACACAAGCTAGAAGTGAATGTTTACTTATGGTAACCTCTAGATTAAAATATTTTCAAATTGCTTGAAAACAAACAAAAAAAAGAGCATTTAAATCCTCTCCAAAATCTACCTTGTTTCAGAAAGGAAGGAGTTCAACAGCAGAAAAGGAAAGTTACAAAATGCAAATTTACAGACCTGAATAAATGATCTCTAACACATGGAACAGGCTGGGGGGAATCAAAAAGCTGATAATATCATTCAAAATGTTACCATGGCTATGGAGAGTTTAACACAATGGCTAAAAGTGTCTAGAACCCAAAAAAATCCTCCAATTTTCAATGTGCACTCAGTGAGACATCACATGGTTGAACTTCAGCACTGTATTAAATCAGCTATGGACTCCACAGCAATGGAAAAATCTACAAAACCTGAATTTCTTTCAGCAAAAAACAACCCTTCTCATCACAGGGTGGTGGGTACAGTCCTTACACATCCTGCTCTCAAAGGCTTGCAGCTCAAGCTGTAAAAAATGAAACTAACTCCTAAAAATTGGGATTAACTGCTAAAAATTGGAATTACCCTCAAAATTGGATTAGCTACTGAAAACTGCCCTGTCCAACCTGGCCTTGGGCTCTTCTTGGATATCTTGAATTTGGTGATGTGTGTTTCAGTGTAGAACTCAATCTACCAATTTTTGCCACCAAATGTGGCCAATGAATGTCATCAAACATTTGTTACTAATTTGGTTATTGATATTTTTCCTAGAAGATGTAATTAATTGCAATTGATTGATGCATTACAAATCAATGCACGGGGAGAAATTGTTAAACAAAAAAAAAAAAAAAGAAAAAACAGTGATGATCTTTGGAATGTTAATTAATTGGAGGAAAAAAGGCAGAAAACCTTGCAGCCATAAACTATATTTGTTTATAATATCTATTATCTCTTCAGTGGGTTTTATTCAAGAAGAGAAAATTAATTTGCCAGTCCTTGACCCTGATTTTGTTCCCTGTCCATTCTTGTACCTGTGTGTGTAAATAGACTTAACAGGGTCTTGCTCTGAAGCCTGGGGGGCTGCAAGGTTAGGGCTACAGACCAAAATTAAATTTGGATTTCTAATTTCTGTACCAGTCTTGATGCAGCAATCAGGCAGCAATCCTTTCTCTGTCAAAGAATCAAAACCAAAAGAAAATTATTTCATTTATTTCATACAAGCAATTAAAAATTCATTATGATCAGAGCTGATGACTGAAATTCTTCTGGGTGTTAGTTTCCAGTGGAATATACAGGAAACCACAAACAAACAAACAAATAAACATATATACCATATATAAATTAATATATTATTTAGCAGTGCAGACATCACATTTTGAAAGAGAAGCTTCCAGAGCATGCAGTCATTTTAATATTTGATTATCCAATAAATGGCCATGGCATGCTGCTTCTTCTGCACTGGAGTGAAGAGGGAATGAATGAAATAAAATTCTCCTTATTTTCCTCACCATTAAAATGTAAAAGTATTTTTTTCTTCTAGTGAGGCAGTTTGTGCTGCTGCCAATTATAATTAATATTTAATTAACTTGATAAGTGACATTTTGGTACGTTTGCCCGATATTAAGGACTTACATGGTACAGAATTTCTGTAACAGCCCTTTCATCACACTTCAAAAAAATGTGATTTAGAGTCAGAAAATGCTACACTTCAAAATGGCATTGGCAAAAAGGGAAAACAGTCCTGGAGAGAGATGCAAGAATTTGGGGGATGTTGTGAAAAGCTCTCTCCATCCTGAGGTTTCTCCTGTGTGGGCTCGGTTGGGTTCCTGTCCTTTTCAGGTTGAACAGGCCTAAATTTAAATTTATTTTGATGCAAGTCTTTATCCCAGTATCCCAGTTCTTCCCTCAGTCTCCCTGTTTTCATGTCAAGCCCTGACCTTCTCCGTCTCATTTTCTACCCTGTCTTGTTGAGGAAGAGGGAGTGCAAAGATTTGTCAAAAAAAAAAAAAAAGATTTAATATGACAATGTAAATGTGTCCTTTGGAGCACAAAAAGTCTCTCTAAAAATATGTAATACTATAATAAATAATATGAATTTTTATCGGGTTTGGAGAGCTCTTCCTTAAAAAAAAAAAAGTTTTGAGAGTGTCCTGCCCAGGAGCCTAAAGGACTCTCTGATCACAAAGGCTGGATTATTTATTGCACATTTATAGAGAAAACTGACACCACAATACTGGAATATAATGGGCAGAACAACAGTCCAAACTAAGTAAATAATAGTAATAATAATAATAAGAATAGTAATAATAGAAATAATAGTTATTATAGAAATTATGATGATGATGATAATAATAATAATATATTATAAATAATATCATCAATAATATAAATACTAATTACATATTTAGTATTATTATTAGATTATTAATTATAATAATCCAATTATATATTATACTTGCAAAATCATTCTATTAGTATTATTAATATAATATATTATCTTATAAAACAATTATAATAATCACCATCTATATTATATTATTGTAATATAATATAATATAATATAATACCATAAGTAATCAGTAAAATAATTAATAAAATCAGTAATATTAACAGCAAAAGTATTATATTTTAAATGTTATTATTAGCTTATTTTTAGCTTAATATTTCAGTTATATATTATAATATAATTATAACTCTTTTAATATGTTAAATATAATTAGTATAACAGCATATTATATTATAAAATATCTATATTATATTATAATATTCTATATAACATAATAACATAATGAGTAATCAATACTATCATGAATACTATCAATAATTTTAATAATTATTATTGCTAGTATTGCTATGGTTTTAGATTATTAAATATAATAGTTCTTTTATATATTACAATATAATTGCAATATAATAATAATAATAATAATAATAATAAAGCTAAGTAAGTAGCCATTGTGTTTAATAATCTTCAGTGAACCCTCCTGATATAAATTTCTCTAATTGCCATGTTTCTCTCAGTACACTGTTGGTATTCAAGGCATCTATGACAAGGAAATCAAAATATTTTCACAGGTTATTTCCTTTTTAAGTGGTCCAGAACTCATGTGCTGTGGTTTCACTGCAAGATTTCTGTTTCTTCTATTCCAAGAGACTTTGAGAAATAGATCCCTGCTCACTTTCTGCTGGAGATTTTGCTAATGCCTTCCCCATAGTTTCCTTTATAGCTTTCCCAAACTGAAGAATCTCAGTTTATTTAATGTATGCATTTGCAGAATGAAATAGATTACATTTTATTCTTGAAGTCATATTTGTTCTTGTTCTACATTCATTATTTTTACCTCTTTTATTCCCCTGTGGTTTTACACAGTGGTACAATGATAACTTCTCTCTTGTTCTTTTATTCTTTCCCTAATTTCTCTCATAATACCTGCTTGCTTAACTCCCCCTAAAGCTGATATTTCCATATAATTATTCATTATGTGATTTCAAGAGCACTTTTGTGAGCACTAATACTGGTTTAGAGCCTTCCTCATGTGCTGGCAGAGCTGCTTTTCATCACCTGAGCCCCTCTTGCCACATTTCTGTCGTCTCAGCCCTGTGGAAGCTCTCTGAAGGGGTTCACTGATGGATTCACTCTGCATCAGGAAAAATTGGATCACCCAGCCTTTGTCACCTCTGTGGGAGCTTTTATTTTGCATGGAGAATAATTAGAAAAGAGATTTATATGGGTGAATTCCTGTTGCAGATCTTCTAGGACCCTCTTTGGACACTCCAATATTGGGGACCTCCTCAGAGACACTTTAGCAAAAAACAAAAGTTCAGTTTTAACCAGTGCCCTGCTAAGAGTGTCCAGGGTAAAACTTGCACATTTTGAATCCTCTTTGTACCCCTAATAAACTGTTATTTCCCTACACCAGGTTTATTCACATGTATCCATTTATACTTTACACTTCATGTTTTATATATTTAAAATTTTATGCTTTGTTTCTGGTAAATGAAGCATGAAAGTATTTTTCTTTATCATCACAAGTACTGAAAGGAAATTTACCCTGAAGTCTGAAAGTAGACTTGGGGGTTTTGAACTAAATTATGCTCTCACTCCTTTCCTTCTGCAGAAAAGAAATCTGATACAGGAGGCCATGTAATGGAGCATTAGATAACAGCAGGATCAGCAGAGGTATCCCTTGAAGCTGAATAAAAAAGTTTTTTTCTTCCCTGTAATCTTTAATAAACCAGAGCAGCAGGACCTATGAGAACCATTCCAGGCAACTCTAACTTGCTGCATATTTTCAAAACAAAACCAGAGATGCACTTAGAAATAGCATTTTTTGAATGGGAGATCCATTATTTGTCTTTTATTTCACAGAATTATCAAATCCCAGAGTGGTTTGGGTTGGAAGAAACCTTAAAGCCCATCCTGTTCCACCCCTGCCATGGACTTGGACACCTTCCATTAGACCAAGTTGCTCCAAACCCGTTTCAAACTCACTGTAAGTATTTAAAACCAAATTAATTACTAATGAGATTTTCCTCTTTTCTTCTCTCCCTGTCTTCACCTTGCACGATTTCACTTCCCACACCTGCTGTTTGTTCTGTATATATGTTTCTCATTTTCACCTTACACTGATCATAGCAGCACGGATTTTTTTCTTCCCTTAGCAGCAGTTCACTGGTCTGGGATTTGAAGAACGTGATTGAATTCACTCTCCAGAAACACCATGAGCTGTCACCTGCATTATGTTTTCCCTTGGGTTTACCCTGATATTTCTCAGTAATTTCTCAGGTATTTCAGATTCCAGTGCTGGCAGCTGCCATCCTGTTGTTGCCACTCACTTAGGTGAGAGTCATTAATAATGATGAGAGTGATTTGGTGCTCTCTTTGCTGGGAGCATGGCTGGGCTGAGTGCCAGGGACAAAGGATGTGGTTTTCCCCCATGCAGACAGTGTCCCAGTGGAAGGGGCTGCCCAGGGACATGGCGCCACCTCCATCCTTGTTGTGTTGCGTTAGGTTGTTCTGTTCCCCTCTCAGTTTGTATGTTGGATTGTCCTGTTCCCCCCCCTTAGTCGCAATGGTTCAAGCCTAGGTCATTCTGCCCTCCTACCCACTGCCTGTCATCCCTGCTCCCCCCCAGCCTTATTAATCTTTCCTTTGAGCCCTCCCTGGTGCCCTGTCTGTCACTTGGCACTCCCTCCCTTCCCTCTAGAAACTTCTAGCTGGAGCGTCGAGTGATTGGAGTGATTGGAGGGAGGGGAACCAGGACCCCTCCCTCGATGTATTCCCGTTGGTCTGTTCCTAATGTCAATCCCTGCATCCCACCCCCCTCTGGTTTCCCATTCGTCCAGAGGTAGTTTCGTCCCCTGTTTCCCCTGCCCCTTTAAAAGCTGCTGCATTTCGGGGGTCGGGGCTCCAACTGGGAAAATTTATTAGAGCCGTAGAAGTCTGGTTTTACCCTCGGCTGGAGTCAGCTCTCTTTCTTTCTGTTGGCTGTTGCTGCGAGCCCCGTCCGATGCAGGGAGCTGCCTTCACAATAGCGTGAGGCTGTATCCCTAGGCGCTGTCTCGGGTGAGACCCGAGAGTGCCTCTGCTGCAAGCAGTGTGTTGGTTGCTTGCCGGGCGAAAGGGGGAAGACAAGCTTCCCCCCGACAGCTTGCTGCTTCAATCCTCACAGGTGTCCCAGCCCTGAGCAGCCTGGGATGACCCCAGTGCTGTGAGCACAAGGCTGGGCAGGACCTCCTGAGGCCCTTTCCAGCCTGAATTATCCATGAGCCCATGACATCTTCCTTTCACAGCACACCGCACCTCTAAGACATACCAGACCACATCCCGTTCCTCAAGGAAGAGAAAAGAGAGAGGGAATTCAGAAGGAATTAACATAATGGGTTTCAGTTTTGAGCAAAGATCTTCTTTTCCAACTGATAAGACAGGAGGAAGAACCAGGATATGCACCAAAAAAACCTTATTCTTTCTGAATGGAAACAAGAAATTACAGGTGTGGAAAATCAATCACTAGGAAGCCTGAAACACCAAGTTTTGCTGTTGTAAAACAAATTTGTAAATTCAGTCATCAAATTAAAGTCCACGCCTAGCTTGATGTTTTGTCTTTGATAGGTTTGGAATGTGATGTTGAATGCTGTTTTTTATTTTCTTAGGATTTCTGTCTCTGTTATAAATGAAAACAATGCAGGAATAGGACTCCAGGACATGAAAGATGAATCCTACCTCACCTACTCTGACCAGAAGCATTTTTTGATAAATTAATTTCCTTCAGCTGTTAAAGCCTTGCCCCTTCCCATAAACTGTATTGGAACTTAGCTCTAATTATGGGTTATGTGTCCAGCCAGCTCTGATCTTCTTTCAAATACCAAATCCTTCAATAAAATTTATCCACATCACACTTCTTGTGTTTAATGATGACAGCAATGATGAAGTCATTCATCAGAATCAGTTTTCAAATTGTGATAAAATCAGTGTTAAAGCACTGGTGACCTGTACTTTAACAGCTTCCAGGTGGAAGAAAGAAGGATTTTGAAAGTCATACTCAACATGTGCATACAAAATAATACAGAATACTCATTAAATTGCTCCAAACTCTTGCTGTATTGATTAGCAGTCAAACTGGCAGGAATCTGACCTATTTGCTCTTCCACACAGCACCCTTCTGACATTTACTGTAAGGAGGAGAAATGTGTCTCCTTCCAGAACGATCTGGTAGCAAATGGGGAAAGTCAGAGCAGGAACAAAGAAAGCAAAAAACTGGGAGTGGTGACAGATATATCCTGGTTTGCTCTTGGCTCATTTGAATTAATTATCAATTAATTACTATTAAATTATCAAACATGTACATAAAGCTATTCTTTTATGTATTCTTTGGATCATGGAAATGAGGGATGAGATGGTTGCACCTGCAGCTTTTGCTGGGTAGTTACACAGCAGGAAGTGCTTCAGAAATGCATTCTGAGCCTTCTCCTCAAATCACAACCCCTGGATCCCCACAGGTGAGGCATCATCACTGGCAGCTGGTGTGTGTGAAACAGGAAGGGGCTGGCCCCATTCCTGGTTTTCCAGAAGAAGATGGTGTGACAGGACCCAGATCCATTGTGAAGGACAGCTTAGGAGCCATAAAACCATCCCAAGCAGCTGTTCAGATCAAGCATTTCCCCTCCCAGGATGTGTCAGCATGGGGATCAGGGCACAGCCCACCCTGAACACTTGACCTGCACATTTCCTCCTCTCTCAGGTCAGGTATTTTTGCCCTGGCAAGGACGAGGCATTAAAGGAAGAGCAGTGGGATTCCAGTGAGCAGAGCACCCTCTCAGTTGCACTGCTCACATGAAACAAGCAGGGATTGATGCAAAGGAGCTGCTCAGACCAATGAGTCAGGCGCTCCTGGTAAGGCATGAAATTGTTCTGTCACAGGCTGGAGTGCTCTCTCTGTACTGCACATGTAAAAGTACATTAAATTGGGACTATTGTACTGTGACATTTCTATCGTAGACAATTGCCAGTTAAATCAATGCACATTTTATCATGTCTCTGAATGTCTAGAAATAGTTTCATCCACAGTGCCTTGTCAAACACTTTGTTGTGAACATTTTCCTCAGGAGGGCTCTGTAATTCTGTACAGCTAACCCAGACTGTGGTAACAAATTCTGACCCTTCTGGGTCAGGGAACATTGTTATTCACACAGGTGCTGATCTGGTGTGGGAGGAATTCAGGAGCACTCTGTAATTCCTATCAGCAAGAATAAAAGTGGAGTAAAGCTCTTCCCAGTCCTTTACCAGCATTGGAGTACAAATGGCCTGGCAAGTGGGCTGCAGAATTCAGCATCGACTTCTGACAGCAGAACTGGAGTAAAATCTGAGTGGGATGAACCAGAATTTGGGACTTCACCGTTCCTTCATCTGGGTTAAAAAAACCAGCAGAAGCAGAGCAGACAGGAATTCTTGATCCTCATCTCTATTTAGGCCTGAATCAGAATGAAAAATAGAATAAAGAATATTAAATCACATTTCTCAAGTAAAACAAAAGCACTGAAATTATACACAATGCCAAGCCCAAGATGTCTGCAAAATGTGCAATTCAGGTTGGTCTTACCCTGATATATTTTCTGTCACTTAATTTCAGAATTTAAAACTGCCATGCAAGCACAGATCTAAAGCGTAACCTGTAAGAGCTGAAGGACACTGACAGGGGTGGAAGCAGGCTGTTAAAATGAGAAATTGCCATCTAACTTAGAGTAATCATGTGAGCAACCCAGGATTAAATAGAACTGGCTCTTGTTCCCCAGTTCGACACTTCTCTGCCTGTTTGATATCCTAGGAGTAAATACAGCCTTTAAAAATCAAACAGAACTAATTTATTAATGTATTCTTAGCACTTTAAGAATGATTAATGGCAATTTTCTAGTTTTACACTGCCAATGTTTAGCAGGAAGCTGTTAGAAAATCAGTGCATAATGACACTGCTGGGGTATTTACTGTTCTAACAGCAACACTGGAGAGAAAGAGCCTGGACTCAGAAGTTAAACACATGTGGCAATTAGCTGTGAAGGTTGGGAGAGAAATAGCTGGGTATTTTTCCTTTTGAAAAAATGTTTTTTAAGAAATGAAAACAATATTTTCTGGGAGGAATGCAGCTGCTTTTTGAAGCTGTAGAAATTCTCACATAATCCAGGAGTGGTGGGAAATTCATATAAATGTGAATATAGCATTTACTATTAGAGATCACAAAAAGGCATCCAAAGTTTTTAGAAGTTTTCTTCAATGTCAACAGCTTTTAATAAGCTTGGACTTGGCAATCTTTGGGTTTTTTTCCAGCTTTAATGATTCTGTGATGCTGTGGGAATGAAAGGACACCAGATCTCAGTGCCAGTCACCCATGTTGCCCACCAAGCAATTAGGTGGATAAAAACTGAGACATTTCCTCTCTTCTGCACAGTCTAACAGTCCCTAAATGCTTCTTTGGAAGATTAAAGTAACCAGCTGTCTTGAAGGTATTTCTTGGCCTTGGCAAAATATTAAGAATATCACAAAATGACCCCAACACAGTTGGATTCCAAGTACTCCTGTTCATCCCCTTAGCAAAAAAAAACCCAAACCAACCCAGGAGCCAATAGTGGAGCATGAGCACATCCAAGTGACAGCAGCCAGTGAAAAAAGACAATGAGCATGAGAACATAATCCTTGATTTGTGTTTAAAGATCCTTTAAAAAAATTGATGAGTGCAGAATGGGAGCAGCTGACTGAATCAGTTTTGAAGGAAGGGATCTTTGGGTAGTGGGAGTATTTATATGACTCCACTACAATGTGCCCTTGCTCCAAAATTGGAAAAAAGTAAAAATTAGGACATGGAACAGGTTTATACAGGTTTTCTTGGGCATCGTCCTTATTTGCTCTTGATGGCTCTGTGGGTTCATTGTCAGTCCAAGCTGAAATGAATCATTCCCAATCCAAAGAGAAGACAACAGTGTCATGGACATGGAAAGGCAGACACACAGACACCATACTGGAAAGATAAAGGTTAATTCTGAGTGCCCATGAAGCAGCTCTTCTCCACTCAGCAGCGCAATTCCACAGCTGAACAACTGTGGAACATCTGGAGAAAATGCAGCCAAGGACAACAATGATGGTCTCAGGTCTGGAAACCATGACTCAAAAGAAATGACTGCAGAAAATGTGAAATTTAGGGAATGGCTGGAATGATTTTTAAGGCTCAGCTCCATTTGCTTGAGTAAGAAGAATTCATTTTTCTACATGCACATAAATGGAACAAAAGGAAATCTGGAATGACAAAGGTACAAATGAGGCATTAAGGAAAACAAACAGAAAGAAGCCCACAGTTCTTTATCAGAGAGGGTCACTAGCAAGGAATAAGTTACCTGATGATTGTGGACTCCATTTTCCTGGTCTGATGAATTACACTTACTTAGACTTGACCACTCTAAATGTTGCAAAAATTATTTAGGCCAACTGGAAAGAAATAAATTCTGTGATTTCACAAGCAGAAATTCTTTGTTCAGCTTGAACCAGGAATGGAAAGAATCTGCAGGGAACAGGCAGAAACTGCAAAAATCAGGGAGCAAAGAGTAGAGAGGAAGTGAAACTGCTCCTCTGGTCAATATAATGTGATTCCTAAGACAATGGGGCACTTCCTGTTGTGTCCTTCTGCAGTGCCTAGAACAATGAATTCCTAATTGAAGGAAACAATCACTAAATAAGTGCCAACCTGACTGTAAAAAACTCCTGTGGTCCTGCTGGATGTGTTCATCCTACAGGCTGAGAAATGGCAGGATGAAGAATGTGTTTTGTGATTTCCTTTTGGCCAAAAGGATGAAATTTGCTTTAATGCTTTTTCCCCCCCTCTTTGAAGGACAGAAAAATCCTGGTGTAATACGCTGTCAGAGCATTTCAAATCTCATTTAGCACTTGTCTACTGCAAGTAGGGTCTTTATGTATTGTCACAAAAGAGTGACACTTCTGGACACTGGATTTCCTAAATCAAGAATGAAATTACAAGATTACTTCAGTTGGAATGGAGTTTTATACCCTTTACTTTTGAATAATGGCAGTAAATTGGAATTGTGAATATTAGGATGGCAATATTCAGGTTTCTTTACCTTTGCTTTCTATCCATATATATATAGACAAAATCTAGCTCTTCACTCCACTATTCAAGCATTCAAACAATTTTTCTTCAGAGGAACAAATCCATCATTTGCACTGAAGTAATTACAGTAATTCAGTGGAAAGTATCCATAGCTGAAAAAAAAAAAAAAAAAAAATTACTGTCTGTTATCATCCACATCTCCTATCCTTGTAAAACTTGAAAAAGCTCAGGGAAGTTGCCAGAAATCTTTTCCTTAGACCTCAAAGGCATATGAACAAAATATATATAATAATTGCCTGGCAGAACTAGGAATGTAGACACATTTATAACTTGCAGCAGCAGTACAGAATACCTAATAAAAACCTGTTCTGAAAGACATTTTTAATGAAGCTGATCATCAGCACTGGAAACTGGTCTGAAATTAAGAAAAAATTGCCATAGAAGGAGGAACTTGCAGTGTCACAACAAAAGAACATGATATAATCTTTCTCTCACTCTCTGTTCCCAAAAGAAAAAAAATAAAACAATGAGTATCACAGAATTTTTTACAGATTTTCTGTTCTTTGTGCAAAATATGTGTCACTTTGTAAATGAGAATGACAGACTGAAAGTTTCCTTTTCTGCTACACATGATCTTTCTAATTTGTGATCCATAGTTCAGGCACCTGTGATTTTACATTCATACCAGTTCAAATCCAACTGAAACACTTGACATTTTTTGGGCTGCAAGTGTAGATAGAAACTTTTTTTGCAGGGATGGGAAATTCTGAGATGCACTTTTACAATCCCTGCACACAGAAACATTTGCAGAAAACCACCCAATAAGTAGTGGAACAACAACTCAGTGAGGCTGGAGCTGGATTATCTTGAAGGTCCCTTCCAAGCCAAACCATTCTGTGATTCTGTGGAATGGCTCATGGATAAAACACTCCTGCTTTCTTCCACATCCTTCTTAGCCTGGTACAACCTTCCTGCCTCTCTGAGAATCTTCACTGAAGTCACTGGGTGTTGGATGCCTCTAGACTGGTGGGTTGAGCCTTCATTGCACTTTTGGTTTTAAAGTATTCCTAATTTTTTAATTTCCTTCTACCAGCTACTCACAGAGCCTTTCTCCATGGTTTGAAATGTTATTTATAAATGTTGGATGATGCACACATTCAGTGCACGATATAAACAGAAGATTAGTGATTGTTAAAAATAATTTTAAGACATGGTGGTTGAAAACAAATAGCTTCACTTTCATTCTAATTGATGCAATCCATTACCAGGGTGCAACTTCTATCCATGACTGCTTCTAATTAGCAGTCTGCCTAATTAAAAGTGCACTGATAACTTCTCCCTGGGATCTCCCTTGCAGGAGCTCAAGTCCATCCATGCTGAGTGGCACAAATGAAACACAGACAGTGGGAATGGAACGTTTCAAATATTTAGAAGACAATCTGTGTTGGGGGAAATAATGCTGGGTGGATTTTCCACTGGCTGGAAGGAAGGAAAAACAGAATATAAAGACTTTTTTATGCCTCTGGTTGTCAGAGAATGATTAAAGCTGAAAACGGATCATTGAGTCCAAATTAATGCAACGCTGAACCATGAAAGGTCTGAAGGCTTGAGGTTAAAATCAGCCTCCGTAAATGAACAGTGTTGTTGAATTACTAACATTGTACTGCAAGCAGAGCCAAACCCACACTAACTCACACAGGCCTTTAAATACACCAGGACTTGGTGCATTATGGAGACAGCTTGCCTTTAATCCAAGATAAACCAACACAGGACCCTCCAAATGCAGGGATTCTGGGATGAAGGATCTCACTGCACTTCTGTCATTTTGTGCTCCACTCTTCTTCTCTTGTATTCCTTGGTAGCTCCAAGGAATTCTCAAGGCATTCTCTTGTATTCCTTCCCACTGATGAGTGCCCTGCTGAGCTTTCTGAGCCTCTCCAAAGTGCTGAGCAGTGGCCACCTAAATGGCTGGAACAGGGAACAGAGACAGGAAATTCCATCAAAGTGAGCACAGCCCCCATCTGTGTCCCTCTGAGGAGGTTGGGAAGCTCAGAAATGCTCTGAACTGAATTTGTTACCAGACACACAAAGATTTTCCTCCAGGGCTTTGCAGAAGCATTCCTACAGTGACTGCTGTAATAATTTCATTATTATATTTCCATCCATTAGCTAGGGCAAGCATTCAGCATCCCTGAAAGTCAGCAGAAATTAATCACAGCTCAGCTGACAATAATGAATTATCTCTGCCTCCCTGAAAGGACCAAGCACCAAACTGTCTCCAGTGGTCTCCTTAGCTCCCCACAAACCAGCCAAGTGACTCAACAGTTTTATGAACAGTGAGGGCACCAGAACAAAATCATCTAGACTTGATTTAACACTTGGATAAACCTGAATTTAAAAATCCTTTGGAGAGCTTACTCATACTCCTTATTTTACTTTTCTTAAAATAATTAATCATTAATGAATAAGCAAGAAAAGGTTTGGATTTTGCACCTGAATAACATCAGTAGCAAATATTTAATTCATAAAGTTTCTTGCTTTCTTCTACTTTCAGTCTTATCCTATTAGAGCCTTATTCAGTTGAAAAAGCCTTAAATCCAAGTTCAGACAGTGCTTTTGAGCCTATGGATTAATAAATGCATTGCTGTAGTATTTTCTGTTTCATTATTCCATTGAAAACAGTAAGATAAGAGCTTCACAGAAAACAAATAACCATGGCTGAGGTGGATTCAGTGGCAGGCAGACTCAGTGACCAGTCAGGTTTTCAAACACAGCAATGGGGTGATAGCACCTTTGAAAAGGTAATAAAGGTAAAAAATATTGCACATTTATTTAAAATAAATCAAGTAACTTTAAAGGGCCGTATCAGAGTGTATTGCTTAAATGTCATAAAATGTTTCTACAGGCACTTATCCAAATTAGGGCCAATACTCAATGATTTAATGCTATCTAGAAATAAATTCTTTTTATTTTTTTCTAAATAAAAACTTCACAGTAATTCACTCTTCACAGAAGTCTCACACACAGAAAATCCAATCCAAGACATGCCAGTACTGATATGCTGCAAGAAAACTGCTGTTACTGAAGGCAAAATAGGAATTGGGAAGCAACAGTTTGGTCTAAAAAGAATTAAAAGCACAAAGGTTTCTAAAGAGGACCTCAAAATCTGGGTGAGTTTTTCTTTCTTAAAAAAATCCAACCCAAACAATAAAAGAAACAAATATTTTGCGTAGGAGAAATGGATTTCACACAGGGTGATTCTAAGTTCACTGCTTTATTTTTCTTAGTCACCATTTGCAGACTTAAAAATACAACAAAAATCTCTGGGTGTGGGCAAAATTTAGCTTCTTTGATCCTGTCAGAAGTTTGTGCCCTGGCACAGAAATGATTCCATTTTGCAGGGAATATGGAAGTGTGAAGAAGGAAGGAAGGAAGGGAGGAAGGAAGTGGCGGAAGGAAGGAAGTGGCAGAAGGAAGGAAGGAAGTGGCGGAAGGAAGGAAGGAAGGAAGGAAGGAAGGAAGGAAGGAAGGAAGGAAGGAAGTGGCGGAAGGAAGGAAGAAAGGAAGGAAGTGGTGGAAGGAAGGAAGTGGTGGAAGTGGCAGAAGGAAGTGGCGGAAG